>NW_028230456.1:8583841-8900697 GCF_043228905.1 Azolla caroliniana | reverse complement strand
CCAATATTCGACACCTCTTCCTCATCTAATTCTTCTTCTACCATAGGAGATTCGTGGTGGTGCTTCATCTTGGGGTCACCACTATCTGCTCAAACTCCACCTGCATCGAAGTATAATTCAGTTTTTCTAGACTTACCTTGTTCAACATGGCAGAGTCATCAAAGGTAACATCTCTACTAATAATCATCTTCTTTGCCTCAAGACACCACAAATGGTATCCCTTCGCTCTAGCTTTGAAGTCCATGAAAAGAGCCTTCTTTGCTCATGGATCCAACTTTGATTTAGTCACATGATAACATGCAGTAGAACCAAAAACATGCAAAGTATCATACTCAGTTGCAGGTTTTCCAGACCATACCTCTAATGGAGTTTTGCCACCTATAGCAGATGATTGCAAACGATTGACAAGATGTTGCGCATACATCACAACCTCAACCCTTTTTCTTTTTCTAATCAAGCGTTAGACAACATTCAACGAACTTTCTCTACGAGTGTCTTGTTCATACGCTCTGACACCCCATTCTATTACAGTGTTCTTCTAATGGTGAAATGTCGATTTATGCCACAATCTTGGCATACTTATAGAAATGGATCTCTTGTATTCCCCACCATTATCTATTCGAAGAACCTTGATCTTTCTCCCTGTCTAGTTTTCAACTTGAACGTTCCACTTAAGGAAACCTCCAAGCACATCATCCTTGTTCTTCATTGTATGCACCCAAACTCTCCTAGAAAAATCATCAACAAAAGTGACAAAATAATGCCTACCTCCGATGGATGGAGCCTTGGCAGATCCCCACACATCGGAGTGCACATAATCCAAAATACCCTTGGTATTATGAATTCCAGTGCCAAACTTCACTCTTTGTTGCTTTCCTAGAACACAATGCTCACAAATTTCAAGTTTGCAAGCCTTTGTGCCTTTCAACAATCCTTGCTTGGCAAGAATTTGTAAAAAACTTTTTACCGGCATGTCCCGACCGCATATGCCACAACTTTGTTGCTTTAGTGTCTTTCTTGGTACTTGACGTTGTCGTTGCCATTGTCCCCACCACTATACTACCTTGATAATAGTACAAATTGTTCTTCCTTATGCCTTTCAACATCACTAGTGCTCCTAAAGTTGCCTTAAGAACCCCATCTCGCATCATCACAACTAGGTCCTTAGATTCAAGAGTCCCCAATGAGATGATATTCTTCTTCAACTTTGGCACATACCGCACATCCCTCAAAATTCTTGTGGATCCATCATGATTGCGTGGCTTGATCAAACCTATCTTGGTTGTTTTACATGGATTATCATTACCCATGTAAACATCCCCACCATCAAGATCCTAAAATTCAAAGAACCATTCTCGAATAGGACACATATGATAGGTACAACCTGAATCCAATATCCACTCATCTGGATGTGATGACATCAAAGGCATAACCACTAAGGAAATATCTAGTTCTGCATGACGTTTGCACTCTACAACATTTGCATCTTGTGGGCTCTTCCCTTTCTTCTTTAATTTTAGACACGTTTTCTTCCAATGCCCTTTCTCATGACAGAAAGCACACTCATCTTTGGCAATGACTCGACCTTTTGATTTGAACCTTCCTCTTCTCCCCTTAGTATGGCTTTTATGACAACCTCTTGCCACCAATGCTTCTTCTGATGTTGTTGATTTGGTTTTCATCTTATCCTACTTTCTCAATTCATGACTATATAAAGCAAAACAAAGAAGAAACAACATCTAACAACACATTCTCTTTCGGCCACAAGTAGAGACCTCATCGGATGCGTGTGAACAAGGGTGTGCAATATGCACATGAAATAGGTCTTTGTATTAGAACAAAATAAAGAGCATATTAATAAGTACAAGGCTGAGTATTTTAAGAGGTATGCTTGTTATCTCACAAAAGAGGGGAATTATGGTAAGAGAAGGGAGGAAATCGGGGAAATATCTCTAATAGAAAACGGCGGACAGAACAACTTGATATAACATGAACCCTCTCTCTCCTTGGAGCTATAAAAGGAGGGGAGGATGTATGTTAAAGGGATCATCATTTTGGGGGAGGGGAAGGTCCTCCCGGACTGTGAAGAAGCATTTGGTGTCTTGTTCTGCTCATCTGATTAGGTGGTGTGAGGCCTCTGCTTGCATAGGTATCCTGTGCGTTCCAACCAAAGACTCACTAGTGTTTCTTGAGCTCGAAGCTCTGTATCCGGCCCAAGACCAACCTTGTATCTTGTTTCTGTATTTAATTGATTACTTGGCTTCGTTGTGTTCAGTGTGTTGTGTGTGTGATCCGTGTATTGACCTATTTGTTTTGTGTTAATAATCGATTATCTACCTTCTGTGTCCGAGAGGTGTCATTTCTTCTCTCCTTTGTTTTGCGCTTATTGACTTGTTTCTGCGGGCCCATGTGCTCATCTTCCGGAGTCCGGTGACAGAGTGAGATCGGATATGGTTCAACGAGCCCAGTTGCCACTCATTCTTAAGCTCCCTGGTTCGAGACCCCGGTGGTCCTGCCCAAGCCGACCCGCAAGCCGCGAATTTCTGCGACACGGGGAAGTAACATAGTTTCCAAATGTTCAAATTCATCGGGAAGAGATGATAACAATATCAAAGCCAGATCCTCATCCTCAAATTTAACATCTAAATTCAACAAGTCTACAACTAATTGATTAAACATAGTGATGTGTTCATTCATAGTAGTACCTGGTTTATAATCAAATAGAAAGAACCCCTTCTTCATAAGGAGCTTATTTTGACCACTTTTTTTCAGAAATTTGTCCTCTGATGCCTTCGACAATTTGTGTGATGAAGTCTCATTCTTGAAAGCTTACTTCTGCTCTTTGGACATGTACGATCAAATTGTTTTGCATGTCAATCGATTAATGATGCTCCAATCTTTAACTTCTACCTCTTATGGTTTCTTTTCTTCAATAGCAATACCAAGACCCTATTGGAAAAGAGTCTAAAACCCCTCCTTGCCACATGCCGAAATGACCAATACCATCAAATATTTCTACTGCCAATTTTAAACTAGACACCGAGAACCTCGACCATGATGATGAAGAGCCCGATGTCCCCGACGGAATATTTGACATGGTATTCTTTGCTTTTTAATCTTTTGATGCTATTACAATATGACAAGTACAAATAACCACACGGTTTCAAAATGACCAAAGTAATTATTTTCCGATGTAGAAGATCAGACAAAGCTGCAACCACAAATCATACTCAGACAAAACCTTGGCTCTAATACCAAATGTTGTGGAAGCGTCAAAATATTATTAGTTATTTATAGCAAAATAACTAACTAAATATAACCAAAAAAATAAAGCTATTACGTAGAGTAAAAAAAAGAAAAAAGACAAACTAGAATTTAACGAGGTTTGGCCAATTAAGCCTACGTCCTCCAAAGCAGTCTGCTTTATTAAAAGTGGGAGAAAATGATCCGAATCCAACTAGGCACAACCGGTTGATACGTATGCATGTGCGGGTGAAAAGATCGAGAACGACAATACATAAACAAAAGCGGAAAACAGAAGTACAGAGACAAGATCTTTTACGTGGAAAACCCGAAAAGGGAAAAACCACGGGAGCCCACAAACTCCGAGCTGAAACACTATATCGAGAGAAGAGAATACACGGGTAAGAATCTCAAGGCAATGACCTTGAGTTCTTCTTCGTCTGACATACGGTTGCAGGGTTAAAACTCTATATCACACACTCTCTCTGACACTAGTTACAGAGGCAACTACTCAACTCATTGTAACTTGTTACAACAATAATGATCATCCCTCTATCTAACTACTACTGCCCTAACTCTATTTATACACTCATATACACTATATGAGCTATTTACAAATATAAGCCTACTAAGGGCAAATATTGAGGCTATTTACAATTATAGCCCCGAATGTCCTGTTTTTTCTTCTTATCCATGTCCTATTCATTTATTTTCATTATTCAAAAAAGTGTTTGGGTTTTGTATGTACATTTTCTGATTATTATCATTCTGAAGAAAGAAGAAAGAAGAAAGAAGAAATGTAGAAGCTCTGCTACAGTCGTGTCTTCTCCCTGAAGGCGCTTCTTGTATTTGCAGGCAGATACAGGCTTTCTCATCATCCTCAATTCACCTAAATTTCTTGCAAAGGTAAGCCTCTCGCCTCTTTCTTCATAAGACTCGTATCATCATACCACACACGTTCTTTTGTTGGGATCTCTTATTAAGCTCTGCATTATTAGGGCTTTTCTCAAAAAACAGCACACATATGAGCCTTCTGCTATGATTTCTTGTTAAACCCTATATTACTACGGCTACGCACACACCCCTCACATGCACATACATACGTGCAAGGAACACGGGCATGGGCATCCACACACATACACAGTTTTTATGTATGCATTCAATCTTTGATTTATATGTGTACATATTCAATCATTGATGTTTACATACAATATCAATGTATATACATTTATGGATTGATATCACGTTATGTATTAATTCACATTTGTATCCAACATATTTGGATTTATCTTTTTTGAAACCAATTTTATGCTTATTTTTTGCAGTGTACTAAATATGGAAGGATCCTTAAGGATGGGAGTCATGGCAGATGTCCCTGTAATTTCAGATATTGACATGATGAGTTTCCCACCAACTCGCACTATTCGTGCAACAGTCGTTCAGGCTTCTACTGTATTCTATGATACTCCTGCTACTCTAGGTATCAATTCAATATATTGCGCCATTGAGAAAAGGTGCTTTAGACAATAAATCATAAAAATATATGATAATGTTTCCTTAGAGCCTTGTTCCATGACATTCTAAAATCAATGGAAAAAAATCTCACAAGCGATAAAGTTTGAAAGTGATCAAAATTAAGTTTCTTGTCATATGACGGGTACATCTTCTTTTTTCTTCTATTGTAACATCAAAGAGATGACGAAATGTTTTGTCATCTCTACCAATGGTCAAACAAAGGAGGCATGCCAACAATACCAACTTAATCCAACAGTGTATCTTTATTAGTCACAACCATTTTTTTCTTGAATAGATTGTTCCATAGTATTTGAAGTTTGGAACATAAGGAGAATTTATCCCCTAAACACTTGTAGCATCAAGAGTCTTTTTTGTTAGTTTCGTCTATACAATATATGAAATCAGAGGGAGATACCATTGCCTCTTTAAACAAGGCTTTGGCCCACTACACAAGGTAATGGAATATGAGGACCAACGATGCCTAGGACTTTTCTTGCTAGATCTCAAGAGACATCGGGAAAAGTTGTTGAAGAATACAACCACACAAGCTCATCCACAAAGAACAATCACAACTTTCTTTAGCCCCATCACTCCTAACTACAAAGTCAATCACGGAATACACAAATGGGCTCCCGACCAAGACATAAGAAAGGGGTTGCAATTGATCGGGCAATAGCAATTTGCCGTGCACGTAGGCCCCGACCCCATGGACCACGACCCCGACACCCTTGTCATCGATAGATAAAAGCCATTATCTCCCGCCATCGCAGGTGCTTCCCTCACTTCGGAGACATCTCCATTCTGGATCGACCTATGCTAGAGATCTTTCCAAAACAAAAGCTACAATATATCTAACTTGAGAATCTCACATGTGCCGAAAACCAAATTCCCTCGTCTCTTTTTATCTTATATACTTTTATACTTACGGAGTATTATTTACTTATTTTTTTTATTTGTTGTTCTCAAAGACGAGACAACACTTAAGATGTAATCTCTTGTTTGGTCTTATAGGCCATTTTGGCCTCTTAAAAGACGTTAATATATCTTTCTTCTTCTTTCTTTCTCTCTTTTTGATCGCATCGGAAGCAACTAAAAAGATTCAAAAGACACAAAAGCAAAATTTCAAGTTCCACATGTACAAAAGATATAGAGAAATCGGTTGGAAAATGGAGTGCATCACATTTACTTCATGAGGTATCAATAGATTCCTTTGTGAATGAGGATTTTTTTGCAACGCCAATGTTCCGCAGCTTAGAAAAGATGTGGAGACTCTTGTTTCACACAATATATTGCGTATGTTGCACCAAACTTCAAAACCATCGTCTTCTCGGAACATGGAAACCAGACTCATCGATTCATGGTAGTTCACATTCTCTTCAATATGAGATGGGTTTCTGGGGCACAGGCAAGGAGACTCATCGACTATGCATATTTTCCCCTGAATAAGTGGGGGAGCCAAAGTATCACACTCTGATACAATGCACTACATTTTATCACATTTGAATTTTTTTCCTGTATCGATCTGGTCCACTTTCTACACATATTCATCACACAGTCACAATGTGCACTCTCAATTGCAACTTTTATCTGTAAAATTCTTGAATATTGAGAGTCACTACTATGTAAACATGATTCAGTTTTGGTTCCATAGATAATTTGTCCTTTGAGGATGATAGTAAAATCTATCTTGCTATCTTTCTTTTGCTAATGTCAACAATCTTGTAACATTTAGTTCTGATCCTGCAAGAAAGGGTGAATCATTTAGTTACCATTGTTTCTATGTTGGTTCATGTCGCAGATAAGGCAGAGAGATTGATTGCAGAAGCAGCAGCACTTGGATCACATTTGGTTGTGTTTCCAGAAGCTTTCATTGGTGGATATCCTCGAGGAGCTACATTTGGTGCAGTAATTGGGAAGCGGTCTTCAAAGGGTCGGGAAGATTTTAGAAAATACCACGCATCAGCTATAGAAGTTCCAGGTATTTCTCCTGTTTGTAGTTATTCTTAGTCCCAAAGCGTTATCCTACTTATTGTGATTCTGATTATACACATTAGTAGTCAACTGTCACATGCATAAATCTTTCAACATGCAATAAATTAATGATAAGTGCTGACTTTCTGCCATGAATCTCATTTTTTGAATTTTTTTTCTCAGTTTAGTGAGCTTTTCTCATTTTTCTTTAGTTTTATTTATGCATTTTATTGTTCAAATCTTTCGATTAATTCGATCTTATAATGTACACCTTCCTTGGCAGTTTTTTCATAATTTATTGGATTGTTTGAATCATTAATTTTATATATTTCAATTCATTAAGTTTGAAAACTGTGTTGAGAAGCAACTGGATTTATCATAATTTCATGTCACAGCCTATATTCCTATGATGCTCAGAAGCTGGAATTCCAGATTGACAGAGATTGCAAGTTGACATCTCTTATTATGTTTGTTGCTCTGGGGGGGGCCAAATGTTTTACCATCAATATGTCCATCAATACTAGACTTGAGCCGAACTACAGGTGAATGCTGGTATAAGATTGATCTGGGTAAAAATGAGTGGAAAAGGATAAAAAGGTGAATCCTTACAGCATGAAGCTGGTCTATTATCTACTAGACATGGATAGGATGGATCTTTATAGCATAGGTTGCCCTAGACTCTAGCATGTACTAGCTAGATTAGATATATTGTATCTTGATTTGTTAATCCTAGATGTAATCACTAAGTAAAAAGAAAGAAAACTATAAAAAACAGAAAATCAACTAAAAAGCAAAACTAAGCACACAACAGCCCGCTTAAGAGGTCTAAACTCTCTGGTTTAGCCTCCTCCTTCACTCATTATGACAGACATAAGGCCTCCTTAATCTCTTTGCTTCATTCCCTGGGTAGGCAAAGTTAACCTCAAAAGCTTATGAAAAGCTTACTGATGGCGTCAAGCTTCAGCCTTGCGTGGACTTTCTTGCAGTGGTGCCAAAAGGATGTGTTGGTTCAAGGTGTACTCATCCAATGCACATCTTTATATTGGCAGAGTTATGACTCCAAGCCAATATCATTTACTGAGGGATCTGGACTGCTCTATGCCCTATTGATGCTGAGTCGGATGAGAATGGTTGACAAGCACTGTCAAGCCACTAACCTCACTTACCTTAACCTAGAGAATTTCTTCTCACCCTCTGATGAAGAAAACTTAAACGAGGAAGTTAATTAATGCGTCCAAAAGGTTTAAGTATTAAACACCAATATAAGTAAAGACGATGGATCGATACAACTGATCAACTATGCCTAGACTGGACTTGTTAAAAGGCAGGTTCATCATGAACAATAACTTCACCTCTATCAAGGCCAGTGGGTGGAACAAACA
The DNA here is from genome assembly GCF_043228905.1 of Azolla caroliniana. Taxonomy (NCBI): domain Eukaryota; kingdom Viridiplantae; phylum Streptophyta; class Polypodiopsida; order Salviniales; family Salviniaceae; genus Azolla; species Azolla caroliniana. The sequence goes on along the minus strand of NW_028230456.1, from coordinate 8,892,586 downwards.
AAGATTGATCGTCTTATTTCTTTACCTTCAGAAGGCATATGATACAGTCAACTAGGACAATATGATGATGGTTAGGATGCATTTCATATGTTTATTGTTGGCGGTTCTGATGTGCAGTTATATGAGCCTATTGTTTTTCAAAAATGAAATCAATGCTAACGTCAAAATGCTATGATTCAAATGAAGTTTTTCCCCCCTAAAAATTAGCCACTAGATTTACAGATGGTTTTGTTAAGAGTCAGATTTTCAGTGGGTTATATCTTTTTTTGCATCATAAGCTTTGCTAAAGACTTCTCCATTTTGTTTCATCTTCTTCTTACAGGACCAGAGGTGGATAAACTAGCAAGTGCTGCAGCTAGATATAAAATACATCTTGTCATGGGCGTTATCGAAAGATCAGGCGGGACACTTTATTGCAGTGTAATATTCTTTGATTCTCAAGGGCAATACTTGGGGAAGCATCGGAAACTTATGCCAACAGCTGCCGAACGAATAATTTGGGGTTTTGGTGATGGATCAACATTGCCAGTACTTGATACCCAGGTGGGTCGTATCGGTGCTTTAATATGCTGGGAAAATAGAATGCCCCTTCTCAGAACAGCAATGTATGCCAAAGGTGAACTATTCTTATAGTTTTTTCTTTCCACACTCCCTCTTTGCTTTATATTGTAATGTAGATATCAATATCTTTGTGATGAGCTCTTTGTCAGGCACAGAACTTTGTATCTCAAGCTGCTTATTGGTATTCTTTCAGGGATTCTTTTTCAGTCAGAGTTTTTTGTTTCAAGCTACTAAATCATTACTTTTGTGGGGATTTTCTGTCAAGCATAGAGCATTGTATTTCAAACTATGCTTCAATGCTTTTGAATTGATTGCTTTTCAGGCGTGGAGCTTTTATTTGAAACTGTATACCAATACTTTCATGGGAGTCCTTTTTATTGAGTTGATTGTTTTTCAAGTATAAGTAATTGTTGATTCTTTAGAACTTTGTATTGTAAGCTGTATAAGAATACCTTCATGGGCATTCTTTGTCAGTTGCAGAGCTTTGTAATTGTAGCTATATTCCAATACTTTTTGGGGGATTTTTTGTCGGGCAAAAGCTTGATATTTCAAGCTATTTACCAATTCTTTGTGGGAATTTGTTTTCAGGTGTAAAACTTTCTATTTCAAGCTGCCATATGTCAACATTTTTATTTGGATTCTATAGAACTGTCTTATATCAATTCTTTTACGGGGAATTTGTCTTAGATGTAGAACTTTGTATTTCAAGATATACGATTCAGTACTTTTTGTGGGAACTTTTGGGCAGGTATAGAACTATATTGTGCTCCTACAGCAGATTCAAGAGTGAGCTGGCAAGCATCTATGACACATATTGCATTAGAAGGTGGTTGTTTTGTTTTGTCTGCAAACCAGTTCTGTCGCAGGAGAGATTATCCTCCACCAGCAGAATACAATTTTGGAGGATTAGAAGAAGAACCATCACCTGATGAAGTGGTATGCTCTGGTGGAAGTGTTATCATCTCTCCCTTGGGAAATGTTTTGGCAGGGCCCAACTATGAAGATGAAGCACTTATATCTACTGAGATCGGTGAGTACAAAACACCAGTAACAGAAATTCATATGTTACATACATGCAATGCATGGATGCATACAAGAAGTGTTTTAACATCCCATAATAGTAAAAAATGGTGTTAACCTGACACAGATAACTATCAACTCTTTAGCATTCATTACACATACATGTCTACAAGTAGAAGTATGTTAACGTCACTAAACAGAGTAAGAGATACTGTTAACCCCTAAACTACTAACACTCTAGTTTTTGTTACACGGTATATTCTAAATAACCTTTGAAGCCTTTAGAATATTAGGAGGTTTAAATGAATGGCATATCACAACGTCTGTATTGAGATTAAAACAGCGAGGAAGACATTTGAATCTGTTGTGGGACAAGCCAATGGCAAAAGCTCAAGAGTGTTGCTTATTGAATGATGAAAATATGGTTTTGGGCTTTGGTCTTTTATATATAGGCCAACTTTAATGGAAAGTTTCCAAAAGTGGTGATCATTCAATGATGAAAGTTGGGCATGAGGGTCCTATTTTAGTTATTGAGTTCCTCAACCTCCCTCATAAGTGTGGATTCAGACAGAGAGGTTTAATCTTTAATTATGGGCCTTTCACCTTAAGCTAGACTCTGTAAGGACCCATTCATATAGATTGAATCCTTTTGTTCTCTCATGAGAACTCCATAGATATCTCAATGCCCGTTATTGATTCAGTAAACCTGATCTCTTTTATAGGGTTTTCGAATAGTTTTATTCTGGATTCAGAGTCTGCTATGATATTGTTGCCTCCCATCTCATGGATATTTTTCTACTTCCATAGACCCCCCCCTTTAACCTCTCTCCAACTAAGCGATGCCTATTTACTCAAAATTTTCTCCCACCATAACCTCCAAAGCCAAGCGTAAAGATCAGGTCTAGGCACGAGAATGTTGAAGGAGATCAGAGGCTAAGCATTAGGAAATCTATTATAAGTTCTAGTTTAAGGGAGCCCTAAATGAGGTCTGTGGAAGTGAGAATATCCATGAAAATGGGAGATGAGAATATCACATGTAAATTCAATGGATTGTGTCTCAATAGGATATGTTTTTGTTAACATCATGGTTAAGAAAGGGATATATTGTCTTGTTTGTATATATAGATTTTGGAGACATCGTTAGGGCAAAGTTTGATTTTGACGTAGTGGGTCACTATGCTCGTCCGGATGTTCTTGGGCTAACGGTTAGGGATCATCCACTCCATGCCGTTACCTTCTCCTCGAGGGTAACTCAACAGCAGTCAGAAAATGATAGTGTTATCACGGCGGATATGAAACGATTGAGCTTATCAAAGTGAAATGATGAGTATCTACTTTCAGAATGTAGAAGATTTAAGGGGCCTGTAAATAAATGATTTGTGATCCGCCCACTCTCTATACTTTAATGACTATTCTATTTAACCATCAACTTTTCAAGTAACTAGGTTGTTTCAATCGGTAAAATATTTCCAACACTGCTCCCTTTATCCAAAATCCGTGTCCACTTATGCTTTATTTATTCTCTGTTTTTGTAACCATGTGCTTCAACTACAAACTTTTCTCTTATATGGAGTCGACAAAGAGAAAAGTTTGGGTAGAGCAAGTGTCATGAAGAGTTCCCCAGAGAAGAAATTCACTTCCTATTTCAAATTGATGAGGGATTTTGTGGCATACATTTTCTGAAGGAGATTTAGATTTAGCATATCAATGTACCAAGGTAAGTTTGCTGGCTTAAAAATTCCCATGACATATAAAGTACTTTCTTCATCAACCACATTATCATAATCACCAATAACATAACTTTACAGATGAATTCATTTTGCTCATATCACAAATTTTATATGTATTCCTATTTGAAAGCACACTCAGTACTAGGTGCTATAGACTAGAAGTAATGTGAAAATGTAAACTTGGAGAAGACATTGATTGAGCCTGCAAAGTATACCTAATTGTGGATCAACATGCATTGATCAATACTTTAAAATGATTTGATGTAGCATTGCTACTTGAAAACCAGTAGCATTCCTTCTCAGAGGTGATGTTGTAGTTTGAAATACGTAAACAATTAGCAAGAATATGTTTGAAAGTCAGTAGTATTCATTCTCAGATGTGTAATTGCAGTTTGAAACAGGTAACAAATGTATTTGTTTACCTGTTTCAAAGTACAGTCTACAATAACTGGCTTTCAAGTAGCAATGCTACATCAAATCATTTTTAAATATTGATCAGTACCTAGTACAATGTTGAGTGAGCCACAATTAGCTATAATTTGCAGGGTGGCTTCGATGTTTCAATTCTCGACAAGGTGAAATATGGGTTCCATTGATATATCTTGTGTCTGAGCTTAACATATGACATGTTCATATTTATGTATTGACACGTGTATTTATCACATTTTGGCCTTTTTCTTTGAATTAGAAGAAAATTTGAAGTCAATGTTTCATTGATTGTGTGATATTCAAATACTAGAAATTGTAATTCAATGGTTTGATTTATTCTCTCCATTGTTTCTTATTCAGCATGTGTTTGTTTTTTTGTATACTCCTTGATCTGCTTGCAAGGGTGAATTAGAAGAAAACATGAAGTTATGGTGTTTCATTGATTATGTGATATTCAAATGCTAGAAATTCTAATTGAATAGTTCGATTCATTTTCTTGATTGTTTCTTATTCAGCATGTGTTGTTTATTTGATTTGTATAATCCTTGATATGCTTGCAAAGGTGAATTAACATTTGAGTGATTTGCGAAAGTTGGATTCATATTATATCCATACAATTATATAGGAAGTATTTTTTTCCAATTGAAAGGCTTGCACTCTAGATGAAATGTTCATAGTATCCAAATAAAAACATTTTCTTCTTTTGTCTACCTTTGGACATTTTGAGTACTCTTGATCGAAAACGTTCAATGATAAAGAGACCACATTTTCTGTCTCATGTGAGATCTATAAAAAGTAAACAAGGACATGTGAGATACTATGTCATTTATCACCAATGTGTGTGAAATTCTATGATGGTAGAAGGTAGCTTTCCATTCCAAAAAGGTGAGAATGTGATTGGTCTGCCTTGTTGGTATATTGTGAAAGCTTGTAGTGGAATGTGGTTCATAATATATTTGTTCAAATATATGGTAATTTTCATGTTTTTAGCTACCTTCTTTAAAAGACAAACATGCACGAGTATCACATTGAATGAAGTAAACTTTAAACATAAAAATCCTAGGTGATTAAGTCAATGATATTGAGGACCCTCTTTGTCATTGTAAGAGTCACTAATTTTTTTTTATGTGTCCTAATTGTTATGCAAGAGAGCCCCTCAAACGGATATCCTTTTTAGTTATTCTTTACAAACTTGGATATCTTTTCATTCCACTTAACATATTCGTTCACATGGATTCTAAAGTTCGAATATGCCCTTTTTGGTCTTATGAGAATATCCCATCTAGATATCCATTGGCAGAAGGCCTAAACATTGGATATTCTCTACATTCACTTAAATATTCCTTGACATGGTTCTAAACTTATAAAGATGAAGTTGTACCCCAATTGCTATACTTGGATCAATTATTGAGGAACTTGTGGAAAGAATAAGTTATATTGTCATTGCTAATTTAATGAAAGTTGGCAAAGAGACTATGAACGCATTGGCTTTCTAACGTTGATTGAGATTTCAACCTTGTTAAAATTCATACTCAAAAGAGTAATTTTTGTAAATGAGGCATATTCATGTAGTGCTAAATCTTATGTTAACTTGAGTTTGTGAGGTCAAAGATGTAACTAAAAGTCTTAGTTTACACATTCACTTTGCCCAACCCAAGGGTTGAAACTAATATGAATCAAAAGGATTTGAGATGCCTTTTAATATGAATCTCATTACATTGTCACATAGAAGAACTTCTCTTTGAGCAAAATTCAAGCTTAGAAGTTGTTCTTAACATGATAAGAGTGGCACAACATATGTTTTCAAGTTGTATCTTTGGCAAATAGAGAAACAAATCATCAATTTACATTTCAACATGGATCTCTAGCACCAATTGGTGGTGGAAAAGCTTCTCAGAGGGTCAACCGTCCCAATATTGTCTCCACATTTTCATGCTTAAATCACAAAACTACTCAACTTGTCTTAGCTATCAAGATCCCAAAACTCTTAACGTGTTTAGGGGTTAGTCGTCATTAGATAGGCGAGAAAAGTATGGTTCCCTGGCCAATGGACACATGACTTTGAAGTTAGATGTTAAACTTCACAATTAGATGTTCAGACTTTACCTCAAGTTTTGCTATCTTCCTCACAATGTCTCTTCTAAGACCTCTATGCAACCTTTGTAACTCCAATCACATGCGTAACAATATGCTCATGACCATTTCTCCCAAACACATAGAAACATTATAATCACCCTTATTTTTGAGGGGAAAGAAAAAGCATTCACCTAATTGGTTCCTCCATAATAGAGCAAGCCAAACTTGGTAACATTGAAAAAGAAAATGAACAAAAACCAACTCTAGCAATGACTTTGTAACATTGGCCACAACAACATGACACCAAGACTCCTCCAAACCACGTTTCACTCGTGGAGACTTATACAAAAGATCCATAAGCCTTCATCCAGACGTATGATCAACATGTTGAGACTACCTTAGTCCTCAACTACCTTCCAATAGTCTCAAAACCATGACATTGAACAAATAAAGCACAACATACAATATGTGAACCACCACCATGAAGGTGCTTGTCCTGACCATAGTGCAAACGGATATGCATAAAAACTCATGAGGAAATGTTATGGGGCTAAGCTAATGACGTGGTTTTTTTGTAGCTTCAGAAGGGGAACAAAAACACAAGCAAGGCATTTATGTGTAATTTGTGACAGAATGCATTGCCACCGACAATAGGAGACGGTGAATTATTAACTTACAAGGACTATGTGTGTGTGTGTGTGAGAGAGGATATTCTATAGGATCAATTGATATGCTCCATCATGCACACACACACACACACACACACACTCACACACAACACATACATACATATACACACACTATGCACACACACACACATGTAACATGTACATACATACATACACACACACACACACACAATGCAGACACACATGTACACTCACACATGTACATACACATACACATACACATACACATACACATACACATACACATACACATACACATACACACACACACATACACATACACATACACATACACATACACATACACACACACACATACAGATACATACATACATACATAGTTATCTATACATATACATGACATGCATACATACCATAGATAACTTACATACATACATACATACATACTACGTACATACATACATGCATACATAGAGACATAATACATTAACATACATACATGGGATGGGATGGTCTAATGCCCGCCAATTTAAACCCATCATCAGCAGTGCAGACAGAAAGAAGAGACGGAAGAGACAGAGAGAGAGAGAGAGAGAGAGAGAGAGAGAGAGAGCTCTAGCCTCTGATTGATTCATCACCATCGTCATCAGACGGAGAAGAAGAAAGAAGAAGAAGAAAGAAGAAGAAGAAGAAGAAGAAGGTCTTCTTCTTCTTCCTCTTCTTCTTCTCCTGTGTCTGTTGTTTCTGTTTACAATCCTCATCCTCATCCTCATCCTCAATGTCCGCCTCTCGTGCTGGTCAAGCGGATCCTCCTCCTCCTCATCCATGGAGACTTACCAAAGAAACTCCACCTCCTCTCGATGCCCTTACCAGTACTACTATCTCTGTTGTCCATCAAATCCATGGACACCTTCATCACCCCACTACCAGCCATGCTACTATGCATGGATCTACTGATCAAAGCTTCCATAGCCAGCGATGCCTTCAAACTACGAAGGAGCTTCTCATCAAGTAAACCACTTCCTTCTTTGGCTGAATTATTAGTGGATCCTTCGTCATTTTGCACTCTGCTTTATCAAATAAATGCTGTCTTTTTCTTTTCTCTTAATCTTGGTGATTTTCTTCTTCGTCTTCTTCTTCTTCTCTACTTGATGTTATAGACACGTATCCACAAGAAAGATGTCATTTCGAATCATCCATGAGTCAAAATCATCAAAATGCCACTGTAGTTCACATAAGTTTCAAGGAGAATGCAGTTCTTCTGTGACTTACTGATTAATTATTAGTGAAATTAAAAGGGACAGGTACCAAGATGCCACTTTAATTCACATGATTCCCCAGTAGAGTGCGATTTTTATATACTTTTCTCGTAAGTCATGAGTGGATTTTGGGAGAAGAGGGGAGTGGTTGTCAAAAATGACACCAAATTGATCCAGATACCATAATTCCCCGAATGCCAATCATATAAGATGTTGCTGAATCCCGGCAACATAAATAACGTAAAACTAGACTGTGGCACTTCACAAGTGACGATCAGAATCAACGGGTCAATGAAAAGATTGATTATTAGCTGTGAGGGAGAATAATTACTCTTTTCCAATTTTTTGGCATGAGTACTAGGCAGGTTATCGTAGGGATTCATTCCAACTTCGTGTAGCTTTTTTGAAAGAAGTTTCTAAGTGGATATAAGCCATATATTTATGAAAAAGGTTTCTTGGTAGCTAGGTTTATTGCGTTATTTTAAGCTGTTATCACCCATACTGTAAATGAGATTTGGGCATACATTCATTGTTTGAGGGAAATTGTTTCCAAACTAGAGTTCTTTTGAAGTTAGTTCAGTTTCCTTATGGTAAATTGAGTACACATCTCCATTTGTGATGCCTCGCTTAGTGTACTCCAGTTTTCAATCTGTTTGGTCATTACTTCGATCGATTAGGTTTGATCTTTCCTACAGGATCTCATAGTCTGGGTTATGTAACATCACTCAGAACTTATTGTCTCTGATATATGTGGGAATATATCTAGCTTGTTTTAGTTCATGAGATTGTGGAAGCTTGTTGAGTTACCCAGTATATTGTTCAACTATGTATATATATCTGTGTATACAAACCTTTTGCCTAAACTGGTGGTATAAATGTAGATACTGATATTTATCTACTTATTTATTTATCAGTATCTATCTTTTCAAAAATTGAAAACCAACAAAAAATGGAATAAATGGGGGTTTCAACATGGTTTTATGCTAGAGATCATTCTCATTCTTCATAAACTAAAAATTGTAAAGCATGTTGATAAAGTGAATTCATTATTTTTCTTTCCAGATCGGAATCTGCCCAAAGCTTACAATTATGGAACCTTCTCCCATTGAAGAAAATAATGAATATAAAGCCTCCTTGGGTAAATATGACTTTATGTCATGGTCAGTGAGTGCACCTCCTAATAACCCCTTATATAATGTCATGGTCATGTTTCCTAGATTGGACGCATATCTTAAAATCTTCATATAATCCTCAGCAACGTATTCTGAATGTATTTCTTGCAATGCTAACTCTAAATAGCGAGCTTGCTATGCATTGTTGGACAATTGTTATGTGCATCACTTGCGCATAATTTCCCATTTACTATGGAAACTTCATGTTAGACAATGTTGGTTTCTCACTTTTAACCTCTATATTTTTTCCCTGTGCATTGATCAATGTAGGTACAAGGAACCACCACGAACCACCACTAGACTAGACGAACAGCCACTAATATTCCCTCATTGTATATTTATACTTATTCCAAACTCCTAAGAAGAGGAACTTTAAGTGGCAAATAAAATGAATTTGTGCTTAATTATTCTGTTGCATTTCCTCATCTGTTCGTGATATTCATGGCAGTTTCTCGGCTATGTATGTACAGACCCGTCCTCTATATAATTTCTATGGTCTAACTCATGTATGTTCTACTAACCTATGAATTGTTCTTCTGTTCTCTGAAATGTCCATATAATCAATCCATCTCATATTTGTTACAGTCTAGCTTTCCTAATTCCTACCATGACTAGGAATCGGCAACGGCTTGGCTCAAGCCTAAACCGAACCGTCAAACCGTTATTAAACGGTTTGGTAGTTCGGTTGAGGCTTGAACTTCCTTAACCGATTTGGTTAAGCCTAAACCAGTTACCAAGCTGTTTAATGCTCAATCAGCTTGGCTAAACCTGTTCCTAAACCGGTTTGCTTTGGACAAGGCCAAACCGATTCCTAACCATGACTTGGAACATTACCAATTTTGTAACGTTCAAATGTAAGATTTAAACGTTACTCACATCCTAGATTCCTCCCTTGATATAGTAATTAAATCTCGATGCTCTAACATTGCAGGTGACAAACATATTGCAGAAAGAGCTGTGAATATATTGACTTCAATTCCTTTTGTTGTTGTCGGAATTCAAGCCCCTAGGTAAGGTATAAAAACCAGTATTATCTAGATAATTTCATCACAACTCTCAAAGTGTTGTAGCAGACATCATCATCACTTCCCATGAACTAATGAGCAGGGATCGGCTTGCAACGAAGTTATTTGCCAATTCTGTTGTGGGAGTTGGGGTCGTTGCAGGATTTTATCATTCCTCCAAAGGAGAGGCTAGGAAATTCCTCAGATGGAGCGATCATGTCATGATAGCAACATCCACGTTGGTAAAGAATTTATTGCAAAGTGCATGCTATACATGATATAAGCAACACTGTAGTGAAGCATTTCAAAATACAATGAATTTTGAAGACTTAAAAGAGATATAACAATATTAATTAGATCAATTACAAGATCACACAATATTATTTAGATAAATTACAAGATCACAATTATTTAGATGAGCACCAAGTTGTGTTTATATATACACCTTGCTGAACATCAAGTCAAGCTAGTGTTTATATATAGAACAATGATAAGGGCCCTGTAGAAGTCTTGGGTGTGTTCTTGTACAAATGGAGTGAACACCTATGGCATGCATGAGTGTGGATATAGATGAAATGGCATGGACAAATGCAAGCCTGCATGGAAATTTAGGGCCTTTTTCTGTAATTGTAACGACAATTTTAAGAGACTACTGACATATATTTACATGTTTCGTCTATCAGCTTTTGTCCAGAGCTTTGACAAAAACTAAGGATTGGAGCGCGCTGTACATTTCATCAGCTGCAGCTCTGCCTATGAAGCCACGCTTAGTTTCAGCTCTACATGTAGGATTACTAGAGGTAAAAATGGAAAAGAAAAGAATTAACATAATGCTCATTAAGGTGCATTTTGTTTAAGAAAATCTTGATGCTCTAGGATTCAAGATGAACTCTTGTTTTTTAATCCTGTTAAACTTGATTCTCTCATCTTGTTTTTTGTGAAGGTAACATTTGCAAGAAGAGCACTAGCAGAACCACAGCTAAGAAGAGCTCATACCTTGCATACAATCTCATCCTTGGTTGGGTGTGCTTTCTTCATAGCAGATGATGTCTTCCCAGAGACACCATATCTACATGCAGCTTGGCATGTTGCTGCTGCCATTGGAACAGCCACTTGTATCAAGCTTCTTCAATAGAATCCCCCTACATGTTGCTTCTGCCATTGAAACTGCCACTCGTATCAAGCTTCTTCAATAGAATCTCTGCACCTGCACATATACATACATACATACATACATATATGTGTGTGTGTGTGCAGAGAGGAATATAATAGATAAAGACAACTTGTCTTAGTATGCAGGATTAGACATCTTTGTTTTGCATATTTCTTGTATCATATGTATACATCCCCATTCATTTTTTTTGATAACCTTGTAATTGAAAATCAAAATTCCACATGGCATACAATTCGTATGTCTAGTGTTACAGATTCTATTTTTGGAAGAGACTTTCAGGTACTAGCTTCAAGACCTTGCTATATACTCATTCAGCCATAGTTTTGTCTATAAACCCCAATGGGCATTATTTCTGTTAGCATTGTTTCTACGACTCCGAAAATGTGACAAAACATGAGCTTTCTTACTTGTTGAAGTTTTTAAGCACGGACTAATGGAGAGTTTGAGGTGCCTAAAGTTTATAAAAAAGCAATTGCTTTCTATATATATTATGTTGTAGCGTGCAATGCTTTTCCTTAAAGAGCATGTAAGACATAAACTCCATCGGAAAAAAAGGTCACGAAACACCTCTTTTCAAGTGATCCTTCGTGCCACCCAAGAGAAAAGGGCAATTGAAGAAGTATTAACGGACTTGCTAAGTACTACTCTATTTGCCATTTTAATCACAAAGGTCAATATTATGAACAATCACAACAATGAATACCATGTTGGCATAAAAGGCTGACTCCTACTTTGTATCCTAAGTGTGAACGTGTCCTTGAGCTAGGGCTTGAGTATATAAGCTATCTTCTTGTATCATGAGTCTTTGAGAGTATAAGAGTTACATAATAATGAGAGCTTCCATTAGAGATTCGAACCATGTCTACGTTTCCATGTATTTCTTCTGTTATATTCTCTGTGTTATTGTGCACATAAACTATAGGTCCTCACATACTTCCACATACAAACATACATATTGAACACCATAACTCACAACTGGTATCAGAGCGACTTGTTGTTCAGCAATGACGAAAAGATAGAGAGAAGAAGAAACCCCAATTGAAAGAGAAGACTAGGTTACTAAATCTCACTTCTAAAGAACATAGCTTCAACATCTGGAACCGGAGTTGAAATTTGAAAGTTCGACAAGAAAAGCTTTGCCCTGTGGAAGGAGATGATGCAAGATGTGCTGATTATTCATAGACAAGTTGAAGCTATTAGACACAATGAAAAACTCGCTTCGATGATAGCCGAAGAGTGGAGATCCATAGACGAAATCGTGCGCTCCACCATCCAAATGCATCTGGCCGAAAATGTCTTCTTTAGCATGACCAAGGAGATGACAACATTCTCGTTATGGGAGAAGCTGCAAGCTCTGTACGAAAAGAAGTCCTCATCTTCAAAATTGATACTGATAAGACAACTCTTCAACATGAAGATGAGAGAAACTAATCCAACCACCTCCCACATAAACACCTTTAGCCGGGTGTTGTCTGAACTCTCCTCCCAAGGGATTAACTTCGAAGACTAAGTGAAAGCCCTTGCCCTCCTATCGATCTTGTCGGCGAGCTGGGAGGTGTTATTGGGTGGGGGGTGGAGCCAAGAACGACTCCAGCCCCCTCCCAGGGGGGTTACGTGTGAGGGAAAGAGAGAAGGAAAGAAAAATAGAAAATGACACAGAAATGAGAGGGAAAAATTTATCTTGCATTACATGCCCAATAAGGGGTTTATATAGTACATAATGTAATGGTTACTAATATAACCGTTACAAAAAGACCATTACATTCTTGTACACATGCACATGATTGTGCATGTGTTCATACACATCATCTCACACACTCATATACATTACACATACACAACAACCACTTTATAGTGTTCCACCCTTATACCTCCCCGTACAATGACCTTTGCCAACAACAACCCTAGGCTAAACTTGGACGAAACAATCAGCCAAATCCTCACTAAGTATATTCTGTGAAAATCGATGGGGCTCACCATTGACGAGTGGGCAGAAGCCCATCACTCAATCGAGTCAATCAACTGATCCAGTTGATGAAGAGAACAAGCCGACATAACTAGTCGAAATCATAGTCGATCGAGAACAAGGGGAGACCGACAACGGTCAAAGTTGAGAACATGTCGATCAGGCGAATTTTGCACCCACTTCAGAAAAGCCAGTCACAACATTGCTGACTGTTGGTCGATCAAGAGAAAAGAGAGTGGTCAAGAATTCAAGCGGAATCGAGGACAATCTGACTCAAACCACTCTCCAGTCGGCAACCAAGTCCATGTTGTCGACACCCGATCGAGATAAATCCTCTTCGTAGAAGACTTGATGATCGAAGAAGTCCTCTATAGTGCGCAAGATGCACATACGTGGTTGTTGGATTCCGGTGCCACATTCCACGTTGTCGTGAAGATTTCAGGCCATAAGGGGAAACATAGCCAAATGCGTGTGAACACGGGTGTGCACAAGTGCACCCCCTTTTGTACTAGCATATGTAAATACTAAGTAATAGTAGGATTTTGGTGATTACTAGGAAGTTAGGCTTTAATAGGTGCTTTAATGTCACACAAGTGGAGGTGGGTGGGAAAATCAAGAAGGGAATCTGGGGGGGGGGGGGAGGGGGTTAACGAAAGGTCATTAGACCTGATGTAACAGTCATCCCTTACGCTATAAAAGGGGCGGCCCCAGACTATTTTAGGAATCCAAGTTTTAGGAGGAGGAAATGCTGCCGATCAGAGTACCGAAGCTCTCTCTCTCTCTCTGATTACGACCAACGACCGAACTCCGGAAGGTGCATCCTCTGCTCGCGTTAGACGTTCGCGTGCTCTTGACCAAAGGATCATCACTCTGCATGTGTCTACTGTGGAGCTCGAAGCTTTGCTCCCGGCTCAAACCGGTTGTACTCCCTGTGCATCACGCGCACGTTCTAACTAATACCGTTAATCTATTCTGTTGTCTTGTGTTGCAATTCTGTCATATCGCGCTGTAACGGTGACCTACGACCGTCTCACTCCTGTCCCTCTCTATTCTGTCTACGGTCTGTGCATACGCAATGCGAGGGATATTCCTCCTCTTTTGCTCGATTCCTTGGTTCAAGACCCCCTGTGGTCCTGCCCCACTTCTACGCATTTGCGCAGAATTCGGCGACATCTTTGGTGAACCCGACATGAAAAGGGGCGGCAAAGAAAACCAAAGATGAGAGGAAGCAAACTCGCCGAAGCAATGGTGGTGTCAGTAGGCCGCTTGGTTTGCGCTCGCGAGGGCACGAGTGCTCTTGACAGAGCCATAGAAGCGACGGTCAACAAGATAGGCCGGTTTAATGGGAAAGACGCCACGAGTTACCTGGAGGCCTATTGGGCCGAGATACAAATGAGGAATATTCCGGAAGGTAGACGGTTGATCGGGTTTCCTCGGGTCGTAACGCCGAGCATCCATGCAGAAGTGCTTGAGGTACAAGCAGACTGTTGTAATTGGGCGGACTTCAAGGGATGGATCCTCAAACGGTACAACTTTGAGGACTCGCTCCGACTGTCAAAGAAAGATTTCATGGATTAGGTTGATAGCCCTGGCAAAGGTCGGAACGCATCGGCGCTCCTTCAGGAGTTTGAGTCGTAGTTTGCGCGACTCTCCACACTGAACCGAACCGTTCTTGACACGAGCAAGGTTCTGTTGTTTGTTAAGTCGTTCGACTTGCTCGATTGCGATAATGTGGGTCTCCTCTTGGAGATGAACGAAGGGCTCATAGTCGACTGGGTTGTGGTCAAAGGAGTATGTGGCCAGATCGACAAATGACGAGACTGGAAAGAGGAGGGGTCCTCAACAGTCCGTCTGACGCTAGAGACAAGGGCCGAGCTGGCGCCGACCCGAACAAAAGAAATGAGAAAGTGGCTCGAGTCGGGCCAGGCCCCGACCAATGTAGCCATAGGACCATCCGGGGGCACGACTCTAGAGGAGTTGATGAAGATGGTGCTCGATCTCTAGATCACTCAGGCCTGAAGGGCCGATGGAGGCCAACCGCCGACCAACCAAAGGTGCTTATGGTGTGATGCCGTCGGTCACGCTCGGGGAAACTGTGCCGACTTCGGCGAAGCACTTAGAAACGACGTGGTGTACCTTTTGAATGGCAGGGTGCACGCGAGTGGCACGTGCAAAATGCTCGAAGTAAACACCGGACGAGGTGGCATGAAGAGGTTGATGGAGGAGGCTGTGGCGCGACACGTCGAGGCTATCCACTACTCGGCCTCAGCCGGCATCCGCGTGGGTGGAAAGGCCACTAGCCTTGATTCAAACCCCGAATTTTGGCCGGTGGTACTGGAGACCTTCTCCGAAATGAAGCTGAAGAAGGGAGAAGCAGACCGTGCGGAAAGACGTGTACGTGATGTTATCGGATGGAGCGACTTGGTTGAGGAGAAAACCGGCTTTGTAGAAGCCGCGTGCCAGAACTATGAGGTTTTGGTTGACGACAAGCAGGCCGGAAAGACCGGAGGAGCAGGCCCTTCGGGGAGGTATGACACTCGGAGCGGACCAAAGAAGAACGATGTCACTCCGGCTAGATCTCAAGAAAGAGAAAGGGGCAAGGTTCCGAGCTTCCGGTTACACTCGGAAATCGAGAAAATGACGGACCTATGAAAGGTGCTAGAAGAGCGAATCCTCGATACTTGCGTAGAACTCCCATTGAGAGAAGTGCTAGGCATAGCAAGGAGAGAGTTCCACGATGACATCATGGATCTCGTAAAAAGGAAGTGGCTTGCGACGGAGCCAGAACCGGAGAAGCCGGTCGAGGTAAGGGCAGCGCTGCTTGATGAGGTGGCCGTAGAGAACGAGCTTGCGGAATGCCACTACACAAGGCCGCACTGGGCCAGAGCAACGACAAAAATCCTGGTTCGGATTGGGGATGTGAGGGAGCCAGTGGTGGCATTGATTGAACAAGGGTCGGTTGGAAATTAACCTAATGTCCATGGACTTCTACAAGAAGGGGAAATGGCCAATCAACACCAAGCACGGGTGGAAGATACGCGTGACTACGCGAGCCACGGAGGAGCTACATGGGGCTTGCCCGAATGTCTGAGTAAGGGTCGGTGATGTCGAGATAGACCACACTTTTTCTTGCAAGAGACATCCTCTCCATCTTGTCATCCTCGGTGAACCATATATCACAGCGACGCGAATGGAAACCAAAGTGTTGGACAATGGTTCGGTCTATACAAGGGTGAAGAGTCAGGACGACTGTCACTCCGTTCAGTTTCTGACACTATGATAGAACCATGAGCGTCCTTTCATCCGATCATCCTCTGCGAACCATATATCACAGTGGCGCGAATGGAAACCAAAGTGTTGGACAATGGTTCGGCCTATGCAAAGGTGAAGAGTCAGGACGGCCGTCACTCCGTTTAGTTCCTGACAGTATGACAAAACCATGAGTGTAATAGGGACACTCTTGGCAATGACGACTGGGAGGATTTTTAAAAAGGGCTATCATGGTGTGGGGCCGCGATAGTCAGAATGACCAGAACAAACCCCACACCTGTACTATAGGTAGGAAATTTTGGTTCTTCGACAACGGAGGTTGTACCATAACCGGCATCAACGGCCGGGAGAAGAAATAGGCCAAAAGGTTCTTGAGAGCATGTAGAGCTCTCAACACCGATGACGAGATTAGTGGCGCCGTGTGTTGGCATAAAAGGCTGACTCCCTCCACTTTGTATCCTACTGTGAACTCATCCACATAGTTAGGGCTTAGTATATAAGCAATAACCTAACGTTGTAAAGAATTATCTTCTTGACCATATATTGTATATCAAGTCTCTGAGAGAGAGAGAACGTAATAAAGCTTTCCATTAAAGCTCGTTTCTGTGTAAGTCTCTGCCTTCCTCCCTTTCTGTGTTGTTTTCCGAGTAAGCAAACAAGTTCTCATACACTTTCGCATACGCACACACCTACCAACTTCCCACAACTGGTATTAGAGCCGATCTTGCTGTTCGGCAGCAATAGACAATAGAAGAAGCTCAAAAGAAAGAGACGAGGTCAGCAAAAAAAGTAAATAAATAAATCTCACTTTTCATAGAAGAATATGGCTTCAACATCTGGAACAAGAGATGAAATCAGAAAGTTCGACTGAAATTTTTTTGCACTATGGAAGGAGATGATGCAAAAACCTGCTTTGATGACAACCGAAGAGTGGAAATCGATGGACGGAAATTGCACGCTCCACCATCCGAATGCATCTAGCCAAAAATGTCTACTTCAGCATGGCAAATGAGACGACAACATTCTCAATGTGGGAAAAGTTACAAGCCGTGTATGAGAAGAAGTCCTCATCTTCGAAACTGATTTTGATCAAACAACTTTTCAACATAAAGATGAGAGAAACCGATCCGACTACCTCCCACATCAACACCTTTAGCCGGGTGTTGTTAGAACTCTCCTCACAAGGCATCAACTTCGAAGAAGAAGTGAAAGACCTTGCCCTCTTATCGAGCTTGCCGGTGAGTTGGGAGGTATTCTGCACGACATACGCCAAGAGTCGATAGATCCTAAGTTTGGATGAGACGATTGGCAAAGTCCTCACCGAGGACATTCGGAGAAAATCGATGGGACTTACCATTGATGAATTGGTAGAAGCTCATCACTCGACCGAGTCGTTCGACTAATAGAGTTGTACAAGAAAACAAGACGACAGAACCGGTCAGAATACCAATTGATAAAAATCAAGGGGAGACCGATAGTGCGGGGCAATCATGCGAATTCTGCACACACTGCAGAAAAGCTGGCCACAATGTTTCTGACTGCTGGTCAATCAAGAGGAAAGAGATTGGTGGGCGATCCGAGCGGAATCGAGGATGACCCGACTCGGACCACTCTCCAGTCAGCAACCAAATCAACATTGCCGACTCCCGATCCGGAGAAGTTCTCCTTAGAGGATTCAGTGATCGAAGAAGTCCTCTACAGTGCACAGGATGCACACACGTGGCTACTGGATTCTGGTGCCACATTGCATGTGACCCCCAATATTGAATGGTTTTCGGACTATTTAGCTGACGCCAGCGGCATAGTCCGTCTAGGCAATGGGCAAGAGTGCAAAATTGCAGGGACCGGAGAGGTTCCCATTCGATTGCCAAATGGCAACACAATAACCCTGCACTGAGTTCGGCATGTACCTGACCTGAAAAGGAGTCTGGTCTCCATCGACATGCTAGCCGAAGACGGGTACAAAACGACTCTAAGTGAGTCGGTATGGATGATCACCCGAGGAAACGTGAAGATAGGAGGCAGGCGGAAGTACAACAACCTGTACTCGCTAATGGCGATCAATCCAAAAGGGGCCATGAACGTAGCCGAAAAGACCGACACAAACCTATGGCATGGCCGACTCGGCCATATGTCTCAAGCCGGACTTGATCGGCTGATGGCGGTAGGCTACATCCCAAAACTCCAAGCGAAGACAGACTTTTGCAAGCATTGTCGATACGGGAAATAGACCTGAAGTTCGCACACTCTCCACTACGAGACGATACGACAACCCCTAGAGCTTGTGTACACACATATATGTGGGCCCATGCCAGAGTGATCATTAGGAGGCTCCTGGTACTTCATCACCTTTGTAGATGACTGTACACGAAAGGTCTGGGCCTACTCGATCAGGTCCAAAGACGAAGCGCTCGAGATCTTCACTTGGTGGATATCTGAAGTGGAGAACTGGTCGGGACACAGAGTGAAGACACTCCGATCTGACAACGGAGGCGAATACACCTCTAGAGCCTTCAAATAGTACCTGTCAAACTAAGGGATCCGACATCAAAAGACCATTCCCTACACACCCACACAAAATGGAGTGGCAAAATGGATGGCAATGCTTCAGCAAGCCGAACTGAAGCTGGAATTCTGGGCAGAAGCATTGCAAATGATAGTATACCTGATAAATCTGGCGCCGTCAAGGTCAATTAGGCTCGAAGTGCCACATGCACTATGGTCAAGCAAACAACCGACCTACGATATGCTCTGTATATTCGGATGCAAAGCCTATGCGTTCATCCCCAGGGCTAAAAGGAGAAATTTGGCACCCCATGCAACGAAATGCATATTTCTTGGTTATGGAACCGATGGGGAATTCGCCTACAGGCTATGGGACCCTGAGAACTGGAAACTGATACGGAGCAGTGACGTAGTCTTCAATGAAGAAACTATCTTCTGTCAATGGAACCATTAGAAAACAGTTGGTAAAAAGGTATCCTTCCAAGAAGACAAAGACGTCGTAGAAGGACCGACCCACCGGGCCAACTCAGAGATTCGATAAATAGTTGAACTCGAACAAGCCAATAACATACCTGCCGACTCCGAATCGGTAGGAAGTCCATTAGTCGAACTCGAAGACAAAACCATCAACGACAGAGCCGATTCAACCAGAGTCGAAGCAGGAAAAGTCAAGAAGATGCGAGTAGGAAACAGAACCGAGTCGACGAAGTCCATAGGGGAGGACAACGTGACACCACCGAAATCCCGACTTGGGGGCGGGTCACCCAACAAGACTCCTGACACAAACAATTCAACAAGTACCGATCGACTTACAGAGCCGATCGAAGAATCTGAACCTCTTATCTCGGCACCCAGGAGATTTGGATGAGCTCGAAGGCCGACGGAGTTCTATGAACCGGGCCTCGACTACGTCAACTACACCAATGCAGGCGAACCAAATACTTATGAAGAAGCTATGGCCGCAACGGACGCCGACACATGGCTACAAGCCATGAAATCTGAAATGGACTCTATTCACAAGAATTAGACATGGGAACTGGTTGAACTACTAGCTGGAAGGAAGCCGCTACCCTGCAAATGGGTTTTCTGATACAAACATGTATCCGACTAAGAAAAACCCAAGTACAAAGCTCGGCTCATGGCGAAGGGATTCAAACAAGAATATGGGGTCGACTATGACGAGATATTCTCACCAGTAGTCAAGATGACCACCCTCTGCCTCTTACTAGGAGTTGTGTCGACAGAAGACCTAGAGCTAGAGCAGTTGGATGTAAAGACGACATTTCTACATGGAAATCTGGAAGAAGACATATATATGTCTCAACCAACAGGCTTCACGGTGACAGGGGAGGACAATCACCTCGTATGTCGGTTAAAGAAATGTCTATATGGATTGAAACAAGAGCCGAGGATGTGGTACCAAAAGTTTGATTCCTACATCAGGCAACTTGGATACAGTAGATCTGACTCCGGTCCATTCATGTATATTTGGCAACTGGCGGACATGTCTAGGATTTATCTGATCCTATATGTCGATGACATGCTGATTGTAGGAAGCAATGAAGGAGAGGTCGGAAAGCTGAAGTGGAGTCTTCATGACAAGTTTGCGATGCAGGAACTTGGACAAGCCTGTCACATACTAGGCATGAGGATCGAGCGAAATCGGATGACCAAGAGTCTTCGACTCTCCTAGTCCGACTATATCCGGAAGATGCTGAAGCACTTCAATATGGAGAATGCGAAGCCAACACCAACATTGCTTCTGACGTCAATCCGACTATCGGACAAAGACTCTCCTTCAACAGAAAGGAGAGAGAGCTTAATGGAAAGATGCCCTACGCATCGGCCGTAGTAAGTATCATGTGCGCAATGGTGGCGACCCGACCCGACCTAGCCTATGCCGTAGGAGTGGTCAGCCGGTACATTTCAAACCCAAGACGGAAACATTGGGAGGCTGTCAAGTACATCTTCAAGTACCTGAGAGGAACCGAAGATACACAGCTGACTTTCAGTTTGACAACCTCAACCGAAGTTGATGGCTACATTAATTTTGACTATGTTGGAAATACAGATAATCGGAAATCGACATCAGGCTACATCTTCACCTATGGTGGTGGTGCAATATCATCGAGGTAGAAACTTCAAGAGTGCACGGGTCTGTCTACTAGAGAAGCCGAGTACATAGCGGCATCGGAAGCAGCAACAAAAGCGATCTGGTTGCACCGATTGTCTGCTGACTTCTCGGATACAAGCAAAAATGACCGGCTATCGCCAACCATCTATTGGGACTCACAGAGCGCAATACACCTCATCAACAATCCCATCTATCATGCAAAGACGAAGCATATTGAGGTGCGGTATGATCACATCTGGGAGCTCACAACCGAGAAGATGCTTGAAGTCCGGAAGATCGACACCGAGGTGATCATCGCCGATTGCTTGACAAAGCCACTCCCAGATCAATGCTTTAGAGCACTAAGGACAAAGATGGGACTACGACAAGAAACCAAGGAGAAGAAAGTCAAACGAGGAGCAGAAGGTAAGAGTCGACTAAATCAATCATGATAATGAGCCATGCTAGGCTCGACATAGTCTTCACCTATGCCGACTCGACTATATGTTGACCGACTTGTAACGTAAATCTAGATTAGTGTTGGAATCTAAGTTTACGGGGGAGACAACCTCAAACACATGTACATGTAGGAAAGAGTAGTCCTTTTACGGGGGAGTTTGTTGGCATAAAAGGCCGACTCCCTCGACTTTGTATCCTAGTGTGAACTCGTCCACATAGTTAGGGCTTAGTATATAAGCAATAGCCTAACGTTGTAAATAATTATCTTCTTGACAATATATTTGTGAAAGATTGCTTGCGGAAGAGTTAGAAAGAACAATACAGAGAGAGGGAGAGAGAGTACGTGGGAGAGGTAGAGAGTGAGAGAGCAAAACACACTATTTTTCAAGATTATATGAATACTCTGTGCTCTGTATCTACAACGCGCTCATCAACGCTATTTATCCAAGTCCACATAGGACTGTTAGAAGTACGGTGTACTTCAATGCTCACACGAGCGTCTGACACTAACTACGAGACTATAACTGCCTAGTAGTCTAACCTATACTAGGCTTCCGGTTACGGATTAGATCCGGCATACCACCCCCCCAACTCATCGGTCCTTACTGCTTACCGGCTCGGTTGCTCAACGGCATACCGATTCCTCTCTCTTACCGGCTCAGGCTTATTCAGCCGATCCAGCTCCGGTTGAGCTTGCCGCTCAACACTCCCCCTCAAGCTCAACCTGAGGTAGGGTCGTAGTGTCAACCTCTGTGGCAGCCGGTTCTTCCAACCGACTTCTCCTGGCGTCGCTTCGCTTTGCTCGCGCTCCTTGTCCGGTCCGGTCCCGTTTGCCGCGACCCCTTTGGTTCTGCACACCTCGACCTTCGGCATGTTTGCTCAATAGGCCCATCTCAGCTCCTTCGCTGCTATGACTCCGGCGCTTGCCGATCTGTCGGTTCCACCGCGATGGCATCGACTTCCGCTGCGTTCGTGTCTCCTTGGGCTCTCGTTGATCCGACTCATCCGGATCCATCTGTTTATCCGAATTGGCTGTCTCCGACTCGTTCCAGCTCTTGTCCGAATCGGTATCCTCCGATTTGATTTTCGGCTTCAGGCCTCTCACCACATCGGACCACGTCCGGGTCTTGGCCTTCTCCGTGCTTCCCTTGGCTTCTTCAGCCGGTTCACCGACTTGTTCGGATGTGCCGACTTCCTTCGTTGACCCGACTTCATTTTTCTTCTTGTCTCCACCTCTACCGGTTCTTTTCTTACCTACGGGTTCAACAATTTTGCCTTAGCCCATTTCGGTAGTGTCTTTGCCCTTGCGTCTCCCCCTCAAGTGCGACACGTCGAGATGCTGAACATCAAGAATTTCGGTAAAGTGCTGCAACTTGTCCGACCCGAGCGGCTTGGTGAAGATGTCGGCAACTTGCCGATCTGTGTGAACATACCGTAGTTCAACTTCACTGATCAGGACCCGCTCACGCACGAAGTGATAATGCACTTCTATGTGCTTTGTGTGAGCATGGAACACAGGGTTCTTGGCGAGCTGCATGCCGTTGAGGTTATCGCAGTAGATCAGGATCGGGGTCGGTACCTTGATCCGTAGGTCTTGCACTAGTCGCCGAAGCCAAATGGCTTCGCAAGTGGCAACGGTCGCGCCCCGGTATTCAGCCTCAGTGCTGGATAGAGCCATTGTTGGCTGCTTTTTGCTGCCGGAGGTTGAGCGACGATCCGTTGCGTCGCCAGCCCAGTCTGCATCTGTGTAGTCGACAAGCTCTTCGGTTATACCTTGCCGGTATAAGAGCCCCCGGTCCTTAGTGCCGCTTACATACCTCAGTATTCGTTGCGCGCACTGAAGGTGCTCCACGGTCGGCTTTTGCATGAATTGGCTTACCACTCCGACAAGTAGATCAGGCTTCTGACTATTTTTCAGAACTATTTCTCATCGCAGGCTGGTCCGGAGTTGGGACGGATCTTCTGATTTCGGTCCAGGGGTGTGGAGACAGGTCGGCATTCCGTCATGCCGAACTTGTACAGCATATTCAACACATAATGGCGTTGAGAAAGCAATATGCCGTCGGGGGTGCGGATCACCTCGATCCCCAAAAAATAATGAAGGTCCCCCAAGTCCTTCATATGAAATGCGTCCGACAACTGGGACTTGACGCGGTTGATTTCCGGAAGACCTAGGCCGGTGATGACTAAATCATCAACATAGAGTAAGATACATACCGGACCGTTTGAGCCTTTACGAATGAACAGGGAAGAGTCCGACTTAGAGGCAACAAACCCCATCTTTCGCAACCGGTGCGTGATCTTAGCATTCCAAGCACGGGGGGCTTGCTTCAAGCCGTACAACGACTTCCTCAGCCGGCATACCGCCGACTTGTTCACCTCCCATTGAAATCCGGGGGGCTGAGTCATAAAGACTTCTTCTTCAAGATCTCCTTAAAGGAAGGCATTCTTCACATCCATCTGATGAAGGTGCCACCCCCTTGCCGCAGCAATCGCCAGTACCACACGAACTGTCGTCATCTTCGCTACAGGAGCGAAGGTCTCGTCGTAGTCGATTCCGTGGGTCTGCGCATATCCCTTCGCCACTAACCGGGCCTTGTATCGGTTAACTGTACCGTCGGCATTGTACTTTATCTTGTACACCCACTTGCATCCGATCGATTTACAGTGACGGGGAGGGTCAACCAGGTCCCAAGTTCCGTTGGCATCCAACGCCCACATTTCTTCCTCCATAGCGGCGTGCCAATTTGCGTCCTTGGCCGCTTTTGCGTAGCTCTCCGGCTCAGGCACTTCCGCCACCTTGGTCATGTACGCATAATGATGTGCCATGTACTCGTTATACCCGTACCGTTTAACGGGATCCTTCTAGCGGGTGGACCGGCGTAACTCACCGTTACCTGGTATGAGACCCTTCTTGGCCGGTTCGGTCTTCGTTCCCGAAGATCTGCCTATGTCCTTGCCGAAGTCAGATACGCATCGATCCGACTCATCATTGCCGGTCTCGAATTCCGGCATCTTCTGCTTCCCTTTCTCTTTGCGTGTGAACCGTCTCCTCGGTTCCTTGCGCGGGGAGAGCACGACAGAGTCTCCACTACTCGCCGTGTCATCATCCGACTGGTTGGACTAATCCAGTCTCTCATTCGGTCCGCTTAACCGGAATGATTCCAGAATCTCATCTTGAGTCCCAGCTTCATCTTTCTCTACCTGGGCCGGTTCAGGCTCACTAGCCCCATCCTCCGACATCGGGTCGGGATCGGAAGTTGGAGTCGGTAAGGAATACCACGATGCCGATTCATCAAACTCGACATCTCGGCTGACTCGGACCTGCTTCGTCTGGGGGTTATAACACTTATACCCCTTTTGCTCTTGAGCATAGCCGACTAGGATGCATTTTTCCGATTTTGCATCCAGCTTTCTCAACTTCTCATCCGGCACATGTACATAGGCTATGTTGCCGAATATCCGGAGGTGTCTCAAATTCGGCTTGCACCCAAAATACAGCTCGTGAGCTGACACCTTGTCCCCGATCCGGTTCTGGATGTAAACGGCCGTTTGGACCGCCTCTGCCCAGTAGAACTTGGGTAGGCTCTTTTCCTCCAGCATTGCCCTAGCCACGTCAATCAGCGACTGATTCTTCCTTTCAGCCACACCGTTCTGTTGCGGTGTGTATCTGCAGTTGAATTCTCGCCGAATTCCTTTTTGTTGCAGATAACTGTTGAATTGGCCGAAAAAGTACTCTTTTCCGCCATCCGACCGTAGGCCTTTGATCTTCCTCTCCGATTCCCGTTCCACCATCTTTTGGAGGCTCCGGAAACACTCGAAGACTTCGCCCTTCCGCTCAATGAGGTAGATCCACGTATGCCGCGTGTAGTCGTCGATGAAGGAGACGAAATATCAACTCCCGCCAATGCTGACATTTTGTGCCGGTCCCCACACATCCGAATGGATAAGATCGAGCTTGTTACGGCTTCGATTTCTTTCGGTGGGGAATGGAAGCCGGTGTTGCTTCCCGAGTTGGCAGGCTTCATAAATCTGGGCTCTTCGGCCGCTAAACTTCGGCAAACCGAAAACGACTTGTTTCGTTTGCAGGTCTTGAAGCCTCCGGTAGTTGTTACACGCGTGCGTGTAGAAAGAGGCGGGACCACGGGGGTCTTGGACCAAGGAGAGGGAGATGGAGAGAGAGACAGACAGACAGAGAAGAATTAAGAGCAAGAAACAAGAATCCAATTACTAAAATCAATAGCTTACAACTCGAACAGAGGCCCAACACGGGGTCCCACTCACACACACAGACGACTGCCACACAACTCCAGGAACCAAAAGGGGGAGAGCCTCTGCTTGAAGCACACGGGTTGCCAGCGAAGCAGAGGCAGCGAACTCCCAACACCCACAGAGACCGACGACCGGAGGAGGAGAAGAGAGAGCTCGGCACTTTGTTCTGCAGCAGCCCCTTCTTCCCCAACGCGCGATCTTTCCTTTCTCTTGTCCTCTTCCCTTTATTCCCTGTCCCTTTGACAGGGATACGCACAATCCCCCCCCCAATAAAAGCATGCGACTTAGTATTTATCTCCACCGATTCGTGTAGTAAATACCAAGTCACGCGTCCATCCGTGTAAGGGCCGGTTTATGCGCTTTCTCGCCGATTCCGCCTATGGCCGGTTTTCTTCACGACATCCACCCCCACCAAACCGCGCATCCACCGGTATGTGCCAGAGATGGGTAGATATCGAAGAAACCCGGCCTCACTCGTTGCTCTCCGATTCTCCACCGGATCCGAACTGATCGTCGTTGTCGCTCCCGCTCGCAGGCTCCGGCTCCTCTTCGAACCGCTTTTTGAATGCTTTGATCCGCTTTCCGGCCACCAGCACCGCTAACCATGTCCCGTCGAGTTCCGCGAGGTGGTACGTGCCGTTGTCATTCACGCTCATCACCGTGTAGGGCTCGAACCATCTCCTAGCAAACTTTCGCACCGCCTTGTACTGATTGTTGAGCCTGCTGTCGTATACCAAGACCCAGTCGCCTTCCTCGATCTTCTTTGGTCGCAATCGGTGCGTCCGGTTGAACCGGACCTTGTTCTGCTCCCTTGCCGCTCGCAGCCTTTCCTTCGCCTGTATCACGTCCTCCGGCCTCCGCTCGAGTTGCCGAATCCGCGCCGCCAATAACTCCTCCCGGCTCATTTCGTCCTTCCAACCTACCGCCGCCCACGAAGAAACCGTCCGCTCCACCGGCATGATCGGCTTTTGTCCGTACATCAGCTCTGCCGGCATAAACCCTGTTACTGAACTGTGCGTAGTTCGGTCCGCCCATAGTGCGTAAGGAAGGAGTCGCGGCCAATTCCCGACTTGCCCACCACATGCACGCACCAACGCCTTTACAGTCGGTCTGTGCCCACATTCCACCTTTCCGTTCGCCTCCGGATTGTACGCCGTGGTGAGGGAGAGTTTGACGCCTAACCAGTCCAATAGCTCCTCGGCCTCCCGCGCATCCAGCTCTCCCCGGTCCGCCACGATCCTCTCGACGCACCCGTACTGACACACTACTTCTTCGATCAGGAACCGGCATACCACCTGGTTCGTTAAGTCTTCTCGTGCAAGCACCAAGTATTGCATCTGTCCTACCCCCATCGGCATCGTCACCAAGTCCACCATCCACTTGAAATGGACCGTAGGCGGGTAGGTCGGGTGTAGCTCGTCCTGGTGTTGGACTACGGAGTGCAACTGACAGCTTTCGCAAGTCGTTACGAACCGATGCACGTCCTGGTACAGCCCTGGCCACCAATACTTCTCCTTCATCTTCTCGAAAGTGGCCCACATTCCACAATGTCTGGCCTAGGGGCTCTCGTGAAATGCCGCTAGTAGTTTCCCCTGTTCTTCTTTCTTTGCCACTACTCGGAGTGGAATGCCGCTTCTCTTCTTTGGGTGCCTCCATATGCACCCGTCCCGCAGGAAGAATCTGTACGCCTTCCTTCGTATCCGGCTCGCCTCCTCTTTCGCCCATGCTACGTCCGGCGTCATCGTCCGTAGGAACCTCCAGATTTGCAGCCACTCCCCGTCGTACCTGCTCTCGTCAAATTCGTTAAGCGCCGGAGTGTTCCCTTTTCTCGTCGTTACGTTAGCCGACCCGAAGAAGTCCTCGCCGACTTCTTCGTCATCCAAAACCATGCCGTCCTCGTCATCGAACCTTGCCCTCGAAAGCATGTCGGCCATCGCGTTGTCCTTTCCGGAGATGTGCCGTATCTCCGGGTTCAGGGACTTAATGTACGCTATCCACTGGAGCATTGTCTTGAACACAGTGCTCGGCCACAACCGAGGAATAGGATCAACTCACAGAAAACAGGAAATACAAAGTGCACGAGGACAATAGAGAGAAGAGTACACAGGATGTTTTACGTGGAAAACCCTAAATGGGAAAAAACCACGGGAGTCCTCAAACTCCAACTATCACTATAAACAGAGATGTACAATGGTGAAGCTACAAGGCAACAACCTTGAGCTCACTGTCTTCGCCACAGGCGGCGGTAATACACAGAGGCAACGACCTCTTCGTCTCTCTCTCTCTCACTCTCTCTCTCGGCTGCTCTCACTTCGCTCCCTCTAAGTGAAAACAGAAAAATGAGCAACAACTACTAAACTGTTTGCCCTAAGTCATATTTATACACATATGACTTTCGGGCTATTTACAAATATAGCCTCAAGGGCCCTTGGCAAACATATTCACAAATATGTCCCCGCATCCGGATCTCTCTCCGGGTACATTCGTCATCCGGCTCCGTAGCCGGGGTCTTCAGCATCCGGCTCCGTAGCCGGGGTCTTCATCATCCGGATCCGTAGCCGGGTACTCTTCATCCGGCTTCATGCCGGGTACTCTTCATCATCCGGTTCCGTAACCGCAACCGGGCTTGCCGTCATTCATCTCCAGACATGTTCGAAGTGCCCTTTAAGTATCGGAGTATCCATTTGACCGCCTTCCAGTGCTCCTTGCCGGGATTACTCATATACCGGCTCACCACTCCGACTGCGTATCCAATGTCCGGTCGGGTACACACCATCGCGTACATCAAGCTCCCGACGGCAGAGGCATATGGTATCTTCATCATATCCTCCTTTTCAGCTTTTGTCTTGGGACTTTGCTTGCCCGATAACCTGCAGTTTCCCGGGAGGGTTGACCCGACCGGTCTTGCTTCCGACATGTTGAACCGGTGAAGAACCTTTGTCACGTACTTCTCCTGTGACAGCCACAACTGCTTCTTCTTCCGGTCCCGGATGATGTGCATCCCTAGTATTTGCCTCGCCGGACCCAGGTCCTTCATTGAGAAGGTTCGGTGAAGCGCTTTCTTCAGCATCCGTATCTTGACTTGGTCCCGTCCGACGATCAACATGTCGTCCACGTACAGGAGGAGTATTAGAAAGTCTCCTCCTTCGAACTTCTTCACAAACACGCAGTGATTGGACTGCGTTTTGTGGTACCCTTCGTCGGTCATGAACGAGTCGAACTTCCGGTACCATTGCCGGGGAGCCTGCTTCAGTCCGTAAAGGCTCTTCTTCAACCGGCACACCAGGTGCTCCTTCCCTTTCTTCTCGAATCCTTCTGGTTGCTGCATGTAGATCTCTTCTTCGAGGTCACCGTGAAGGAATGCCGTCTTCACGTCCATCTGTTCTACCTCGAGGTCCATGCTTGCCGCTATGCTCAGCACCGTCCGGATGGAGGTCATCTTCACTACCGGGGCAAATATCTCGTCGAAGTCGACGCCCTTCTTCTGCTGGAACCCCTTCACCACGATCCTGGCTTTGTATCTCGGGGGGTTTCCGGCATCTCCCGGTTTCAGCTTGAACACCCACTTGTTTTGAAGTGCCCGCTTTCCTTTCGGCAACTCCACAAGTTCATATGTGTGGTTCTCATGCAGGGAATCCATCTCCTCCTGCATGGCACTCAACCACTTGCGGCTCTGGGTGTCATGCTTTGCTTCTTCAAAACTCTCCGGCTCCCCCTCGTCGGTTAGCAACACGTGCTCAGGTTCCGGAAATCTCCGGGGGGCCCTTCTCTCTCTTAGAGGATATCTCCGCTCCGAAGCTTCGGTAACCGGCTCCTCCGTTTCCTCTTCATCCGAATCCATTTCGGGATCGGGGCCGGTTCCGGTATCAGTTTCATCTTCCTCGGCCGGTTCTGTTTCTTCACCGTCTTCGGCCGGATCCTCGAGTGCTAACCGGTCCCTTGCCGGTCGGGACTGCTCCTCGTAGAGTTGATCCTCACCGGTCGACTTGGAGCTCTTCATCTTCTTCTCCGACTCCCAGTCGGCGAGTGTCTTGTCCTCCATGAAGATGATATCACGACTCCGGAATATCTTTTTGTCGACCGGGTCCCATACTCGGTAGCCGAACTCGTCATCGCCGTAACCGAGGAATATGCATGGCCGGGTCTTTGGATCTAGCTTTCCTCTCCGGTCCTTTGCCACATGCACATATGCGAGACACCCGAACACCTTCAGGTGCCGGTAGGATACCTCCCTACCGGTCCACACTCTCTGCGGCGTGTCTCCGTCCAAAGGTACTGAGGGTGATCTGTTTATCATGTATGTCGCCGTCGACATTGCCTCAGCCCAAAATCCCTTGGGTAATTTCGCATGCGCCAGCATACTCTGGACCCTCTCCATTATGGTCCGGTTCATCCTCTCGGCCAGCCCATTCAGTTCCGGCATCTTCGGCACAGTAAACTCGAGCCGGATTCCCTTCGAGCGACAGTACTCCTCGAACTGCCCCCGGTATTCCCCTCTGTTATCCGCTCGTATCGCTTTCAGCTTCTTGCCGGATTCCCTTTCCACTCTCGCGTGGAGTTCTTTGAAGACGGACAATACTTGGTCCTTTGTCTTCAACGGTGCCGTCCACAGCTTCCGGCTATGGTCATCTATGAATGTTACGAAGTACTGGGCTCCGCCATGTGACTTCGTTTCTACCTGACACACATCAGTGTGTACCAACTCCAATAGTACACTACGTCTCATCGGTGGTCTTGAGCGGAAGGAGGTCCGGTTTTGCTTACCGGCCAGACAGTCGGTACACTTCCCCAGTTGTACGTGCTTTACCGGTATCAGGTTGTCTTCGGCAAGCCTCTTCATCCCCTTCTCGCTCATGTGGCACAGTCTCTTGTGCCACAGCTCACCGGTAGTGTCAGCTGCCACGTTCAGCTCCTCCGGACATAGCCGGGAATTCATCAGGTACAGTGTGTTGACCTTCCGGGCCCGAGCCACTATCAGGCTCCCTTTGCTGAACTTCATGACACCGTTCCGGATGCTACCCGTGTAGCCTTCATCGTCTAGCCTCCCGGCCGAAATCAGGTTCTATCGAACCTCCGGAACGTGTCGAACATCCTTCAGCAGCATCTTGCATCCGGTTGATGTCATCAACCACACGTCTCCTATGCCGGCAATCCGGCATGTACCTTCATTTCCCATCCGGACACAGCCGTGCTCACCGGCTGTGTAGGATGAGAAGTATTTCTTCTCCGGGGTCAGGTGGAACGACGCTCCGGAATCGACCACCCAGGTCATCTCTTCACCGGCAAGGTTCAGCTCCCTCTCTTCGGTAATGAGCATTATCTCTTCTTCACTTGCCGCGAGTGCTGTCGTTCCTTTCCGGTCCTGCCCTCGCCGATCCGAACCTCTCCGGTCCGCGGCTCCCCGGTATGCACCGTTTCGCTCCGGTGACTTCTTCGAATCGGTACCGTCGGTTTCGTTGTCTTTCCGGAAATGCCGACAGTTCTTCTGGAAGTGCCCCGGCTTCCCACAGTAGAAGCATGTAGGTCTTCCCCTCGACTGCGACCGTGTCCCCGACTTCTCCCGTCTTTGCGGACTTCGGTTCCGTTGTCTTCCCCGTTCCGATTCGGTAAGCAGCGCCTTCGAGTCGGAGGCCGGTTCTTTATCTCTCCGACGCGCTTCTTCATTTAGGATACTTGTCTTTACCGTTAGTAAAGACAAGTTCTCTTCCTTACAGGAGGTGCTGAGAGTAACTACCAAGTTCTCCCAGCTCTCCGGAAGGGTACATATCAGCATGATGGCTTGCATTGCGTCATCCAACGGGAACTTGATCGCCGCAAGCTGGTTCACGAATCCCATGAACGTGCTGACGTGTTCGACCATGCTCTCGCCGTCCCGGTACTTAAGATTCACTATCTTCCTCATCAGGGAGGTCCGGGTCAGAGCATTCTTCCTCTCATACAGTCCGGACAGCTTCTGCCACATCTCATAGGCGTTCGTATCGTTCGCCACATGTTGCAGGACACTTACATCGACATATTGCCGGATCGTCGCTACGGCTTTCCGGTTCAGGAGCTTCCACTCCGACTCTATTACTCCCTTGGGTATCTCGGCATTGTCGATCGGTTCATACAGGTCTCGGACGATGAGAAGGTCTTCCATCTTTATCTTCCAGTCCGCGTAGTTCTGTGAGTTCAACACCATCATGCCCGGAGGCCCACTACCGCCGCCTTCCATTTTCTGTGTTACCGTCGCTCTGATACCACTTTGTTGAACACAGTGCTCGGCCACAACCGAGGAATAGGATCAACTCACAGAAAACAGGAAATACAAAGTGCACGAGGACAATAGAGAGAAGAGTACACAGGATGTTTTACGTGGAAAACCCTAAATGGGAAAAAACCACGGGAGTCCTCAAACTCCAACTATCACTATAAACAGAGATGTACAATGGTGAAGCTACAAGGCAACAACCTTGAGCTCACTGTCTTCGCCACAGGCGGCGGTAATACACAGAGGCAACGACCTCTTCGTCTCTCTCTCTCTCACTCTCTCTCTCGGCTGCTCTCACTTCGCTCCCTCTAAGTGAAAACAGAAAAATGAGCAACAACTACTAAACTGTTTGCCCTAAGTCATATTTATACACATATGACTTTCGGGCTATTTACAAATATAGCCTCAAGGGCCCTTGGAAAACATATTCACAAATATGTCCCCGCATCCGGATCTCTCTCCGGGTACATTCGTCATCCGACTCCGTAGCCGGGGTCTTCAGCATCTGGCTCCGTAGCCGGGGTCTTCATCATCCGGATCCGTAGCCGGGTACTCTTCATCCGGCTTCATGCCGGGTACTCTTCATCATCCGGTTCCGTAACCGCAACCGGGCTTGCCGTCATTCATCTCCGGACATCCCATCCGGAGGGACCGAAATCCCAACACATTGCTAGGTCCGGCGTCGCGCATCCGGAAACCATGCCGAGTATCGGCAGGCACTCCGTCTCGATGATCACCTCCGTCCCGATCAGATAATCCTTGTCGGCCTTGACTGCCGAAACGGCACCCCAAAGTTCGTGCTTAACTTGGGCGTACCCTCGCTGTCGCTCGGTCAATACCTTCGCCCCGAACTGGATCGGGAATCGTACGCTGCCCTTGTGCTCCTGACTGATTACCCACCCGATCCCGGTCGGGCTGGTGTCCACCGTTACGCAGATGGGAAAATCCTTGCCGTAAACCGCTTTATGGAGAGCCAGCGCTGCCGTAAGCGCCTCCTTTAGTCTCCGAACCGACTCCGTGTGCTCTGTCCTCCACTCAAAGCTACGCCCCTTTTTCAATAGTCCGTAGAGGGGTTCCGCGTCATGTGCGTAGTGCGGGATCCAGATGTGGTAGAACGCGCATGCCCCCAAGAATCTGCGGACCTCCGTGATCGACCCACAATCGTTCCTCATCACGGAGATAGTCTCTACCTTTGTCGGGGACGGTTTCCTACCGTAAGGCCCGCACAGGTGTCCGACCACCAAGATCTCCAACTGTCCGAACGCCGACTTTTCCCCGGAGAAGGTGAGCCTCGCGTGTTCTAGTCTCTGCAGCACCTTCTCGTAGTCATAGATGTGGGATGCCACGAAATTCGGACATCCGTCTGGCCCCATTGCCTCGTCCCTTTTCTCCACCGGGCATCCCTTGATCGGGATGTCGTTTAAGAATGGCATGGTGATGTCCGGGATACAATCCCTGAGCACTTAGTTCATCGCGTTCACCATGTGAGCCACTGAGTTTGTCCCTCCTTGTGGCAGGGTACACATCCGCACTAGGCCGAGAGGGGTCCGCATCGTCGTAATGTCTCTGCTCTCCACGACTAGTTGGAATTGATCGTACCCCGAGTACAGATCACCGACAGAATAGATCGACCTTCCAGCGAAGGCCTCCGCGAACTCGTCTATGGTCGGTCCAATCCTTGGATTACGGATGGTCACCTTGTTGACCGGTTGTAGGTCCTGAATGAAGCGGAACGTGCCGTTCTTCTTCGGCACCGTAAACCACCGATTCGAATACGGGGCACTCGACGGTTCAAGGATGCCCATCTCCACCTTTTGCTTTAGGAGCTCCATCAACTTCGGGATGTGAGCTCTTGGCACCGGAATCGGCTTGAGATTCCACGGTACATGCGGTACTGTGAAGATCACCATCGGTTCGACAACTGTCGGGTCTACGCACCCGATCTCCTCCAGTGAGAATGCGAAAGCCTTCCCAAGCCTCCCGAGCATTCTCCGAAACCGGTCCTCGTCCGCAGGCAGTAGGAAGCCTCCCCCACTGACCTTGAGCTCCCGTAGCGTTATGTCGGTGAACCAGTGCCCTATGCTGTCCGGATTCCGTAAACTTGGGTCCGACGAGACCCCTTTTATCCGCTCTTCGCTGCCCTCCGGTAAGGGTGCCGTGATTGGCCTCACTTTCCGGTCCATAGTCTTGTACTTTGCATCCACGCAGGCCGTCCGATCTGAGTTGATCCTTTCCCCGAAGTCCGCGATGACTTCGTACATTCCCATCGATCCTATCGGAACGGTCCGATCTTCTCTAAGGTCTTCACCGATCACCTTCCGTAGTTCGCCCAAGGTGTCGTCAAAAGAGACTGCCTCCATGGCACCGCTGATGTCTTCGTCGGGGAAGAGGACTCCGCATCCCCTGAGCTGCTCCTCCGCTCGCTTCCTCTCCCTGCCGCTAACGCTGGTTATAGTACAACCTCCGCTGTCGGAGAACCAAAATTTCCTACCTATGGTACAAGTCTTCTTCCGTACTGTACATTTGTGGGGTTCTTCCCGGGTGTCCGGACTATCGCGGCCCCACGCCTTGATAGCCCTCTCTAAAAATCCCCTCGGGTTTCGCTGCCGAGGGCCTCGCGGTTATGCTCGTGGTTTGGTCGCACCGTTAGGAACTGGACCGAGTGACGCCCGTCCTGGCTCTTGACTCTTGCATAGGCTGAACTGTTGTCCAACACCTTGGTCTCCATCCGTGCCGCCGTGATATATGGCTCTCCTAGTATAACCGGATGTGAGGACGTCTCCTGCACGAAGAAGTGTTGGTCGATCTCGACATCGCCGATTTTCAACTGTACGTTCGGCCCCATGTAGTTCTTCCGTGGCGCGCGTCGCTGCCCGTATCTTCCAGCCATGCTTGGTGTTGATCGGCCATTTACCCTTCTTGTAGAAATCCATGGACATCAGGTTGATTTCGGATCCATGGTCCACCAACGCCACCACCGGTTCCAGAACGTTGTCGATCCGTACAGGGGTTTCCGTAGTCGCCCTGGCCCAATGCGGCTTCGTGTAGTGGCTTCCCGCTAGCTCATCTTCATGGGCTTCGTCTTCTAGGTGCGTGGTCTGCACCTCCACCGGCTTCTCCCATTCCGGCTCCGTCGAGAGCCTCTTCCGTTTCACCAAGTCTACGATAGAGTCGTGGAACTCCCTCTTCGCGATTCCCAACACCTCCCACAACGACAGCTCCACTTTACTGTCGAGGATTCGCTCTTCAAGGACCTTCCGTAGGTCCGTTGCTCTCTCGATTTCGGTGCTCAACCGAAACCCCGCCTGCTTCTTACCATCCGACACGCCTGGGTTGCCGGCACCGGTTGGTTTCAGTCTGAACCAGGTCTCATACCTCGGGGGGCCAACCCCTCCGGCCTTTCCTGCCCGTTTGTCCTCCACCAGAACCTCGTAGTTCTGGCAAGCGGCTTCTACGAAGCCCGTTTTCTCTTCGACCGGATCGTCCCAACCAGTGACCTCCTGGACCCGTCGTTCCGCGCGGTCCGCCTCTTCCTTCCTCAGCCAAACTCCGGAGAGGCCTTCTAGCACTAGCGGCCAGAATCCGGAGTCCTTCGCCTTTCGGGTCCCATCACCCCCGACCCGAATTCCCGCCGACACTGAGTAGTTAACGGCTTCGACGTGCCGTGCCGCGGCCTCTTCCATCAACCTCTTCATTCCGCCGCGCCCCGTATTCAGTTCCAGGGCTCTTCGGGTCTCGCTCGCGTGCACCTGCCCGTTCTAGAGGTACACCACGTGTTGGGATTACGGTCCCTCCGGATGGGATGGTCAGACCTATGGAGCCGGATGATGAAGACCCCGGCTACGGAGCCGGATGACGAATGTACCCGGAGAGAGATCCGGATGCGGGGACATATTTGTGAATATGTTTGCCAAGGGCCCTCTAGGCTATATTTGTAAATAGCCCGAAAGTCATATATGTATAAATATGACTTAGGGCAAACAGTTTTGTTGTTGTTGCTCATTTTTCTGTTTTCCACTTAGAGGGAGCGAAGTGAGAGCAGTCGAGAGAGAGAGAGAGAGAGAGAGAAAGGAAGAGGTCGACGCCTCTGTGTAATACCGCCGCCTGTGGCGAGGACAGCGAGCTCAAGGTCGTCGCCTTGCAGCTCGCCATTGTACATTCCCTGTGCATAGTGATAGTTGGAGTCTGAGGACTCCCGTGGTTTTTCCCATTTAGGGTTTTCCACGTAAAACATCCTGTGTACTCTTCTCTCTATTGTCCTCGTGCATTTTGTATTTCCTGTTTTCTGTGAGTTGATCCTATTCCTCGGGTTGCGGTCGAGCACTGTGTTTAACACCACGTTGGTCCTGAGCGCGTCGGTGAAATCCGCGCAATCCTTCCGAATGTGACCGATCGCGTCACACCACATGCACATGCACCGTTGCCCAGCCGGCAGCCTCCGGTCGCGAGGTTGTTCACCACTGTCTCTTCGGGCCTGTGCGATCTGCAGGTCGCTCACCATCTGTGTTAGCTCCTCCAGAGCCGCTCCTCCGGATGGACCTCTGACCACGTCGTTCGATGCCGACCCCGACTCCGGCCAGATTCGGGTCTCTTCCAGCCGACACCGAAACCGGGTCCTCGAGCCTCCTCCCCGGGACCGGCCCCGACCCCGACGTGCTTCCGTCGCTCCAATTGCGCCGTTTGTCGAAACGGCTACAGACCCGTTTTACCACGGCCTCGTCCGTCGTGAGCCCTTCGTCCGTTTCCAAATGGGGACCCACCTTTTCCCTGTCGAGCGCATCCACCGACTTGACAAACAACAGTACTCAACTTGTTTCGAGCACCGTCTAGTCCAGCGTCGATAGCTGCGCGAACCGTTTTTCGAACTCCTAGAGTAGCATCGACGTGTTCCTCCCTTTTCCGGGGCTTTTCACCCACGCCATGAAGTCCCGCCTCGACAGCCGGAGCCAGCCGTCAAACCCGTACTTCTCGAGGAGCTGCAGCTCGAACTCCTCCCAAGTCTGGCATCCGGCCAGCAGCTCGAGCACCTCCGCATGGATGCCCGACGTCACCACCCGAGGGAATCCGGACAGCCGCCTGTCCACCGGGATATCCCTCATGATCATTTCGGCCCGGTAAGCCTCCAAATAACTTGTGGCGTCTTTCCCTCCGAAACGGCCTATAGAGCCGACGATCGATTCAATGGCTCTATCGAGGGTACTCGTTCCCTCACGAGCGCTCACCAGTTGGTCGACGGCCACTACCATTGCCTCTGCTAGCTCCGATCCCCTCATCTTTCGACTCCTTTGCCGCCCTTTCATGTCGGGTTCACCAAAGATGTCGCGTTGTTACGCGCGTGCGTGTAGAAAGAGGCGGGACCACGGGGGTCTTGGACCAAGGAGAGGGAGATGGAGAGAGAGAGAGAGAGATAGAGAAGAATTAAGAGCGAGAAATAAGAATCCAATTACTAAAATAAATAGCTTACAACTGAAACAGTTACAGCCGTCAACCCGGTAATGGGCCTGACACGGGGTCCCACTCACACACACAGACGACTGCCACACAACTCCAAGAACCAAAAGGGGGAGAGCCTCTGCTTGAAGCACACGGGCTGTCAGCGAAGCAGAGGCAGCGAACTCCTGACAGCCACAGAGACCGAAGACCGGAGGAGGAGAAGAGAGAGCTCGACACTTAGTTCTGCAACAACCCCTTCTTCCCCAACGCGCGATCTTTCCTTTCTCCTGTCCTATTCCCTTTATTCCCTGTCCCTCTGACAGGGATACGCACAATCCCCCCCCCCTAATAAATGCGTGCGACTTAGTATTTATCTCCACCGATTCGTGTAGTAAATACCAAGTCACGCGTCCATCCATGTAAGGGCCGGTTTATGCGCTTTCTCGCCGATTCCGCCTATGGCCGGTTTTCTTCACGACACCGCTTGTGCCACAGATCAATATCTGACTCGACCTTCTGTCCTTTGGCGAACAGTGTGGTGCCGACGTCATTGGTGTTGAGGATAAACATCCTCCCATCTCTGCGCCCTTGCGCAATAACTTCGCCTTCATCCTCAATGAAGAACCCGAGGTGCGTAAACCGCACCTGCATCCCCGGGTCGACGATCTGTCTGACCGACACCAGGTTCTTCGTGATCGTCGGAACATGTAATACATTCATCAGCTTCCCCCTCTGTCCGACGTGGCTCAAAGGAACTTCTCTGACGTGCACGATCGGGTGGGGAGTGTCGTCTCCGGTTTCGACAATTCCCGGTTGATCCGGCTTCTCCAAAAAGGAGAACCACTCCCCGTGGCTCGTCATGTGGTTCGATACACCGGAGTCAACGTACCACACTTCCTCCAATTTGGAAGTGGTCTTCTTCATCCAGTTTGTCTTGTGCTTCATCACCAAGGCTGGCGTAGTGCAAGCTTTGCCGGCCGACCCTTACCGTTCTTGGATCCTCCTGATCTATATGCATAGTGCAAGCTTTGCCAGCCTTCCTTACCGGTCTTGCTGGATCCGGATTTGTCCGAATCGGCATGCTTTCTCCAGCACTCGCTTTCCCTGTGGCCCTTTTTGCCACAGTACCAACATTCCGTAGCGGATTTGTCTTGCCAGCCTCCGGCATCACCTTGACTCCCCCTACTTGTGGAAGTCCCGGAACTGTTGTCGGCACACTCACTGTGCCTTCGTTCCTGCTCTTTCCGGCCGCCTCCATTGCGTGCCGACCTGCCTCGTCCACCACGCCCGCGGGACCGATCCGCTCCCATGTACAACATCCGGCTGTTTGGGGGTGCACTGGTAGATGCACCGGCGTGGTTCTCCTCTACAAGGAGCATCGACTGTAAGTCGAAAAATGAGGGTGTATTCTCCCTTGTTCAAACCGCAGTCCGGAAAGCTCCGAACTTGGACGCCAGGTCTCCAAGACAGACCTGCACCATCTCTTCTTCCTCTACGGTGACGTTAATAGAGGCAAGCGAGTCACATATCCCTTTGATTCGGTCTGTGTAATTTG
The DNA here is from genome assembly GCF_043228905.1 of Azolla caroliniana. Classification (NCBI taxonomy): domain Eukaryota; kingdom Viridiplantae; phylum Streptophyta; class Polypodiopsida; order Salviniales; family Salviniaceae; genus Azolla; species Azolla caroliniana. The sequence goes on along the minus strand of NW_028230456.1, from coordinate 8,853,688 downwards.
CCACCGACATGTTCTTCTGTCGAACATTGCTCAACTCTTGTCTGAGTTGCAGCTTCCGGGCAATGGTGCTTGCGGTGAAGACCTTTTTCAAGTTTCCCCAAGCATCCTTTGGTGTCTTGGCGTCACGGATATGGCTGAGCAGCTGGTCACCAACACTGGACGGGAAGCAGTACATCACCCTGCTTGCCGCCTGTTCCCACACTGGGAAGTCCTTGTGTGTCGTCTCCAGTGCTGAGTCGTTCACTCCGTCGACATAACTCCAGTAGCCATGCCCAAGCAAGTACTGGTGCATCTTGTATGACCAAGATGCGTAGTTGGTTCTGTCGAGCTTCTCCACCGGGAGCGACGTAGCCATACCTCTGTCCATTTCTCCTTTTGTGTCTGTTTTCTGATCTCTTAGGGTTTCCTTCACAAGCGTAGATGTCTACAGCAGAGGTTCTCAACCCACGCGCTCTGATACCATGTGAAAGATTGCTTTCGGAAGCGTTAGAAAGAACAATACAGAGATAGAGAGAGTACGCGGGAGAGACAGAGAGTGAGAGAGCAAAGCACACTATTTTTCAAGATTATATGAATACTCTGTGCTCTGTATCTACAACGCGCTCATCAGCACTATTTATACAAGTCCACACGGGACTGTTAGAAGTACGGTGTACTTCAATGCTCACATGAGCGGCTGACACTAACTACGAGACTATAACTGCTTAATAGTCTAACCTATACTAGGCTTCCGGTTACGGATTAGATCCAGCATACCGGCTCCCAGCTCACCGGTCCTTACTGCTTACCGGCTCGGTTGCTCAACGGCATACCGATTCCTCTTGCTTACCGGCTCAGGCTTATTCAGCCGATCCGGCTCCGGGTGAGCTTGCCGCTCAACAATATTGTATATCAAGTCTCTGAGAGAGAGAGAGAGAGAATGTAATAAAGCTTTCCATTAAAGCTCGTTTCTTTGTAAGTCTTTGCCTTCCTCCCTTTCTGTGTTGTTTTTCGAGTCAGTAAACAGGTTCTCATATGCTTCCACATACCCATACACCTACCAACTTCCCACATCGTGGAGGCGGTCTCATTTGATGACAACCTTGGAGAAATCGCAATGGCATCCGAAGAGGGTCTAAGTGAAGATCATGGACTTCAGGAAACCCTAGTAAATACCAAGTACAAGACTGTGGACCGGAAGGTGAGGCCAGTTGCAGATACCTTGCCGAAGTACAGTTGGGAGCGGATGAAGGGGGTCGCGTCAGACCCAAGTTTGCGGAATCCAGTCAGCATAGGGCACTAGTTCACCGACGAGACGCTACGGGAGCTGAAGATCGGTGGGGGTGGCTTCCTTCTGTTGGTGGAGGAGGACCTATTTCGGAGCATGCTCGGAAGGCACGAGAAAGCCTTCACATTCTTGCGGGGGGAAATATGGTGCTTTGACCCAATGATCATGGAACCGATGGTAATCTTCACGGTACCGCATGTGCGGTGGAGTTTCAAGCCAATTCAGGTACCAAGAGCTCACATCTCGAAGTTGATGGAACTACTGAAGCAGAAGGTGGAGATGGGTATCCTCGAACCGTCGAGCGCCCCTTACTCAAATTGGTGGTTTACGGTACCGAAGAAGAACGGCTCATTGCGCTTCATTCAGGACTTGCAGTTGATGAATAAAGTGACCATTCACAATACGAGAGTCGGGTTGTCAATCGACGAATTCGCGGAGGCCTTTGCGGGAAGGTCCATATACTTGGTCGAAGGCCTATATTTGGGGTACGACCAATTCCAACTAGCCATCGAAAGTAGGGACATCACGACGAGGCGAACTCCTCTTGGCCTAGTTCAAATGTCTACCCTACTGCAAGGAGGGACCAATTCGGTGGCACACATGGTGAATGCGATGAAAAAAGTATTGAGGTATTGCATCCCAGACATCACCATGCCATTCTTGGACAACGTTCCTATCAAGGGGTGTCCGGAGGACACAAAGGACGAGTCGATTGAAGCAAAAGGATGCCGAAGGTTTGTCGTGGACCACATCTCCGACTGCGAAAAGATATTGCAGAGGCTTGAGGGCGCTCAACTTACCTTCTCCGGGGAGAAGTTGGCTTTCGGGCAACTAGAGATCTTAGTGGTTGGCCACCTGTGCGAGCCATATGGCCGAAAACCATCCCTAACGAAGGTAGAGGCCATCTAGGCCATGAAAGAAGAGTGTGGATCCATCATGGAGGTTCGGCAGTTCTTGGGAGCATGCGCCTTCTACCATATCTAGATTCTGCATTGTGCGCATATTGCCGAGCTGCTCTATGGCTTGCTAAATAAAGGCAGGAAGTACGAATGGGGCGAAGAACACACGGAGGCGGTCCAGAGACTAAAGGAAATGCTGACGACTACACCGGCTGTATGGAAAGCCGCCTACAAACCGGACACTCCGATTTACATCATAGTGGACACCAGCCCGGCCTGAATCGGATGGGTCATAAATAAGGAAGATGAGAATGACGTGCGTTTTCCCATCTGGTTCAGCGTGATGGTGCTGAGCAAGCGACAGAAAGGATATGCCCAAGTTAGGCACAAACTATGGGGTATCGTTTCGGTGGCTAAGGTTGACAAGGACTACTTAATCAAGACAGAAGTGATTACCGAGACAAACTGCCTACCAATTCTCGGTATGGTTTTTGGATGCGCAACTCCGGATCTGGCGATGCTTAGATGGATTGCATACATCAAGTCCCTGAACCCGGAAATATGACATATTTTTAGAAAGGAGAATGCCATGGCTAACATGCTTTCAAGAGTGAGGTTCGAGAACGAGGACAACATGGTGTCGGAAAACGAAGAAATCGACGCAGACTTCTTCAAATCGGCCCGGATGATGGTAAACAGGCGAAGCACTCCCCCCCTGAATGAGTTCAACGAGAACGACTACGATGGGGAGTGGCTTCTAATCGGAAGATTCTTAAGCACGATGACGGCGGACGCGTCATGGACAATGGAGGAAGAGAGTCGACTCCGAAAGAAGGTGCACAAATTCTTCCTACGAAGCGGAAAAATTTGGCGACATCCAAAGAAGTGGAACGACGCGCCACTCTGAGTAGTGATACGAATTGAAGACCAAACAACGCTGATGACGGAGTTCCACGAGAGCCCTTGGTCCGGACATTGGGGTACATGGGCCACATTCAAGAAGCTAAAGGAGAAGTACTGGTGGTCGGGAATGTACAAGGACGTGTACCACTTCATGTCGACGTTCGATACCACGACGAGCTACATCCGACCTACCCGCCAACCATACACTTCAAGTGGATGGTCGACTTGGTGATGATGCCGATGGCAGTAGGGCAAATGCGGTACCTTGTCCTAGCGAGGGAAGATCTGACGAATCAGGTGGAAGGTTGGGCATTGACGAACAAGACCACCGCGACCATATGCAAGTTTCTAATTGAAGATGTCATTTGTCGATACGGGTGCGTGGGAAAGATTGTGGCCAACCGCAGAGAGCTGGATGCAGAGGAGGCCGAGGAGCTATTTGACCGGCTAGGGGTCAAGTTGTCCCTCACAACAGCATACAACCCGAAGGTAAACGGGAAGGTTGAGTGGGGTCACGAGCCAATCGTAAAGGCCATAGTACGTGCATGCGAAGGACAAGTCGACAACTGGCCAAGGCTCCTACCTTATGTGTTGTGGCCCTTCTTCCGGATTTGGGAAAAATGCAGGAGCCAACAACGGATTTGATGTGGTCATTCCTGATTTCAGCCCTTCCGTAAACCAGGGTACTAGCTATAAAAACCAACCCAATGGCAGCGTAATTTGACATTCTTGTAACACTTGCCATGTTGGGTCTTCCGGCTGAATCATGTCGGTGGCCTCTTCCGGTTTCTCCTTTTGTTGTTCAAGCTCAGCCACATTCCGCTCATTTGCCTTCTTCACCCACTTGGTGCAATAATATGTGGCGACTATAACATATCTGTTGCCGGTTCTCATTGCCAGAGGTTTAAACGGCCCAACGAAATCCAATCCCCATTTCTGAAATGGCTCTAAGGGTAGCACCGGCTGGTGAGGCATCCTTGCCTGTTCTGTTGGTTGACCCTCTTCTTTCGGTGTCGGAGGTCTTTCCTCCTCTTCTTTCAGTGTCTCACGTGGCGGTGTTGCAGAAATGCATAGATATGAGCTTCTACGTCCGGGTCATCCCGGTACTTGGGATATCGGAATGGCATGTCGTCGTCCGGTGTCGGAGGTCTCCCCTCCTCTTCCTTCGATGTCAGAGTTCTTTCCTCCTCTTCTTCCGGTGTCTCACGTGGTGGTGTCGGAAGTTGATCCGCCACTTACCAGTCTGGGGTTTCCAGTGCCGTTAACTTTGGTTCTGGTGTCGGCAAGGTATCTGATTGCTCGTCCTCCGGTCCATCTGGGGTGTCGTGGCTGCTACAGTAATTCGAATGGGTGCTGCATTTGTCGTCCAAATCCGATTCGAAGGCCAAGAACGGTTCCGAATCGCCTCCCCCTGTCGCTAGTGCCTGTAGAATGGATTCCGCGTCCCGGAGACTGCTCAAGCTGCTTCCTTCGTCCAGTTGGGAATTATGCTACCCACGGAGTGACTCCGCGGCCACTCGCCGGATTACTTTGGAAAATGACCGATCCACACGGATCTCTTCTGCCGCTTGCTAGAAAGCCTCTCGCTTTCGCAATCGTTCGGCAAGTCTTCTTGCGCGCTCCGTAATCGGGTCGTTTGTTGGTCTAGTCATCCATGCTCGCCGTTGTTTGTTGCGTTTGTGCAGGAATCGTGGTCGCCAAAAACTATGTTATCGCTAGGGCCGGACAATGGCCTAACACAAGGTGTCCCTTTGAGACACTTCACCAAAGGGGTGTTGCGGTGAGATAAACTTAGACTGACTCTTAATGAACCCTAATTAGTTACTAATAGACAAGATCATTAGTCACAATACACGCGTAAGATGAATTACACTTTAGCACAGAACGGTAATTAACAATGATTAAGATACAGAGCAACAACACTCTATTAATTATCCGCTAATGATTACAATCTAACCGGGCCCTTTTATATGTCTCCGGCTCTAGGTATATACCGGTGCCAACCGGCAACCGGCTACGAACCAGTCCGGATCCGGATCGGCATACCGATTCCGGGTTCGTCCGTTTGCTTCTCAAAATCATAATAATTCTATGTTATATATATAATCAGCTCTCGGTTATTAATTATCCCCCTTTTCCCATTCTGGAATTCTCATGCCGACCGGCTAACAGCCATACGTAGTGACGAGTGCAAACGGCAATGTGACATACCACCTCGTGGAGCTCGACGGGACCCGAACCGGTAGCAGGGAAGTGGATAAAGGCCTTCAAAAAGGTGCACGAAGCGAACCGGACCCGGTGGTGGGGACCGAAGGCGACGTCTCGGACGAGGAGAACAAGTAAAGGCTGGCCCAAAAATCCTCCACTAAACTCATTACCTGGCACATACCGGAGGATGTGCGGTTTGGTGCGGGTGGATGTCGTGAAGATTTTAGGCCATAAGGGGAAACATAGCCAAATGCATGTGAACGCGGGTGTGCACAAGTGCACCCCGTTTTGTACCAGCATATGTAAATACTAAGTAATGGTAGGATTTTGGTGATTATTAGGAAGTTAGGCTTTAATAGGTGCTTTAATGTCACGCATGTGGAGGAGAATAATGGGGGTAAAATCAAGAAGGGAATACGAGGGGGGGATAACGAACGGTCATTAGACCTAATGTAACGGTCGTCCCTTACGCTATAAAAGGGGCGGCTCCAGACTGTTTTAGGAATCCAGGTATTAGGAGGAGGAACGTTGCTGATCAGAGTACCGAAGCTCTCTCTCTCTCTCCTCTCTGATTATGACAGACGACCGAACTCCGGAAGGTGCTGTCGAATACATGTGTATAATGGACGTATTCACACTATCTCGTCTTGGCCATTTATGTAATTAGCATAAAGGGTAGTTGCCCTAAGTCGGTCACTATATATATTGACCTTGTAACCTTTTTGTAAGGTTGGCTGTTGTATTATTGCTTTGGGAAATAGAAAGTTCTTTTGTCTCTCTCTCTCTCTCTCTCTCTCTCTCTCTCTGTGCAACGACCTACATTCTGTCATACGCAGGAGAAGAACAGAACTGAATGCTTCAAGATCTTCCGCATTGACGACCTCGCTTCCAACATCTGGTATCAGAGCCTGCACAGTAGTCGGTCCCTCAATCCGCTGTCGGCCGTCGTCTCAGCATTCGGTTTCCTGCGTCATTCGAAGAAGAGAGAGGAAGAAGAAAAAAAAAAAAACCAGGTTTGCATCTCATCGCGTTAGATCATCTTTGTTTGGAGTAAGCCAGCAGGCTGTACTCCGTTCCTTGTGATTGTAACCGCTCGAGGTGAAATCCCCTCGTGCAACATTGACACGATTCGTGCTCCATTCGGTTAAACGGCATCCGAAGAGGTCATCAAACGCCGCTCGCTGTAACCACTCGGTGCAGATCGGTCTCAAGACAACAACCCCAAATTCGTGCTTCATCAGGCTGATCGACATTCGAGAGGATCAGTTAGATCCATCTCTCTCGTTGCTGCAGTCACCCGAAGCAGAATCGGTCCAGATAATCGGTTTTAATAATCGGTATTCGGCATATATATCCGAAGCGAACCGGGCTCACTCCGACTCGGCAACATTCGGGAAGACCAGTCGGCTCTGTCCCTCAAGCTACCGAAGTCAATTCGAGCAAGTTCCGAAGCCGAACCGACTCGGGTTCAAACCCGACTAGAACAATATCGGGTGAGCCAACCGGCTGCACTCCAACAAGGTCCGTAGTCAACTCCGAACCGAGCTTCGTTAACCAAAACCGAATTTGATGGCATCAACATCCGGCTCGTCAGAAATGAGTCTACGAAAGTTCGATGGATCGAACTTCAACTTCTGGAAGGAACAAATGCAAGACTATCTCATAGTCAAGGGGCAAATCGATCCCATCGAAAATGAAGAACCTCCAGAAGGATACAAACCAATTGAGTGGCAGAAGCTGGACAGAATCGTCCGCGCCACGATTCGGATGCACCTATCGGAATCGGTATACTTTACGGTGCAATCGTGTACGACAGCATTTGAACTGTGGAAAACACTGTCGGACACTTACGAAAAGAAGGTCGCCGCAACAAAGATGTTTCTGATCCGGCGCCTCTACAACTTGCGGATGAAAGAATCCGACTCGGTTCAAGCACACCTCAATGAGTACGAAAGCATAAGCTCCCAAATCTCGTCACAGGGGACGGCAATCGAGGATGAACTCAGAGCAATGATACTCATGAGCAGCCTTCCCTCATCATGGGAAACTTTCGTCACAACCGTGTGCAACGCGTCAACCACGGCTGTTAAATACTCCGAAGTCACGAGCGCAATCCTGACCGAAGCAGCTCGGAGAAAGTCTTTCGCCAAAGACTCAACAGACGACGCTTACGTAGTACAAGGTTCGACAGACCGATCGAACATACGAGGAAGAGATTCCTCACGGCCGCCGAACAATCAGCGAAGACGGAGCCAGTCACGGGATAACCGAATCTGCAACTACTGCAAGAAACCCGGACACATCAAAGCCGACTGCCGCGCACTCAAGAACAAGAACAACAAGAAGAGTGGCCGGCATGAGGAGATCAATTACGTCAGCTTCTCAGCTGATGTGCTACCAGACGACCCGAACATACTATCAATCGAAAATCCAGTTGGCTCAGAAGTTCTGCTCACGACTGAAGAATCGAGCACATGGCTCTTGGATTCGGGCGCGTCGTTTCACGTGACTCCTCATCGATCCCAATTTCGGCAATACACGATCCGTCACTCCGACTCAGTTCGGGTCGGTAACTCGCAACACTGTGACATCATCGGAATCGGCACAGTAGAGCTCAACCTTGCAGGTGGCTCTACACTTGTACTCCACAATGTCCGACATGTACCCGAGCTCTCACGGCCATTGATCTCAGTCGGACAACTAGATGAAGACGGCATTCGTGCCGGTTTTTCTTCGGGAGGGTGGACACTCCACAGGGGGAACCTCCTGCTTGCTAGAGGACCCAAGATACACTCCCTGTATCCGTTACATGTTACGCTCAGAGAGGGTAACCTGTTTTTGGTGGATATTCCTGTGTCATCACTATGGCACCGAAGATTAGGACACCTCAGCAAGGCCGGCATCACGCACCTATCTAGAGCCGGATACATCCCCAAACTCTCCTTCGCCGACCATCAATTCTGCGAGCATTGCCAGTATGGCAAACAAGCAGCCACATCACACCCGACATCAGCACCAAGAGAATCGAGACCTCTCGATTTGGTCCACTCGGACGTCTGTGGCCCAATGCCGCATCAGTCTCTCGGTGGTGCCTCTTACTTCGTCACTTTTATTGACGATTCGACTCGAAAGGTGTGGGCTTATCCAATTCGCACCAAAGATCGGGTCTTCTCGATCTTCACCGATTGGCTCGCTATGGTAGAAAATCAAACCGACCGAAAGCTGAAATGCCTTCGGACAGACAATGGGGGAGAGTTTAAATCTGAAGAATTCGTCAAATTCTGCCGACAACGCGGCATCCGACGAGAATTTACGGCACCACACAGTCCGGAGCAAAACGGGATTGCCGAACGCATGAATCGGACAATCCAAGAACGGACAGTTTCCATGCTCCAACACTCCGGACTGTCGGATGGCTTCTGGGCAGAGGCTCTACTCACGGCAGTACACATAATCAATATGTCGCCAAGTAGACCTCTAGGACTTCAAATTCCTCAGGAACTATGGATCGGCAGTAAGCCGAATTACGACAAGCTGAGGATCTTCGGATGCGAGGCGTACACCCTTATTCCGAAAGATGATCGCCGAAAACTTGCACCTCGGTCCAGGAAATGCATTTTCCTTGGATATGGATCCAACGGCGAAATGGGATACCGACTCTGGGACCCCGAACGCAGACAAATCGTTCGAAGTTCGGACGTTGTGTTCAACGAGTCGGCCATGAATCCATCAGTCGAAAAACCGATCGAAGTCCGAAGGGTAACCTTTTCCGATGTGCCGACCCTTCAAGAAGGCCCCGCTCTCAACACACGGTCAGCTTCACGGGTAGCTGAACCTTACACTACCGACTCGGACAACTCCGACTCGGCACAGCAGAACAATCCGCTTTCGGACCATCCGACCACGATACCCGATGCGACCAGTCCAATCATGCCTCGACGATCCGAGAGACTGTCGCAACCTCCGGAGAGGTATTCTCCTGGAATTTTCTTCACCGACGCCGGCGAACCGACGTCTTACGAAGAAGCATCGACATCCGTCGATTCAGCCACCTGGCATCTGGCGATGGAGTCGGAAATGCACTCCATTCGGGCAAACAAGACTTGGGATCTGGTCGAATTACCTAGGAACCGACGTGCTCTTCCTTGCAAGTGGGTTTATCGACTAAAAGAGACGTCTGATTCGACCACCCCAAAGTACAAGGCCAGACTAGTTGCGAAGGGCTTCCGACAAGAATACGGCGTCGACTTCGACGAGATTTTTTCACCAGTGGTGAAAATGACAACCCTTCGTTTCCTACTCGGCGTAGTGGCAGCCGACAACTTGGAGCTGATTCAGCTAGATGTCAAAACAGCATTCCTCCATGGTGATCTAGACGAGGAAATTTATATGGAGCAGCCAAAAGGCTTCGTGGCGACTGGCCAAGAACATCTAGTCTGCCGACTCAGGAAGAGTCTATACGGCCTCAAACAGGCACCGCGACAATGGTACAAGAAGTTCGACGACTTCATCACATCGATCGGCTTCTCAAAAAGCGATGAGGACCATTGTCTCTTCACCAACACAGCTCAAGATGGATCACCCATCTTCCTCATCATTTACGTGGACGACATGCTAATTTCTGGACGCCACGCGGGCGAACTTGCCGATCTCATTCGGCAACTGCGGTTGAAGTTTGCCATGAAGGATCTCGGTCCGGCACGACACATACTCGGCATGAAGATCAGTCGGCATCGCGACAAACGACACCTTTTTTTGTCTCAGACCGACTATATCGGACGTGTCTTGGAACGCTTCAACATGAAATCAGCCAAATCTGCTTCAACCCCGCTCCCTATGAATCTTCGGCTCTCTCAGCGAGACTGCCCGACATCCGGTCCGGAGGGGGAAGATATGAAGTCGGTACCGTATGCACCGGCAGTCGGCTCCCTTATGTACCTGATGGTCGCGACACGGCCTGATATCTCTCATGCCGTAGGAGTCGTTAGCAGATTTATGCACAATCCTGGCCGATCGCATTGGAACGCAGTCAAGCATGTGTTCAGATATCTGGCTGGCACAAAAGACCATGGCATTCTTTTCGGACCGAACCGAACCTCAGGCGTAGTCGGTTACACCGACTCGGACTTCGCCGGCTGTATAGACAGTCGGAAATCAACAACCGGATACTGCTTCAAATTCGGCAATGGAGCAATCTCGTGGAAGTCGAAACTTCAGGAGTGCACAGCGACCTCAACGACCGAAGCAAAATATGTAGCTGCGTCCGACGCAGCAAAAGAAGCTTTGTGGCTCGGTCGGCTGGCGCACACGTTTCGACAAGTCGACCATGACTCGGCTCCAGTTGTCTACAGCGACAGTCAAGGTGCTGTTGCCTTGTCAAAAAATCCGGTTCACCACAACGCCTCCAAACATATCGACGTTCGATATCACTTCGTTCGGGACTGCGTCATTTCAGGGAAAATCGGTCTAGAGAAAATATCCACAACCGACAATGTCGCAGATGGAATGACCAAGTGTCTTTCGGCAGACCGTTTTCGGTCTCTTCGGCATCAGATGGGCGTAACGGCAAACCAGTCCGGTTAGAGCCGGACACAGAGCAGGATGGTTCCCGACAACCGACATCAGTTCCTTAATGATCGGCTTCAACTGTTCCGACCCGACCAGTTCGGTCTTCTGCCTTCGGGCCCTGCCGACTCGAACAAAGCTGATATGTCCGAGAACCTAAGTCTATACCTGTAATCTCAGATAACCCATGTATACGCCCATTACGGGGGAGTGTCGAATACATGTGTATAATGGACGTATTCACACTATCTCGTCTTGGCCATTTATGTAATTAGCATAAAGGGTAGTTGCCCTAAGTCGGTCACTATATATATTGACCTTGTAACCTTTTTGTAAGGTTGGCTGTTGTATTATTGCTTTGGGAAATAGAAAGTTCTTTTGTCTCTCTCTCTCTCTCTCTCTCTCTCTCTCTCTGTGCAACGACCTACATTCTGTCATACGCAGGAGAAGAACAGAACTGAATGCTTCAAGATCTTCCGCATTGACGACCTCGCTTCCAACAGGTGCATCCTCTGCTCGCGTCAGAAGCCCGCGTGCTGCCAACCAAAGGATCATCACTTTGCGTGTGTACTGTGGAGCTGGAAGCTCTATTCCCGGCTCAGAACGGTTGTACTCCTTGCGCATCACGCGCACGTTCTAACTAATACCATTAATCTATTCTATTGTCTTGTGTTGCAATTCCGTCATATCGCACTGTAATGGTGACCTACGACCGTCTCATTCTTGTCCCTCTCTATTCTATGTGTAACGTGAGGGATATTCCTCCCCTTTTGCTCGATTCCTTGGTTCAAGACCCCCGTGGTCCTGCCCCACTTCTACTATTCAACTGACACCAGCGGCACCGTTCGACTCGGCAACGGGTAGGAGTGTATAATTGTAGGGATCAGAGAGGTTCCCATTCGATTGCGAATGACAACAAAATCACCCTACACCAAGTTCGACACGTACCAGCACTAAAAAGGAGTCTGGTCTCCATTGACATGTTATCCGAAGATGGGTACCGAACAACTCTCAATGAGTCAACATGGATGATCAGCCAAGGAAATCTGAAGATCGGAAGCAGACATAAGTACAACAACTTGTATCCGATAATGGCGACCAATCCAGAAGGAGCCGTGAACGTAGCCGAAATGACAGACCCAAACTTATGGCATGGCCAACTCGGCCATATGTTACAAGCTGGACTGGACTGTCTAATGGTGGTCGACTACATTCCGAAACTCCTGGCGAAGTCGGACTTCTACAAGCATTGTCAATACGGGAAACAGACCCGAAGTCTGCACTCGTTCCATTATGAGATAGTAAGACAGCCCCTAGAGCTCGTGCACACGGATATATGTGGGCCTATGCTTGAGTGATCACTAGGTGGCTCCCGGTACTTCATCACATTTGTAGATGATTGTACAAAGAAGGTATAGGCCTATTCGATTAGGTCGAAAGACGAAGCGTTCGAGGTCTTCACTTGGTGGACAGCTAAAGTGGAGAACCGATCAGGAAACATAGTGAAGAAATTTTGATCTGACAATGGAGGTGAATACATCTCTCGAGCCTCCAAACAGTACATGTCCGACAAGGGGATCAGACATCAAAAAACCATTCCCTACACACCCATGCATAATGAAGTGGACGAACGGATCAACCGAATGATCCAAGAGAGGGTGACGATTGTTGGCTAGAGTATGTTCTGGAGGAAAAATGTGGAAAGGGACGAGTCGGAGTTGAATATTATAGAAATAATTAGTTAGAAATATTATAGGAGCGGGCGGATCCAAAATAGTTGTACTGATCCGGATCTGGTAGCCGGTAAGGCACTGTTTTGTATTCTCAACCGGAGGCCTATAAAAGGATCCGGGAATCAATGTAATCGGGGGGCAGAAGTAATACAAGTTGGAGTTTCGATTTAAGAGCATTGTATTCCTTGTTTACTTGCCATTCTATGCTTTCATTCCCTATCTTATGCATGTTCTAATTAAATGGTTGCTCATTACCCCAATCCGGAACTTATCCGGAATTAGTCGAATTAGAATCGGATCGGTGTCGGATAACATCATTCCCGTAACCACCTCTTTGGTGAAGTGTTCCAGAAGGACATCCTATGTTTATGGCTTGTCTAGCCCAAGATAAACACAGTTTTGGCCACCATGATTCGTGCAAGGTGTAGCGAATGACGGGGAATGGATGACTAGACCGACAAACGACCCAATCACCGAATGAGCGAGAAGACTAATGGAGAGACTGTAGAGGCGGGTGGCCTACCAACAAGTGGCCGAGGAGATCCGACAGGATCGGTCTTTTCCAAGATAGATTTGGTAGGTCATGGAGGATATAGTCTGGTTGCAAAACCAATGACATTCAAACGAAGGCAGTAGTTTGAGCAGTTTGCGCGACAAGGAATTGATACTGCAAACCCTAGCCACATGCGTCGGGGACTTGGAAGCATTTTCCGCATTTGAGACAGAGTTAGACGGCGAACACAATGTCCTTTCAAACTACCGAAGTAGTCACGACACTCCAAACGAACCAGAGGACCATGGTTCGGAGCACACACCGACACCAGAATCGGAAACAACGTTACCAATACCGTCGGAATACGAGAGGAATCTGGACGAACAAACCGAGAGGACGGACAATCAAGTACCAACACCACCACCGGACCAACCATCTGAAGAGAAGAACAAGCATGCACTAACGCCACCACTGGATCGACAATCGGAGAAAAAGGACAATCGGGTACCGACACCACCCCTAGAACAACCTTTAGACGACGACACCATGTCTTACCAATACCCGAAATACCGGGACAACCCAGATGGAGAGGCACATGTTTATGCCTTCTTACAGACATGGGAAGCAAACCATGTCTCACAATGATTGACAGAAGCTGAGGCCGAGCGTTCAAAAATCATAGATTTCGGAATGACCTTGGAAGGACTAGCAACGAGGTGGCATGCAAAGCATCATCCCGGTAGATTTTCTACGTTCGATGCCTTGAAGGAAAAAAATTTGCGACTGTTTCACCGACAGGTGGAACAGCATGAGCTGGTTGAACAATTTTGCACGACCTATCAGGAACCTAACGAGATGGTTCCATAGTTCATCATTCACTTCCAAACACTGCATAGCCAACTAACCAGAGCACCCCTAGAGGATGAGGCGAAAGCTGTATTTTTGGCTGCGCTTCGGGAGGCTCTCCGGACAATGCTAGCAATGTTGGGTTTCCAGACCAACACTATTGATCAAGTTATCAACCGTGTATTGGAAATGGTTAAGAACAATAATTATTGTTAGGAATATGTCCCTCTAGTGGGAAGAGCTGATTGTTTGGGCCAACAAGGACCGACAGTCGAAGACAAGGAGCCAACTATTCGGGCCGAGTGCCGATGGTTGAAGAAGACAACTGCAAGAAAGTCGACTATGAGAGTCGATTGGGTGAGTCGACAGGAAGGAGATCCAGGTCGAAGACATGACGTTGTCATGAAAATCCATCACTATGTGCAAATCGTGAGACGGAACCGCCGGGGTTCTGGACTAGAAGGATTTAGTGCAACACGTACAACACAAGCAAGTTTTAAGCATAAGACAACTGGGAGAGACAAATCATTAGTTTATTGCAAAAGAAAATCGATTCTTTATAATTTCAGAATCGTGTTACAATGGGTTGGGTATGGAAATGAGAGATTAATTTTTCAAAGAAAGGAGCCAACAACCATGCAAGGAGTGGTCCGATATGAATACGAGCGATAATTTTTGACAAGAAAGATCGAGTAAACAAAGCTAGGAGTTTGATATCAATATGTGAGATAATTTATTTCTCGAATCTGAGAGAGAAGGAAGAGAAAAAAAAAACTAGAGGGAAAAAATGGGACATATATCGAGCTCTTTGTTGATCCTCCTCCCCAATGTTACTTTGCATGCCCACTTTTCGTTGCATGGCCTCTATTTTTAGTTGCATGACTTCTACATTTAGTTGCATGCTTCCATTTTTAGATGCATGCCTTTTACTTTTAGTTGCATGGACTTGGCTTTTGGTTACATGCGACTGTCCATATAATTCGGCCAAATGACACAATCATCCATAAAGTTTAGCCCGTGCGCAATCCGTACATGCGTCACAACCAAACCGTAGACGCGTCCGCGTGCAAAAGTCTCGACCGCGCAATGTACACATCCATGCGCGTGCGCGTCCAACCCGCACCGTGTACGCATCCGCACACATGCACGTCCCGGCCGCGCCATGTACGCATCCGCGCGCTCGTCCGTCTAAAACGTCCACGCGTACGCCCGAAACTTGCACACACGGATGTACACATCCACGCGCATGCGCGTCCAACCCACACCATGTACGCATCCGCACACACGCACGTCCTGACCGCGCCATGTACGCATCCGCGCGCTCGTCCGTCTGAAACGTCCACGTGGTCGTGCACGCGTATGCCCAAAACTTGCACACACACTTACTTCTAAAAACATCCACGCGGTCATGCATACGCGCATACGCACAAAGCGTCAACACGGTCGTGCATACGCGCGTACGCCCAAAGCATGCACACCACACAATGTAGCCCAAGTCACCTTGAACATTCTGTGCTCCACACATTGATAGAATGAATATGTTTTGGTTTCCCTTATATATCCTACATTCCAATGTTGACCTATCTATGTGGGATATCTCACAGTTTTGTATTTTTTCCCTTTTTCTCTTCAAACTTCTCACTCACATAACTTGATACTTATTTATCCAATTCAGGCGTAGTAAAATACATTATGAAGCTCTTGAACACATCTATCTTTCTATATCACTATATTAAGCTAATCGTAAATAATTATTTTACTATTTTTCATATCGTGTGTGAAAAACCACACGACAACGTACTAGTCGGGCCGATCGGATGGTCGATGACTAGGCCGACTAGTCTTACCGACTAGACAGTCGACACTAGAGTCGGTTGATGGCTACTTATTATTATTGATAATAATAGTAGTGATGTGAAGTAGGGGCTACACTTGTACATAGCCCATATGATGTATGAGTATAAATACATCTAGGGCAAGCGGAGAAGATGCATGGTGTATAGTGTGTAGAATAATGAAGCGCGTGTGAGTGAGGAATAGAGAGAGAGAGAGAGAGCTTCGGTATTCTAATCAGCAGCGTTCCTCCTCCTAATACCTGGATTCCTAAAATAGTCTGGAGTCGCCCCTTTTATAACATAAGGGACGGCAGTTACATCAGGTCTAATGACCGTTCGTTATCCCCCCCCGGATTCCCTTCTTGATTTCCCCCCCATTATTCTCCTCCACATGCATGACATTAAAGCACCTATTAAAGCCTAACTTCCTAATAATCACCAAAATCCTACCATTACTTAGTATTTACATATGTTAGTACAAAACGGGGTGCACTTGTGCACACCCGCGTTCACATGCCATAGCCAAGTGAGGTTTGACATGTAGAGCCTTGTGTGGCTGATACACTCTGAGTGGAGAGTGTTGTATTGTGTCATCTCACCTTGTACTTCTCTCTGTATAGTGGAATCTCTGTTCCCATGGTTTTGTACCCGTTTAAGGGTTTCCACGTAAATCACTGTGTACCGTGCATTTGTTGTTTTCACATGTGTTTTGTATTTCCTAGTGAGTCTTTCTCACATATTTGAGGTTCGACACTCAACAAACTGGTATCAGAGCTTGAGGTGCAAGCATGGAAGGAGGTGTGAGCAGCTTCCCAGGTATGATAGTTCAAAACTCACAGAACGATGCAGACTAGAAGATAAAGATGGAGGACCTTCTCATAGTCAAAGACTTGTACGAGCCGATCAATAGAGCATAAATACCCACGGGGGCATTAGAGTCAGAATGGAAACTTCTTAACATGAAGGCGGTGGCCACCATCCGATAGTGCGTCGATGTAAGTGTCCTTCAACATGTGGCAAACGACACAAATGCCCACAATATGTGGCAAAAGCTATCAGGTCTATATGAGAGGAAGAACGCCCTCAATAAAACCTCACTAATGAGAAAGATCATATGACTGAAATACAGAGACGGTGAGGGCATCGTCGAACACATCAACACATTCATGGGGTATGTAAATCAACTTGCTGCAACCAAGTTTCCCCTTGATGATGTGATGCAAGCCATCCTATTGATGTGCCAGATAGCTGGGAGAACTTGGTGGTTACTCTCGACACCTCCTGTCAAGAAGAGAACTTGTCTTTACAAGTGGTGAAGACAAGCATCCTAAATGAGGAAGCTAGAAGGAAGGACAATGGTGTCCTGTCTCATCCAAATGCGAATGTGTCACAACATTCGGACAGAGGGAGAAACCGACAAAGAAGTCCACAGAGGAAGGACAAATCCCACACCAAATCGAAGGCCAGATGTAAGCTAACATGCTTTTATTGAGGAAAACCTGGACACTTCTAGAAGGACTGTCAGCACATGAGAAAGGTGTCAGAAATAATGTTGAACCCAGGCCATGGCTATGAGCAATGACAAACTTCTGTTCATCTGTGAGCAGACAAGTGCAAACGTAGCGAGTGAAGAATGCACTTGGGTGATCCACTCCGGTGCATCTTTCCATATAACTCTGTCGAGAAAGGATTTCTTGACTTGATCATGGTCATGTAAAGATGGGTGACAATGGAGAGTGCAAGATGGCTGGAGTCAGAAGTGTTTGCTTGATGATGCCGATAGGGTGTCGATTGATCTTGAAGGATGTTCGACGCGTCCTCGATATTAGAATGAATCTGATTTCTACTGGAAGGTTGGATGATGATGGCTACAGTGGTAGCTTTCGGAATGGCAAGTGGAAGTTCTTTCAAGGAAACCTCATAGTGGCCCAAGCACAAAAAAGAAGGCACATTGTATATGATGAATGCTCGACTTGGGAAGTCGGAAGTGAATGTGGCAGAAAACTCGAGAGGAGAGAGATAACACAAGAGATTAGGCCATATGAGTGAGAAGGGGATGCATCTGTTAGCCAACCAGAAACTTCCATCAGAAGTAAAGGGGATGGACCTGGAGAAGTGTGTCGACTGCTTAGATGGAAAGCAGAACGGAGCAGCATTCCACACAAGACCACCAAGAAGAAGAGAAGTTGCACTGGAACTAGTACACATGGATGTGAGCTATTTAGATGCTCCATCACATCGAGGTGGACGGTACTTTGTGACATTTATTGACGACCATAGTCGGAAGACATGGGGCTTCGTTCTAAAGTCAAAGGATCAGGTACTGCCAATGTTTAAGGAGTTCCATGCTAGAATCGAACGTGAGTCGGGTCAGAAGTTGAAGGTTTTTCGAACTGACAATGGTGGCGAATATAAAGGGCAGTTTGAGGAATACTACAAAGCCCAGGGTATTCGAATCGAACATACTGTACCAAAGACCCCTGAGTTGAATGGGCTTGTAGAGAGGATGAATCGAACAATCATGGAGAGAGTAAGGAGCATGCTCTCTCATGCTAAACTACTTAAATCCTATTGGGCTAAGGTGATGTATACAGTTGTTTACCTTATCAACAGGTCCCCCTCAGTACCATGGAAAGGTGATGTCCCACAGAGGGTGTGGTCAGGAAAGGATGTCTCGTACCGACACCTGAGGGTGTTCGGATGTTTAGTGTATATGAATGTGGCTAAGGATCAGAGGTCGAATCTCGACATTAAGTCAAAACCATGCATATTCATGGGATACTCGGAAGATGAGTTCGGCTACAGGCTATGAGACTTAGTCGATAAGAAGGTGGTAAGGATTCGGGATGTTGTCTTCTTGGAAGACAAAATAATTGAGGACTGGAAGAATCAAAAGTCAGGATCGACTGCCTAGTCGCCCTCGACTGCCACCTCAAGACTAGTTGAACCGACAAAGTCGGCTAATCGGAGACAGCTAGATCAGAGACAGCAAAATCGGAGTCTATCGACTCAGAGCAACTGACCTATGAGTTGGAGTCGACAGACCTATTGAAGTCGATCAAAAAATACGAATCGGAGGCAGTGGACATCCGACATGAATGAACCTGAGCCGAGAGAAGAGTTGGCAAAGACATCCGAGCTAGAGCCAACGACGAATGGAAGGAGATACCCTCTCAGAGAGGGAAGAGCATCGATGAAATATGTGTGCGGAAATAACGCTCGGCCACAACCGAGTCTTCAACACGGAATACAAGAGAACAAACTAAAACCAAGATGACACTGGATGTTTACGTGGAAAACCCTAAACGGGAAAAACCACGGGAGTCCACGGACTCCAACTATCACTATGAGAGGAGGAATACAAAGCGAGACTCAGAGGCAATGACCTCGAGCTCTATGTCTTTGCCAATGGCGGTTACAAACAGAAAACTAGTTCTGTATCTCTCTCTCTCTCTCTCTCTCTCTCTCTCTCTCTCTGTATACAACAATATACAACATCTAACAATAAACACCTCACACATAAAGTGATTGCCCTAAGTCATATTTATACTTATATGACTTTTCGACTATTTACAAATATAGCCTCAATAGGCTCACCATGAAACATATTTACACATATGTCCTTGGATCCGGTTTAGGGCAATATGTTTCATGGTGAGCCTATTGAGGCTCACTCGATGCGGTTTCTGGGTCTCATCTGGAACCCTTTCAGATCCAGTTCCTTCATCCGACTTGTCTGATCTAACTCCTCCAATTCTCATCCGGATCCCATCCGGAGGGACCGAATTCCCAACAAGCTCCCCCTTCACTCCAGCATGGGATTTCTCGTTAATCTGATCCGTCTTCGGTACGCGTCCAACTTGTCGGTTGAAAGCACCTTGGTCAACATATCCGATCCGTTCTCCTTCGTGTGGATCTTCATCAGCACGAAGTCTTGATCGTCAATCTTCTCCTAGAGCCAATGATATCTCCTTTGGATGTGCTTGGTCCAGGAATGGTAGGCCGCATTCTTCACAAGGTGGATGACACTTTGACTGTCGCAGTAGAGCCAGTATTCCTCCTCTCGGATCCCTAGCTCTCCGATGAAGTCCTTCACCCAGATTACTTCCTTGCCGGCTTCCACAACTACCATATACTCTGCTTCCGTTGTTGATAGTGCAATGGACTTCTGCAGCCTATGTGTCGACACTCGTTTGTTGGCCCATGTTGGCCATGTTGGCCACGTATTCCTTGGCCTTTGTTAACTCTTCTTCCATGCCCCGCATCTGGGCTCTGACCTTCTCCAGCTCTTCGGTCGTTGTGTGCATGAGGTGTCCACTCTACCTTTGTTCCTCGTCTAGTTGGTCCGCCACGCCGGCGACTTGCTCTCCCAGCCATCTTAGCCATTGCTGGCATGTGCCCTGTTCCAGCCCATGCTTTCCCCCATCCGTTGGGGTGCTTTGTGCGCCCTCGTTCAGTGGCGGCTCCGACTGTTGTTCTGGTTGCTTGGGACTCAGACCTGGTGAAAGGACTTGTTCCCTGCCTTGTTCCAGTTGGCCAGTTGGTGCCTCGCTTTGTTCGCTCCCCGGTTCCTCTCTGTCTTGGGTTTCCATCACCACAATCAGAGCCGGTTCTTCGGCCTGCTGCTCTCGACCCCGCTTCTTTGCGTGTCGTTCCAAGGTTTCGGCCTGTTCCTCCTCAGCCTCCTCTTTTGTAGTCTCTAGACGGATTTTGTATATAAAGTCCTCTAGTTCTTGGTCTTGCCGACGTAGTGTGATTTTGATTGGCTTCATTCCCACTAGAGCTGTATCATCCGCTTCTTGTGTCTGGCTAGTTGGCTTGGTCGGTTTCTCCGTGTCTTTCTCCGTTTGTTTTGGTCTCCGAGTGGTTTGGCCTTCCTCCTGTTGTGATGCGTCCTCTGCAGTCCATCTTGGGGTGTGCTTTTCCAGGAGTTGTCGCCTCTTGGTTGCTTTCTTTGGCGTTGTATCTGGTCGGCCCCTCTTTTTAGGTTTGATGGTGATGACAGGGGGGTACTAATAAGGTTAGCCATTATGCTACCCCTGTCCAAGATTTCTTCCCTTCCACCACAAATTCTATGGCGGATTTCAAGCATTCGGTGATGATCTTCACCCAATCCACCTTCAGTCCCTCGTACGCTGCTATAATGAATCCGGTTCTGTATTTCGGTATGGCCAACAGTTGTGAGTGCACAAACCCATATTCCAGCAACACTCGGGCCACCTCCAAGAATAGAGGGTCTTCTCCCCCTTGCGTTTGGTATGCCTTGTTGCTGAGGGAATACTCGTTGAAATACTCGAGTAATGTCTCGGTGGATGGGCTCTCCACCGATGGAAGTCCCCCCGCTTGTAATCCTATGAGAGCCTGGATTGTGCCCTTCATTATTTTTGCAAGGTCGATAGTTGGTGCGACCTGTTCCGGTTCTTCATGCGGTGGTGCGTTTGCGTTTTGAAGGAATCCCTCGAGTCTATTCTTAGTGAACCATTCGTGCGTTGCATTGAAGAGCGCCATTGGACCCGAGTCTTCTTCGTCGCTATCGGTGTGCTTCTCTGAGAGGGGGTTGTGCTCTGTGTGTCTGGGGGTTCGTGTGCTTTTCTGCGCTCACCACAATCGAAGTTCTCTAAGGGAGATTCCCTCGCCCGTCGCCAGATTCCGTCTGCCCCTTTGTGATATAGGGTATCCTAGATGAGGCAAATGTGGCGACCTTGGATGGCTAATCTCTTCTGTTCATCTTGATCCATTTTGTCGGGATGTAATCCGGTGCTCAGGAACTGATGCATGTCTGTAAGCCACTTGTCCTCCTTGGCAACTGTTGAGTCGGTAGCCGATTCTGCTGTTACCCTGAATAACTCGGCATCAGGGAACTCGTCTCATACTCCGTCCCTTGCTTCGCCGTATTCCAACCGGCTCAAGTAATCGGCTGTTGCGTGCTATGCCCCGGGTCGGTGGTTGATGTCGAACTCAAATTCCTGCAACTGTAGTGTCCATCTTGCTATTTTCATAGTTAGTGATGCCTTAGACACTAAGTAAATCAGTGTTGAGTGGTCCACGTGAAATGAAAACTTCCGCCCTAGCAAGTGTAAAGAATATGTGGAATAGTGCTCGGCCACAACCAAGTCTTCAATCACTTAATGATAATCAAACACAGAAAAAGTGAGAAATGGAAGTAAGTACACAAACAGAAGAGAATGCACAGGATGTTAATGTGGAAAACCCTAAATGGGAAAAAAAACCACGGGAGTTCACAAACTCCAACTATCACTATGTCGAGAGGAATACAACATGTAAACACGGAGGCAGCGACCTCGTGCTCACAATCTTCGCCTAGTGGCGGTTACAATAGAAACTCACTTTGTCTCTCTCTCTCTCTCTCTCTTTCCCTTTGCTACGCTCTGTACAACAGTTACACCAATAACTCTATATAAAATAATGACAACACACCAGTACATTGTTTGCCCTAGGTCGTATTTATACTAATATGACTTTCGGGCTATTTACAGATATGGCTACAACAAGCTAACTGAAACATATTTACATATATGTTCCTTCATTCGGTGAGAGGTTCCCATCGGACCTTCGTCCTTCGATTCTCACCGGGTCTTCCTTGCCAGGTACTCATATCCCATCCGGAGGGACCGAAATCCTAACAAACTCCCCCTTCACTCCAGCATGGGATGCCTCGTCAATCTGATCCTCTTCCTGCATGCATCTAGCTTGTCAGGTGTCAGCACTTTGGTCAGCATATCTGACCCATTCTCCTCCGTGTGGATTTTCGTCAGCACAAACTCCCGATCTTCTACTCGCTCCTGGATCCAGTGATACCTGTGTTGGATGTGCTTCGTTCTGGAATGGTATGCCGCGTTCTTTGCAAGGTGGATGGCACTTTGACTGTCACAGTAGAGCCGATATTCCACTTGCCAGATCCCTAGCTCTCTGATGAAGTCCTTCATCCATAATATTTCCTTGTCGGCTTCCACAGCCGCCATGTACTCTGCTTCCGTGGTTGACAACGCAATCGTCTTCTGCAGCCTTGACTGCCACGAAACAAGTCCCCCTGCATATGTCATAACATATCCCGATGTTGACCGGACGGTATCCACATCAGCCGTCATATCCGAATCGGTGAAACCGTCAAGTTGGGGTTTATTGGAGCTGAATCGGAGAGACATACTTGAGGTGCCTTTCAAGTACCGGAGTATCCATTTTACTGCATTCTAGTGCTCCTTGTCGGGATTGCTCATAAACTAACTCACCACTCTGACTACGTATCCGATATCCGGTCGGGTACACACCATTGCGTACATTAAGCTCCCGACGATAGAGGCATATGGTATCTTCATCATATCCGCCTTCGGGCTTTGCTTACTGGATAACCTGTAGCTTGTCGGGAGTGTCGATCGGACCGGTTTCGCATCTGACATGTTGAATCGTTAAAGCACCTTTGTCACGTTGTCGTGAAGATTTTCGTCCACGAGCGGAAACCCGAGCAACAAGAGCCAAAGAGTGATGTGCAACATTGCACACCTACATAATGTATATGTAATAATAATAGGGGAAAAGGGTATGGTGCTAGAAATGCCCCATAAAGATCCCTAAGGTATAAAGGCGATGTGGTCTTGTGCGCACATCCACGCGAGAGAGAGAGAGAGGTACTATGCGGTACATAGGTACCTAGTTGTTTGTGAGGAGGTGGGAGTTAAGGGGCCATCAATCTCACCCTCCCCAAATCAAGGCAAATATCCCCTTTGAATGAAAGGGGATATTTTAGTCTCGTTTTTGTAAACGGTCTTCCCCCCTTGTGCTATAAAAGGAGAGGGAAGGCACCATTGTGAGGGTTGCCTATTTTGAGTGTGTGAGGTATACCAAATAGGTCGAGCATTAGGGTTAGGGTTTCTTTATCTTTATCTTCATCTTCATCGATTAGGGTTTCGAGTAGTCGTTTGGTGCGGCCTATGCAGCCACCATTTTGTAGTCGTTTGGTGCGGCCTATGCGGCCACCATTTTGTAATCGTTCATTTCGTTTTAATACATCTTGTTGATCATCTTGTCTCCATCTTCCTCTTGTTCGATCTAATCTCTTGTTCATTCTTCTTCTTCTTCTTGAGCAAAGCTTCCATTCCATGTCTGATTCCTTCTCCTCTACTCCTTAGTCCAAGACCCCCGTGGTCCCGCCCTTCCCCACGCACGCGCGTAGCAACGCGACATCTTTGGTGAACCCGACGTGAAGAGGCGGCAAGGGAGGAAGGAGATGGAAGACGGAGACATCGCGGAAGTAATTACGAGAATGGCAAGGGATTACGCAAGAAGGAGAGAAAGACGGGAAGAGGCGTACAAGTACGATCGACACGAGTTCGATCTATGGGTGTCATCGGCAAAGGCTCCTCAAAGCGCGATGAAGGCATTTCGGGAGTTCGATCTCCGGTTTTCCCAACTTTCGGTCCGGGATCAAGAATCGGTGGGGGCGGACAAGGTCCCACTATTCTTGAAGTCGGTCAACGAAAGGGGGAGAATGGCCATTTTTCCCTACCTCGAAGACGATGAAGGGGCGTACGGCCTCACCGAAGATTGGAACGAGGTGGAATGGGCGTGCATACAATGCGATGAGAGGCGGTCGGCCACAACGCAGCCCGCGAGCGGCGGAGAAGAGAGAGCGGCGACCGACAACGCACTACCGCCGGAAGAGAGCTCAACGCAAATCGGTTCGGAGGAGCTCGACATCGAAGCCTTGGTGCGGGAAGCGTACGAGATCGTAGAGGCACAAATCGAAGCCGAAGAAGGGCTTATTGCGGAGTCGGGCCCGAGCGGATCGAAGGATGAGGAGGCCGAAAGAGGATGGTACATCGGTACCACGGGAGAGGGTGCGGAGCGAGCCACCCTCTCGACATGCGGAGAAAGATCGACCGAGGACGAGGTCGGGGACGGTGAGGTGGCGATCGCCGATTCGAGCGGACATGAGGGAATTCGGGCATGGAGGCCCGAAACATCAAGCGGGGAGAAGACGGGCGGTGGTGCCGGGACCTTACGCACACCGGGCCTAGAGACTCCGGCAACTGGCCCGAGAGCCGTTGTGAGACCTAGAGTGACGGGCGGTGGTGGCGGCAAGGCGGGCGACCACAATGGTGACATGGGAGAGGGTGCGGAAAGAGCGACTCTCTCGTGTTGCGGCGAATGGACGGCCATGGAGGCCGGTAACTACAGATTCGGGACATGGCGGCCCGAAACATCGAGTGCGGAGGAGACAAGCGGTGGTGCCGTGACCTTACACACACCAGCCCTAGAGGCACCGGCGGTCGGCCCGATTGCTGGCATGAGACCTAGAGCGACGGGCGGTGGCGGCGGCAAGGCGGGTAACCGAGACAACGGTAAGGAGACCGTGGAAGAGGAGGCGGCAAGCATAATTGATGCTTGCATATACGGAGGCAGGGTAGCCACGGACGACGATGTCCGAATGGAGGTGGCTACGGGCATAGCATCGACGAGCGGCGGCGTTGCTACCTTACACGCACCAGTTCAAGAGACCCCGGCGGCCGGCCCGAGTGCCCGCATGAGACCTAGGGTAACGAACGGTGGTGGCGGCAAGGCAGGCGACCACGGCGACGATGTGGGAGAGGGTGCGGAGCGAGTGACCCTCTCGACTTGTGGAAAGAGGACGGCCATGGATGAGGCTGATATCTACGGAGCAATGGACGCCACTTCGAGAGTGGGCGAAAGTTTCGGGACGCGGTTGCCCGAAACGTTCTATGAGGATTTCGCGAGCATACTCGAGGCTTGCGAAATCGAGGAAGAAGAGGAGACGAGCGGCGGTGCCGCGACCTTTCACACACCGGTCCTAGAAACTCCGGCAACCGTCCCGAGAGCCGGTGTGAGACCTAGAGAGACGGACGGTGGCGGCGGCAAGGCGGGCAACCGAAATGACGAAGAGGAGGTTCATAGCAGACGGAGGCGAGATCCCTCGACACCGGAGCCGGAGACTTCGGCGGTTGCGCCCGAGCGCGGACATAAAACCGGAGAGATGGGCGGTGGCCGTGAGGATGAGAGGCCCGGAGTGGGCACGTGCGAAAAGACCGATGGAGAGGTCCGAAGCGGCATCGAGGAGCGAGTCGGGAACCGACCCGACCAAAAGATGAGCCGGTTGGTAATCTGACCCGACCGGGAGGTGGAGCGGAAGAAGAATGAAGCGGGGTCCGGTCAACCGGGCCCAAACCGAAGAAAAACTGGCAAGGCCGGATTTGCGCGGACAAACATGTACCGGCCGGTTACGATTACGGAAGGGAGCCGACCAAACCGAAACTCGATCGGCCGAGACCGATTTGGGCGAAGGCTAAGTCGGCATGATTGGAGATCGGGGAGGACGGGTCACAACACGCGACGAGAGCCGGTGAGCGTATTGAGGAGGCCTAGTGGGCACGGTGATCACGGCTTGCTAGAAGACCGAGAGCGAGAGGGACCTTCCACACCCATTCTAGAGACTTCGGCGGTTGCGGATCAACGTGAGACCGGAGAGACAGCGGGTGGTGGCAAGGAGTCGGAGGCCGAAGCGGACAAAGTTATCGGAGCGGGTATCCGGTAGGAGATGATGGACGAGCGGGTCCAAGATGGCGAGCTCGGGTCGGAACGGGCTACGGTGACAAAGGAAGAAGTGGCCGACGCGGAGGTCGGGTCTACGGCGGATGAAGGGCGTAACACGAAGCATGCACTACGGTCGGTGAAGGGCCCAAGAACGAGCATGCATCCGAGAGAGCATCAACGAGTGACCGGAAACGGTGGACCAATTGAGCCTTTGAGAGGCGAGGACTCGGTGGTGGACCGAGAGTGGGAGGAACCCTCCACACCTACCCGTGAGGCATCGACGGTCGCGGATCGAAAGGAGAACGAGGAAACGGTGGGTGGCGGCGAGGAGTTGGAGACCGACGCAGAGATCGGGTCTACGGCGGAAGCGCGACACGAGACGCATGCAATACGGCCGGTGGAGGGCCAAGACACAAGCATGCATACGGCGGATGGGCGACAACGATTGACCGACGATGACGGTCGGGTCAAGCCTTCGAGTGGCAAGCGCGGGACGAAGGATGGCGCGGCGAAACACCAAGACCGATGACATGGACCGAGCGTGATCGGCATGAGCGGAGAGTCGTGTCTTGAGAACCGAAGAAGGTGCGCGGAGAGCAACGGGCTACGCGCCGGGAAGAGGAAGCGCGGCTTCCCGGAGGGCATGCAAGGCCAAGCGAGCCAAGAGGGCGCAAGTCGAGGCGAAGCAGTAACGAGAGCCTCGACGGACACCGACACGGAGGTCGGGATGACAGTATGCTCTACCGCGAGAGAGCACGGCGAACAACAGGGAAAGCCTACGGAAGGCAAGCGCGGAGCGGTGAGAATCGGCACGCCGAGGTGTGCGGCACGCAAAGGGCGGAATCCGGCATGCGACCGGGAGTGCATCCGGAGGATATACGAGGCAGACAAAGGAAGAGCAACCGGGTCGGCGACGGCGTTCGGGAGGACCAAACAGGGAGGAAAGCACGGGCATCGGATACGGCGGGTCGGATGTAGTCGGTGGTTCAAGGACCCACGGTGGACATGGCGGATCGGGTGGAGGCAACGACTCGGCGAACATCGTCGAATGTGGCGGATCGGATGGCGCCGACGGTTCGAGACCATTCGGCGAGGATGGTGGACCGGAAGGCGGCGGTGGTTCGTGTGGACGGGATGGTCTTGCTCGAAGTGGAGGACAAAACCGGGCGGGCCCACGAGGGCGCTAAGGACTCGGCCGGTCGTCGTGGCCGAAAATCTCGTGTTCTCTCCCCTATGTTTTGGCACATACCGGTGGATGTGCGGTTAGGTGGGGGCGGATGTCGTGAAGATTTTCGTCCACGAGCGGAAACCCGAGCAACGAGAGCCAAAGAGCGATGTGCAACGTTGCACACCTACATAATGTATATGTAATAATAATAGGGGAAAAGGGTATGGTGCTAGAAATGCCCCATAAAGATCCCTAAGGTATAAAGGCGATGTGGTCTTGTGCGCACATCCACGCGAGAGAGAGAGAGAGAGGTACTATGCGGTACATAGGTACCTAGTTGTTTGTGAGGAGGTGGGAGTTAAGGGGCCATCAATCTCACCCTCCCCAAATCAAGGCAAATATCCCCTTTGAATAAAAGGGGATATTTTAGTCTCGTTTTTGTAAACGGTCTTCCCCCCTTGTGCTATAAAAGGAGAGGGAAGGCACCATTGTGAGGGTTGCCTATTTTGAGTGTGCGAGGTATACCACATAGGTCGAGCATTAGGGTTAGGGTTTCTTTATCTTTATCTTCATCTTTGTCGGTTAGGGTTTCGAGTAGTCGTTTGGTGCGGCCTATGCAGCCACCATTTTGTAGTCGTTTGGTGCGGCCTATGCGGCCACCATTTTGTAATCGTTCATTTCGTTTTAATACATCTTGTTGATCATCTTGTCTCCATCTTCCTCTTGTTCGATCTAATCTCTTGTTCATTCTTCTTCTTCTTGAGCAAAGCTTCCATTCAATGTCCGATTCCTTCTCCTCTACTCCTTAGTCCAAGACCCCCGTGGTCCCGCCCTTCTCCACGCACGCGCGTAGCAACGCAACAATGTACTTTTCTTGTGGCAGCCACAATAGCTTCTTCGACCGGTCCGGGATGATGTGCATCCCCAATATCTATCTTGCCGGACCCAAGTCTTTCATTGAGAAGGTCCGGTTCAGAGCCTTCTTCAGCATCCGTATCTTGACTTGGTCTCGTCCGACGATCAACATGTCGTCCACGTACAGGAGGAGTATCAAGAAGTCCCCACCTTCGAACTTCTTCACAAATACACAGTGATCGGCCTGCGTCTTGTGGTACCCTTGATCGATGATGAAGGAGTCGAACTTCCGGTACCATTGCCGGGGAGCCTGCTTCAAACCATAGAGGCTCTTCTTCAACCGGAAAACTAGGTGCTCCTTCCCTTTCTTCACAAATACCTCCGGTTGCTGCATGTAGATCTCCTCTTTGAGGTCGCCGTGGAGGAATGCCATCTTCACGTCTAACTGCTCTACCTCGAGGTCCATGCTTGCCACTATGCTTAGCACCGTCCGAATGGAAGTCATCTTTACTACCAGGGAAAATATCTCGTCGAAGTCCACGCCCTTCTTCTGTTGGAACCCCTTCACCAAGATCCTGGCTTTGTATCTCGGGGGTTACCGGCATCTCCCGGTTTTAGTTTGTACACCCACTTGTTTCGAAGTGCCTGCTTTCCTTTTGGCAACTCCACCAATTCATAAGTGTGGTTCTCATGTAGGGAATCCATCTCGTCCTGCATGGCACTTAACCACTTGCGGTTGTGGGTGTCCTCCTTTGCTTCTTTGAAGCTTTCCGGCTTCCCTTCATCGGTTAGCAACACATGCTCTAGATCCGAAAATCTCTGGGGCCCCTTCTCTCTCTGAGAGGATATCTCCGTTTTGGCTTTCGGCAACCGGCTCCTCTGTTTGTTTTTCATCCGAATCCAATTCGGGGTCTTGGCCGGTTCCGGTTTCAACTTCCTCTTCTTCTTCTTCTGCCGGTTCGGTATCCTCACCGTAACCGGCCGGTTCTTGAGTGTCAACCAGCTCTTAGCTGGGTAGGTCTGAATCTCATCGAACTAATCCTTACCGATTGACTCGGAGTTCATTATCTTCTTCTCTGACTCCCAGTCGGCAAGGGTCTTGTCCTCCATGAAGATAATATCTCGACTCTGGAAAACCTTCTTGTCGACCGGATCCCACACTCGGTAGCCGAACTCATCATCGCCGTATCCGAGGAATACGCAAGGTTGGAACTTGGGACCCAACTTTGCTCTCTGGTCCTTTGCAACATGCACGTAAGTGAGACACCCGAACACCTTCAGATGCCGGTAAGGCACTTCCTTACCAATCCACACTCTTTGTAGCGTGTCTCCGTCCGAGGGCATTGAGGGTGATCTGTTTATCACGTACGTCGTTGTCATCAGCACCTCAGCCCAAAACGTCTTGGGTAACTTGGCATGTGCCAGCATACTCTGGACCTTCTCCATTATGGTCTGCTTCATCTTCTCGGCCAACCCGTTTAGTTCCGGCGTCTTCAGCACAGTAAATTCGAGCCGGATTCCCTTCGAGTGGCAGTACTCCTCAAACTGCCCCCGGTATTTGCCTCCGTTATCTGCTCGAACTGCCTTCAACTTCCAACCCATTTCTCTTTCCACTCTCGTGTGGAGCTCCTCGAAGACGGATAACACCTGATCCTTTGTCTTCAGAGGTGTGGCCGACAGCTTCCGGTTGTGGTCATCTATGAACGTCACAAAGTATTGTGATCTGGCATGTGACTTCGTGTCCACTTCACACACATCGGTATGCACCAGCTCTAGTGGTGCATTACGTCTCATCAGTGGCCTTGATCGGAAGGAGGTCCGGTTTTGCTTACCGTCCAGGCAGTCGGTGCACCTCTCAAGATGCACATCCTTCACCGGAATGAGGTTGTCATCGGCAAGCCTCCTCATCCCCTTCTCGCTCATGTGACACAGTCTCTTGTGCTAGAGCTCACCAACAGTGTCGGATGCCATGTTTACATCTTCCCGGCATAACCAGGCATTCATTAGATACATCGTGTTGACTTTCCGGGCCCGAGCCACTATTAGGTTCCCTTTGAAGAACTTCATGACATCGTTCCGGATGCTACCTGTGTAGCCTTCATCATCTAGCCGATCAGCTGATATCAGGTTCAGTCGAACCTCCGGAACGTGTCGGACATTCTTCAACAGCAACTTGCATTTGGTTAATGTCGTCAACAACACATCTCCTATGCCGATAATTCAGCATGTCCCTTCATTCCCCATCCAGACACAATCGTGCTCACTGGCTGCGTAGGATGAGAGGCATTTCCGATCCAGGGTGAGGTGGAACGACGCTCCGAAGTCGACTACCCACGTTGTCTTCTCACCGGCAAGGTTCAACTCACTCTCCTCGGTGATGAGCATCAACTCTTCTTCACTTGCCACGATTGCCGTCGTTCCCTTCCGGTCCGGTGACCACTTCGAATCGGTACTATCAGTTTCCTTATCTTTTCGGAACTGCCGACAGTTCTTCTGGAAGTGTCCCGGCTTGCCACAATAGAAGCAAGTAGGCCTTCCCCTTGACTTTGACCGTGTCCCCGACTTTTCCCGGTTCTGGGGACTCCAATTCCTTTGTCTTCTGCATTCTGATTCGGTAAGGAGCGCATTGGAGTCGGAGTTCATATCCTTGTCTTTCCGACACACCTCCTCATCTAGCAAGCTCAACTTGACTCTTGCTAGGGATAATTGTTTTCCTTCCGGCTCGGCGTTCCCCAAAGTGACAACTAACGTCTCCCAGCTAATCGAGAGGGAACCAAGCAGGAGTAGAGCAAGTACCTCATCAACGAGAGGTACTTCCAACGAGGTTGCCTGGTGAATCAGCCCCTGGAAGGCATTCATGTGCTCCGCCATACTGGAGCCGTCTTGGTACCGGAGCCTCACTAGCTTCCAAAATATCGAAACCCGATTAACAACATTTTGGTTCTGAATCATAATGCCGATCTTCTCCTAGAGCTCATGAGCCTTGCTTTCTTCATTGAATTTTCTGTACAGGCTCATGTCCATGAAGCACCGGATGTAAGTTGTTGTCTTCATGTGCATTACCTCCCACACCGTGGCGTCGATCTTGTCCGGTCTCTTGTCCCCGAACTGAGCCGGCAACTAGAGATCTTTGACCACGAGCATGTCCCTCATCTTCGACTTCCACACTAAGTAGTTGGAGCCAGTGACCTTGACAATGCCGTTGAACGATTCTTCCATCTTTTGTGTAACATGCTTTGATACCAGATTGTAAAAAATATGCGGAATAGTGCTCGGCCACAACCGAGTCTTCAATCACTTAATGGTTGTTGAGAGACAAGCTCAACATCGGCCGGATCGGCTGAAGAAGCCGAGGACCGGATCGGTTGGGACCGATCGATTAGGCCGAGTGCGTAAACCGGTATGCAGACCGGTGCGTAGGTAGGGCCGGATCGGTGCGTAAACCGGGAGGCCGTTAGGAAAGATATTCCGTGAGGAATATATTTGGGAGTTAGTGTAGGAGCTCTTAATGAGCATTGAAGTATTGTCAGTACTTCGGTCAGTCCTTCTAGGACTTGTATAAAAGTGTTCATTGAACACACATATGTATAGAGTGGTGAATAGAGATTGAGTACTTTTTGTTGAATATAGTTCTTGTGTTTTCTCTCTCTCTCTCACTCTCTTTCTCTCCCGCGTATACTGCGTGAGCTCAAGCTCTCCATTAAACCTGAGTTTTCTTCCTTCTGTTCGGTCTTCATACTTGCTTCCGCACGTTACTTTTTACATGGTATTAGAGCGAGGTTTGAGAACCTCTCTACAGCCGACACAGCTTGACGAAGAAGAACAAGAAGAACGATGGATAGAGGCATGGCGAGCTCACTTCCAACAGAGAAGCTCGACAGAACCAACTACGCGTCTTGGTCCGAAGTCGAGACCCGCGAAGAGAGTCCGATTTCACTCCGTTTAAGTGGACCGATTGGACGAATGAGTCGGTACGACCAGTCCGATGAAGAGTCGGCGAGTAGTGGAGACTTGGTCGTGCATTCCCCGCGCAGGAAGCCGAGGAGACGGCTTATGCGCAAAGAGAAAGGGAAGAAGAAGGTGTCGGATTCCGGCACGGATAAGAACGAGTTAGACTGACGCGACTCCGACACTCAGGGAACCGGTGACGGGTCTTTAAAGGTGAAGTCCGCGTCGATCGAGAAGGCCTCCACATCGGCTAATGTGAGATTACGCCGATCTACCCGCCAGAAGAATCCTGTTTTGCGGTTCGAATACAACGAGTACATGGTGCATCATTATGCGTACATGACCCGTGTAGCGGAAGTGCGTGAGCCAGAGAGCTACGCAGAAGCGGCTAAAGACACGAATTGGCGTGCCGCGATGGAGGAAGAGATGCACGCATTGGCGGAGAACGAGACCTGGGACCTGGTTGACGCACCAAGAGGGGTAAAACCGATCGGGTGTAGGTGGGTGTACAAGGTCAAGTACAACACCGATGGCTCGATCAACCGGTACAAGGCTCGACTAACTTGGCAAAGGGCTACGCACAGAAACACGGCATTGACTACGATGAGACGTTTGCGCCGGTCGCGAAAATGACGACCGTGTTAGAAATCGACGCTTTTCCAAAACCCTCTCCACTCGACCACAACCGAGGAAACACTAGTCAATGCAGAAGTAAATCACAAACACAGAGAATGTACAATGGCGAACTGCAAGGCGACGACCTTGAGCTCGCTGTCCTCGCCACAGGCGGCGGTATTACACAGAGGCGTCGACCTCTTCCTTTCTCTCTCTCTCTCTCTCTCGGCTGCTCTCACTTCGCTCCCTCTAAAAAAGAAAACAGAAAAATGAGCAACAACGACAAAACTGTTTGCCCTAAGTCATATTTATACACATATGACTTTCGGGCTATCTACAAATATAGCCTCGAGGGCCCTTGGCAAACATATTCACAAATATGTCCCCGCATCCGGATCTCTCTCCGGGTACATTCGTCATCCGGCTCCGTAGCTGGGGTCTTCATCATCCGGTTCCGATACCGGGTACTCCTCATTCGGGTCTTCATTCCCGATTCCCGGACATCTGACCATCCCATCCGGAGGGACCGTAATCCCAACAAACTCCCCCTTCACTTCGGCATGGGATGTCTTTCCAGTCCGACCCTCTTCCGGCACGCTTCCAGCTTGTCGGGTGTGAGCACTTTGGTCATCATATCTGACCCGTTCTCGTCCGTGTGGATCTTCGTCAGCACGAACTCCTGGTCTTCTATCCTTTCCCGGATCCAGTGATATCTTCGTTGGATGTGCTTCGTCCGGGAGTGATAGGCCGCATTCTTCGCAAGGTGGATGGCACTCTGACTGTCGCAGTAGAGTCGGTACTCCTCCTGCCGGATACCGAGCTCTCTAATGAAGTCCTTCATCCATATTATTTCCTTGCCGGCTTCAACAGCCGCCATGTACTCCGCCTCCGTGGTCGACAACGCAACCGTCCTCTGCAGCCTCGACTGCCACGAAACAGCTCCCCCTGCATACGTCATCACATACCCTGATGTGGACCGGCTGGTATCTGCATCAGCCGACATATCCGAATCGGTAAAGCCGTCGAGTTCGGGCTTACCGGAGCCGAATCGGAGGCACACGTTTGTCGTGCCCTTCAGGTATCGGAGTATCCACTTGGCCGCGTTCCAGTGCTCTTTGCCAGGATTGCTCATGTACCGGCTCACCACTCCGACTGCATATCCTATGTCCGGTCTTGTACACACCATTGCGTACATCAAGCTTCCGACGGCAGAGGCATATGGTACTTTCATCATGTCCTCCTTCTCAGCCTTTGTCTTGGGGCTTTGCTTGCTGGACAACCTGCAGTTTGCCGGGAGGGTTGACCCGACCGGTCTTGCTTCCGACATGTTGAACCGGTGAAGCACCTTTGTCACGTACTTCTCCTGTGACAGCCACAACTGCTTCTTCTTCCGGTCCCGGATGATGTGCATCCCTAGTATTTGCCTCGCCGGACCCAGGTCCTTCATTGAGAAGGTTCGGTGAAGCGCTTTCTTTAGCATCCGTATCTTGACCTGGTCCCGTCCGACGATCAACATGTCGTCCACGTACAGGAGGATTATTAGAAAGTCTCCTCCTTCGAACTTCTTCACAAACACGCAGTGATCGGACTGCGTTTTGTGGTACCCTTCGTCGGTCATGAAAGAGTCGAACTTCCGGTACCATTGCCGGGGAGCCTGCTTCAGTCCGTAAAGGCTCTTCTTCAACCGGCATACCAGGTGCTCCTTCCCTTTCTTCTCGAATCCTTCCGGTTGCTGCATGTAGATCTCTTCTTCGAGGTCACCGTGAAGGAATGCCGTCTTCACGTCCATCTGTTCTACCTCGAGGTCCATGCTTGCCGCTATGCTCAGCACCGTCCGGATGGAGGTCATCTTCACTACCGGGGCAAATATCTCGTCGAAGTCGACGCCCTTCTTCTGCTGGAACCCCTTCACCACGATCCTGGCTTTGTATCTCGGGGGGTTTCCGGCATCTCCCGGTTTCAGCTTGAACACCCACTTGTTTCGAAGTGCCCGCTTTCCTTTCGGCAACTCCACAAGTTCATATGTGTGGTTCTCATGCAGGGAATCCATCTCCTCCTGCATGGCACTTAACCACCTGCGGCTATGGGTGTCAAACTTTGCTTCTTCAAAACTCTCCGGCTCCCCCTCGTCGGTTAGCAGCACGTGCTCTGGTTCCGGAAATCTCCGGGGGGCCCTTCTCTCTCTTAGAGGATATCTCCGTTCCGGAGCTTCGGTAACCGGCTCCTCCGTTTCCTCTTCATCCGAATCCATTTCGGGATCGGGGCCGGTTCCGGTATCAGTTTCATCTTCCTCGGCCGGTTCTGTTTCTTCACCGTCTTCGGCCGGATCCTCGAGTGCTAACCGGTCCCTTGCCGGTCGGGACTACTCCTCGTAGAGTTGATCCTCACCGGTCGACTTGGAGCTCTTCATCTTCTTCTCCGACTCCCAGTCGGCGAGTGTCCTGCCCTCCATGAAGATGATATCACGACTCCGGAATATCTTTTTGTCGACCGGGTCCCATACTCGGTAGCCGAACTCGTCATCGCCGTAACCGAGGAATATGCATGGCCGGGTCTTTGGATCTAGCTTTCCTCTCCGGTCCTTTGCCACATGCACATATGCGAGACACCCGAACACCTTCAGATGCCGGTAGGATACTTCCCTGCCGGTCCACACTCTCTGCGGCGTGTCTCCGTCCAAAGGTACTAAGGGTGATCTGTTTATCACGTATGTCGCCGTCGACATTGCCTCAGCCCAAAACCCCTTGGGTAATTTCGCATGCGCCAGCATACTCCGGATCCTCTCCATTATGGTCCGGTTCATCCTCTCGGCCAGCCCGTTCAGTTCCGGCGTCTTCGGCACAGTAAACTTGAGCCGGATTCCCTTCGAGCGACAGTACTCCTCGAACTGCCCCCGGTATTCCCCTCCGTTATCCGCTCGTATCGCTTTCAGCTTCTTGCCGGATTCCCTTTCCACTCTCGCGTGGAGTTCTTTGAAAACGCACAACACTTGGTCCTTTTTCTTCAACTGTGCCGTCCACAGCTTCCGGCTGTGGTCATCAATGAATGTCACGAAGTACTGGGCTCCGCCATGTGACTTCGTTTCTACTTGACACACGTCAGTGTGCACCAACTCCAATGGTGCGCTACGTCTCGTCGGTGGCCTTGAGTGGAAGGAGGTTCGGTTCTGTTTACCGGCCAGGCAATCGGTGCACTTCTCCAGGTGCACATGCTTCACTGGAATAAGGTTGTCTTCTGCAAGCCTCTTCATCCCCTTCTCACTCATGTGGCACAGTCTCTTGTGCCACAGCTCACCGGCAGTATCGGCTGCCACGTTCAACTCCTCCGGACACAACCAGGCATTCATAAGGTACAGTGTGTTGACTTTCCGGGCCCGAGCCACTATTAGGCTCCCCTTGCTGAACTTCATTACGCAGTTTCGGATGCTACCTGTGTAGCCTTCGTCGTCTAGCCTCCCGGCCGAAATCAGGTTCAATCGAACCTCCAGAACGTGTCGGACATCCTTCAGCAACATTTTTCATCCGGTCGAGGTTGTCAACCACACGTCTCCTATGCCGTCAATCCGGCACGTACCTTCATTTCCCATCCGAACGCAGCCATGCTCACCGGCTGTATAGGATGAGAAGTATCTTCTTTCCGGGGTCAGGTGGAACGACGCTCCGGAATCGACCACCCAGGTAGTCTCATCGCCGGCAATGTTTAGTTCACCTTCTTCGGTGATGAGCATGATCTCCTCTTCACTTGCCGCGAGTGCCGTCGTTCCTTTCCGGTCCTGCCCTCGCCGATCCGAACCATTCCGGTCCGTGGCTCCCCGGTAAGCACCGTTCCGTTCCGAAGACTTCGTCGAATCGGTGTCGTCGGCTCCGTTGTCTTTTCGGTAATGCCGACAATTCTTTCGGAAGTGCCCCGGCTTCCCACAGTGGAAGCATGTGGGCCTTCCTCTTGACTGCGACCGGGTCCCCGACTTCTCCCGTCTTTGCGGACTCCGGTTCCGTTGTCTTCCCCGATCCGATTCGGTAAGCAGCATCTTCGGATCGGAGGCCGGTTCTTTATCTCTCCGACGCGCTTCTTCGTTCAAAATGCTTGTCTTTACCGTTTGTAAGGACAAGTTATCTTCGGTGCAGGAGGTGTTGAGAGTCACCACCAAGTTCTCCCAGCTTTCCGGGAATGTACACATCAGCATGATGGCTTGCATTGCATCCTCCAACGGGAACTTGATCGCCGCAAGCTGGTTCACGAATCCCATGAACGTGCTTACGTGTTCCACCATACTCTCGCCGTCCCAGTACTTGAGGTTCGCTATCCTCCTCATCAGGGAGGTCCGGTTCAACGCATTCTTCCTCTCGTAGAGGCCCGACAGCTTCTGCCACATCTCATATGCGTTGGTGTCGTTCGCCACATGTTGTAGAACGCTCACGTCGACGTATTGCCGAATGGTTGCAACGGCTTTCCGGTTCAGAAGCCTCCATTCCGTCTCAAGTACCCCCTTGGGTATTTCCGACCTTTCGATCGGTTCATACAGGTCCCGAACAATGAGCAGATCCTCCATCTTTATCTTCCAGTCGGCGTAGTTCTGCGCATTCAGCACCATCATCCCCGGCTGCCCGCTGCTGCCGCCTTCCATTTTCTGCACTGCAGTCGCTCTGATACCAGATTGTTAGAAATCGACGCTTTTCCAAAACCCTCTCCACTCGGCCACAACCGAGGAAACACTAGTCAATGCAGAAGTAAATCACAAACACAGAGAATGTACAATGGCGAACTGCAAGGCGACGACCTTGAGCTCGCTGTCCTCGCCACAGGCGGCGGTATTACACAGAGGCGTCGACCTCTTCCTTTCTCTCTCTCTCTCTCTCTCGGCTGCTCTCACTTCGCTCCCTCTAAAAAAGAAAATAGAAAAATGAGCAACAACCACAAAACTGTTTGCCCTAAGTCATATTTATACACATATGACTTTCGGGCTATCTACAAATATAGCCTCGAGGGCCCTTGGCAAACATATTCACAAATATGTCCCCGCATCCGGATCTCTCTCCGGGTACATTCGTCATCCGGCTCCGTAGCCGGGGTCTTCATCATCCGGCTCCGTAGCCGGGGTCTTCATCATCCGGTTCCGATACCGGGTACTCCTCATTCGGGTCTTCATTCCCGATTCCCGGACATCTGACCATCCCATCCGGAGGGACCGTAATCCCAACAGACCGTCCGTGTTTTGCTCGCAGTAGCTGCGGTGAAGGGGTGGCACTCACATCAGATGGATGTAAAGAATGTGTTCCTGCAAGGTGACCTTGAGGAACAGGTGTACATGGTACAGCCCCCCGGATTTCACTCTGCAACGAACTCCTCGGCAATATGCCGACTGAAGAAGTCCCTTTACGGACTGAAGCAAGCCCCGCGTGCCTGGAACGCGAAGATCACGCAACAACTGCGTCGGATGGGCTTCGTCACGTCAAAATCGGACTCTTCCCTGTTCATCCGGAAAGGTCGACTCGGACCAGTTAGTATTTTACTATATGTTGACGACTTGGTCATCACCGGCGCTGACCTAGGTGAAATCGACTGCGTGAAGCTCCAGCTTGCGGCATCGTTCGACATGAAGGATCTGGGGGACCTTCGTTACTTCCTCGGGATCGAAGTGATCCCTACCCCCGAAGGCATATTGATTAGCCAACGTCATTACGTGCTAAGTATGCTCTTCAAATTCGGGATGGCCGACTGTAAGTCCGTCTCGACTCCTCTGGACAGAACCGTCAAGCTTCGTCCCGATACGGGAAAGGTATGCAACCCGACGAGGTTCCGACAAATTGTCAGAAGCCTCATATACTTGACCATCACCCGACCCGACCTTAGTTATCCAGTCGGAGTGATCAGTCAGTTCATGGCACGACCTACCGAGGAGCACCTTCAGTGTGCACAACACATACTTCAGTATGTCAACGGCACTAAGGACCGGGGACTGTTATATCGGACCGGTGCAGCCGCACAGCTAGTCGGCTACACCAATGTTGATTGGGCTGGCAACGCCGCCGATCGCCGATCCACGTCCAGATACGCGTTCTCCCTCGGGAGTGCCGCGATCGCGTGGAGCAGTAAGAAGCAGCCGACAGTTGCACTGTCGAGCACCGAAGCTGAGTACCGAGGAGCGGTTGAAGCGGCTACTTAAGGACCTACAAGAGGAGGTGTCAGATCCGACGACGATCTACTGCGACAACCTCAGCAGCATCCAGCCC
This sequence comes from Azolla caroliniana, assembly GCF_043228905.1. Lineage (NCBI taxonomy): Eukaryota > Viridiplantae > Streptophyta > Polypodiopsida > Salviniales > Salviniaceae > Azolla > Azolla caroliniana. The sequence goes on along the minus strand of NW_028230456.1, from coordinate 8,814,557 downwards.
GCGAAGAACCCCGTTTTCCATGCACGGACCAAGCACATTGAGGTGCACTACCATTTCGTCCGTGAGCATGTCCTTTCCGGTGAAGTCGAACTTCAGTACGTTCCGACGGATCGGCAGACTGCCGACATCTTTACCAAGCCTCTTGGTTTGGACAAGTTGCAGCAATTCTCAGGTGCGCTCGGATTGCGTCACCTCGACGTGCCAAACTTGAGGGGGAGAACAGTCCCGAACAACCAAGCAAGGCAGCAGGAAAGGAGCGGAGACCGCGACACCGAGTCGGTTGACTCGGTTGTCGAGTTCGACTTCGGATCGGCTGAAGAAGCCGAGGGCGGACCCGCGGAAAAGTCTGGAAGCGGACAGAAGGGGAGCAGCCGAAGGAGAGAGCCGAAGCCAACCACGCATGGGGAAGATGACGCCATCGAGGGCGAGAAAACCGAAGACAAGTTGGAGACAGCCAACTCAGACGAGGGCAAAAACCGATCGGAGGTAGCCGAGTCGGTTCGAATGTTTGATTCAGATACGCTGAATCAACCGAGGCCCAAGCGGAAGAAAAGGCAGCAGGAGAAGCGTCAACACCGCAACAGCAGAACACCTGATAAGGGCCACATGAGCAGACAAGTCAACTGGAAGGGTCGAAGCGCGCGGAGACGAACAGGTCGTGGAGCGCGAGCGAGGTGTGGAGCCAGGAGGAACCGGAGTTGTGAGCCCGAAGATCCCGAAGAGCCTCAAGTTGAGCTTGAGGGGGAGTGTTGAGAGACAAGCTCAACATCGGCCGGATCAGCTGAAGAAGCCGAGGACCAGATCGGTTGGGACCGATCGGTTAGGTCGAGTGCGTAAACCGGTACGCAGACCGGTGAGTAGGTAGGGCCGGATCGGTGTGTAAACCGGGAGGCCGTTAGGAAAGATATTTCGTGAGGAATATATTTGGGAGTTAGTGTAGGAGCTCTTAATGAGCATTGAAGTATTGTCAGTACTTCGGTCAGCCCTTCTAGGACTTGTATAAAAGTGTTCATTGAACACACATATGTATAGAGTGGTGAATAGAGATTGAGTACTTTTTGTTGAATATAGTTCTTGTGTTTTCTCTCTCTCTCACTCTCTCTGTCTCTCCCGCGTATACTGCGTGAGCTCAAGCTCTCCATTAAACCTGAGTTTTCTTCCTTCTATTCGGTCTTCATACTTGCTTCCGCACGTTACTTTTTACAATGGTTTTATAATAAAAACTCTTGTTTATCTATTGATTGGGTTCATCATTCAATTACATTTGTACTTAACGATTGTACTCATTTTATTCAATGTGTAAAAAAACAATCCCTCTTGATTGTTTCCTCATGTCCATCAATATCCGAGTTGTCTTGTTCTGCTCTATTTTATTGTGTACTTGATCTGAACATTCACGTTTACAATATCAATAATGTCTCGGTTCAATTAACATATTTTGAACAACAGCAACTTGATGAAATCTTAAATGATTTTCGTGATGTTTTTCCGAGTGAACTACCAGATGGCTTACCTCCTAAACGTAATATAGACCATCGTATAGATATAGTGCCTGGCATTGCACCAATAAGTATACCTCCTTATCACTTAAGTCGATCTGAAGAGCATGAGGTATCAAAGCAACTCAAGGACTATTTACGAATGGGTTATATACGTTATAGTAAATCTCCATGGGGTGCACCAATTCTCTTGGTTAAAAAGAAAGAGGGCACATGGCGTATGTGTATTAATTACCGACGCTTGAATAAAGTGACGATCAAGAATTCGTATCCATTGCCCCGGGCTGACGATCTAATTGACCGTCTCCAGGGAGCTCGGTATTTTACGAAACTTGATCTCCGTACTGGCTACCATCAAATTCGTATAAGTGAGGATGATGTTCCTAAAACGGCATTTCGTACGCGTTATGGCCATTATGAGTTTTTGGTTATGCCTTTTGGTTTGACCAATGCTCCGGCTACATTTCAACAAGAAATGAATGACATTTTCCGAGAACAACTTGGCAAATTTGTCATTATTTTCTTGGATGATATTTTAGTTTATAGCCGTACATTACCCGAAAATGCTAAACATGTCCGCTTTGTTTTACAAACATTGCGTGACAAACAGTTTTATGCGAAGATCTCAAAATGTGAGTTCTTTGAGAAATCAATTACTTACCTTGGACATCTCATAACCGAACGAGGTGTTGAAATTGATCCTTCTTGCATCGAGAAAATCAAGCTTTGGCCCACTCTTCGGAATATTTGAGAAGTTCGATCATTCCTTGGTTTTGTCGGGTTTTTGCGAAAATCCCTTCATAATTACTACCAATTGACAATACCGTTTACTGATCTTTTAAAAGGTCAAACGCGTTGTCGTAGTGTAGGTTGCACACTATGTGGAAATTATATTTTTGTCCCTCCGGATAGAGAATGGAGTGCTCGGTGAGAACCGGAAGAAAACGGCATACCGGCAAGGAGGGAAACGGCATACCGGCAAGGAGGAAAAACGGCATACCGGCAAGGAAGAAAACGGCATACCGGCAAGGAAGAGCCGGATAAAGAGACATAAATGTTAAAAAAAAGAAATACTCACTACTGCGCAGGGCGTGATTCGAACTCTGCACCTCCACGTAGCCAAACCTCAACTTTACCATTATGCTACCTTATCTTTAGTGTCCTATAAATAGATTTAATAACTATAAGTCCTTTATTTGCGCCTACCTTTATTAAAAGGTAAATCATGCATTTTTAGAGTGCGTGAATATTTTATAGAAAAACGCAAGCAACTAAAAAAAGTGACTCATGCACATCTAGCGTGCATGAGCACTATATTTAGCAAATAAAAGCAAGGATTAGAAAGGCATCACATGCACATTTAGTGTGCATGAACATATGAGAAAAAGCATGTAGCTATGCTTAGTCTCTCCCATTACTATATAAGGATGGGGAGCACATTGTAGTTTTTGTTGATTATTTGGATTAAGTATTAATCAATACAAAAATTATTCGTGGGATTCACGATTTATACATCTACTTCTCTCTTAACACCCTAAGTACCAATTAATATAGTATACTCGTGTGATTCACGAGTTTCTTATCTTTCTCTTCGCTATTTATTCATAATTAATCTCTATCTCACGAACTTCTTTCTCCTAGTCCAAGACCTCTGTGGTTCCCACCCGACTCACGCAACGATCCGGAGCCGAAAGGCACGACAGCGTAAGTCTACAAAACCTATTGTCTGGAATGCTACACTAGACCTCGCCTTTAAGGAACTCAAGGACCTGGTATGCAAGGCTCCTTCACTTCTTTTACCCGATCCTTCAAAACCTTTTGAGGTTGAAACCGATGCAAGCGATTATGCTATCGGTGTTGTCTTATATCAAGATGGTAAACCAATAGCATTCGAGAGTAAGAAACTTGATTCTACTCAATGTCGGTATACCGTTCAACAAATGGAATTATTTGCAGTTATACAGGCGCTCAAAGCATGGCGCCATTATCTTTATGGAAATCGCTTTGTGGTAACTACGGACCACGAGTCCTTGAAATATTTTTGTGACCGACAAGACCTGAAAGGTCGTAAGGCATGATGGGTTGATCTCATCCAGGACTTTGATTTTTCCATACGATATCGTAAAGGTTCCATGAATATTGTCGTTGATGCGCTGAGTCGCATCCGTGAAGTTAACATGCTTAGCTTCACTGAAATAACATCGGATCTTTATGATCACCTTCGAGGAAAGTATCCTGATGACAGTTATTTTGCAGAATACTGAGCAAGAGTTGAGTCTGGAACAGACACCACCACATCCCCGAAGGAATACTTCCACATTGCTAACGGTCTGCTCTACCATAATGGGAAGGTTTGTGTTCTAGATTTACCCGAGGTCAAAAAGAGGATTCTTTTTTAATGCCATGATGCACCCTCAGTAAGGCACCCTGGAATACATCGTACACTCATTCTCATCTCCACTCAATTTTATTGGCCTAAGATGCGCCCTAACATACATAGCTATGTGACTAAATGTCACCAATGTCAGGTTAACAAAGCCGAGCAACTTAAAGCCGCAGGACTTTTACATCCCTTGGACATTCCCAATAATAAGTGGGAAAGTATATCCGAATAGGCACGCTTTCTCCAGCACTCGCTTTCCCTGTGGCCCTTTTTGCCTTCGTTCCTGCTCTTGCCGGCCGCCTCCATTGCGTGCCAACCTGCCTCGTCCACCACGCCCTTGGGACCGATCCGCTCCCGTGTACAGCATCCGGTTGTCTAGGGATGCACTGGTAGATGCACTGGCGTGGTTCTCCTCTACAAGGAGCATTGACTGTAAGTCGAAAAATGAGGGCGTATTCTCCCTTATACAAACCGCAGTCCGGAAAGCTCCGAACTTGGACGCCAGGCCTCCAAGACAGACCTGCACCATCTCGTCTTCCTCTACGTTCACGTTAATAGAGGCAAGCGAGTCACAAATCCCTTTGATCCGGTCTGTGTAATCTGCCACCGACATGTTCTTCTGTCGAACATTGCTCAACTCCTGTCTGAGTTGCAGCTTCCGGGCAGGGTGCTTGCGGCGAAGACCTTTTTCAAGTTTCCCCAAGCATCCTTCTGTGTCTTGGCATCACGGATATGGCTGAGCAACTGGTCACCGACACTGGACGGGAAGCAGTACATCACCCTGCTTGCCACTTGTTCCCACACTGGGAAGTCCTTGTGTGTCGTCTCCGGTGTTGAGTCGTTCACTCCGTCGACATAACGCCAGTAGCCATGCCCAAGCAGGTACTGGTGCATCTTGTATGACCAAGATGCATAGTTGGTTCTATCGAGCTTCTCCACCGGGAGCGACGTAGCCATACCTCTGTCCATTTCTCTTTTTGTGTCGATCCACCCGACCACCCCCGACTGAAGGGATCGGAACGAACTCGAGCCTCGATCGGCGTCCCATACCATCGTCGTGGCGTCAAGTCTACTTGGTGCTGGCATGCTTGCTTCAAGAGTTGACCCACCATGAAATAAAGTCTCGACGTAGTCAAGAGATGATGAAGTGAGGGTAGTTAGGCCTCATATTTATAGCGAGACCCAATGCCCCCAGGCAAGTTCACACTTGGCCTAATGGGTTGTCTCAATCCCGAGGATTAAAAGTAATCCTCCCCTTCTTTACACTCTCGTTTAACCCGCGGTGTCGCATTGTTACGTGCGTGCGTGTAGAAAGGGCGGGACCACGGGGGTCTCGGACTTGAGAAGAAGGGAAGTCGAGAAGACGATTCCGATCGCGTTCCGGAGGCAACCAAACGAGAGAGAGAGAGAGAGAGAGAGAGAGAGAGAGAGTGTGTGTGTGTGTGTGTGTGTGTGTGTGTGTGTGCGCGCCGCAGACTCCTTTGCATAGGAAGCAAAGGGGTTGTGCTTCCGACACCACCAAGTACACCGATATGCACAAACAAAAGCAAATGTGTATATTACAGGGGAAATAATACAAATTCGGCTTCGAGCCGGACCAAGGTAGGTTGCAACCGTAGTCGGTTGCCAAGCCGCCCGTCAGGGAGCTCACGGGCTGTCGCGCTGAGCAGGGTCTTGCACAGAACCGAGCAGAAGCAAACCTCAAAAGGGGGGGGGGGGGGGCGGGGGGGGGAAGATACAACCACGGCTCGAGCCGGCTACGCACAAAAGAAGAGAAACTAACCTAACAACTTGTCGTTATAGCTACTGCTCGACTCCTCGAGAAGGAGCAGAAAAGAAACGAAGAAGAAAGGAAAGAATGTAGCTAACCCTAGAAAGAAACACAAAACAGTATACCCTTATGACTCAAAAAATGGGCAACCCCTCTACAAGGGACCATCCCTTCCTTTTATAGAACAAGGAGAGAGATGCGTTACAATGTGGGATAAATCCTGATTTACATGGGATCCTTTGTCCCTACTTAACTCCTATTATTCACACGTTTTTTTTTACAAGGGTAAGTGCACATGGTGCACACCACCAATTCTCTTGATATTCTTCGATTCAGCCTAGGGACCGTTTTCTCCACGACATCCACCCCCACCTAACCGCGCATCCACTGGTATGCGCCAAAATAGACTCTTGCCGGAGAAGACCGGCCCGCACTTACCCTTTGTTCGTCGGATCACCAATCGCTCCGAACCGGTCGTCCTTGCTATCCATGTTGCCCGGATCTGGTTCATCCTCGTGCCGCTTGCCTCTCCGTAGGCTCATTCGTCCCACCAATAGGTCATTCGATGCGACCCCGTAGTACGCGTGCCCCATTGTTGGCCCTTCACTCGGTCGTATGCACGCTCCCCTCTTCGCATATCGATGTCCTCCGCATCCGAGGAATACCTCGTGGTAGCCCGCTTGGCCACTTTCGTCTCGCGTTGCTGCTACCGGTTTGGAACCTTCTGCTCGCCGTCATCCCCTCGCCCCCACCAGCTTGTTGTCTCGGGTCTGGTACGCTACACCCGTGGTTGCCACTCCTTCTGAGCCGCCGAGATCTCCGAAGCAAGTGTGGAGGATCCTCCTTCGGACCTCGATCTTGTTTCCGGTCTCCATCCCGCGTAGTCCGTCTACGTGCGCGCGTGTTTCGTTCTCGGCACCTCCGTGTGCCGTTGTCGTGAAGATCCGTCACTAGGCGCGGATCGCGAGGCGGAACCGCCGGGGTTCTGGACTGGAAGGATTGAAGTTCGCACCAAGCTTAGTGAGAAAGTATTTAGGATAGATTGAAAGAGAGAGAGAGACAAAGAAAAGATAGAACGCTTGATTTTAGATCGAGAGAGAGATTAAGAACTCTTGAGTTTAGATTTCAAGAACAAGGTATATCATCAAAAGGATAACAAATTCTCTTCTTAATATTAATTTTGATTTAAAGTACAAAGCTTTTTTATTATTATCAAAGAATCCCCCATTGATCTTTTTCATTCCCTCTTTTATAGATGCCCTCATGCATTTGAGGGTTCAAGACATGCATAAAATGCATGTTTGCCATTTGGCGCTCATGTATTACATGTGGTGCATAATAACCATGTCACTCATTTTAGTTCTCATGTATGAGAATTTATATGTAAAAGTACAATGATAGAAATATAATTTCAACTAAATATCTTGGCTTAGTGGTAAGCCAATTGACTCCTAACTTGGAGGTGCAAGGTTGGAATCCTTACTTGCCTTCCTTGCATACATATATATGTATATGTATATATATTTATTTATATATTTATTTATCTAATCGCCACCGGATGCCGCCGGTTACCGATGGCTACCACCTCCCCGGCGCCGGATGTTGTCGATTACTGGTGGCTGTCGTCGCCTCGCCGGTGTCGGACGCCGCTGGATGCGCCCAGTTACTGGTGCGCCACCAGATGTCGTCACCTCGCCGGCGTCAAATGCCCCTGGTTACCGGTGGCCGCCGCCTCACCGGTGCACGTCCGGATGTCAGTTCCACCGGCTCGCCGACTTCGTCGGATCACCGGTTTGCCACCGTCACTTTGTCGGCTACCGTCGGAGCACCGGCTCCATCACCGGACCGGTTTTGGTTGGCCAAAACCTTTACGAGTGCTAGGCCACCTCCACTCTTAGTTCAAGTTACCTTGAACTCTCTATGCTCCACACATAGACACAAAAATAATAGGTTTTGCTCTACCTTATATATGATGAGAGCCGTATTTGTCGTGCCTATGTGGGATATCTCACAGTTTTCTCTTTTCCTTTCACAAACTTTATACCCTCATATCTTGACATCTAGTTGTTTGTTTCTCGTGCAATAAAGTGCATTCGAAAGTTCTTGAAGACCTCCATCATTTTGTACTTAGATATTAAACTTATTTAAAATGTTGTCTTCACTATTATTGTTTTATGTGATTCATACTCGATTTTGTAAGTTTTATGTGATTTTCACACCATTGCCGAAAATCTTCACGACATCCACCCCCACCAAACCGCACGTCCTCTAGTACGTGCCAAGAAGAGAGAAAGTGAGATTTCGGCAATGGTGATCAGCATGACTCCTCCACATCGAGCATGTCCTTTCCTTTGCACTCGAATCATGGATGCCAGCCAATCCACCATATCATTCGTCTTTTCTTTGCTTTACCATGACTTGTTGTCATGGCCCCTTGCTCCCTTCCTAAGGATAATCGTTTAAGTCTCATAAATGTTCCGCCTTTGTCTCGATCGTCTCCTTGCTCAAGGCACTTTGACTCATTCACATTAGTGTCTTTGATAGATGTCTTGATCACATCCGTCAAATCCTCATGGCTCGCTTGGCCACCACCATCCCTTGCCATATTTTGCGCAAATTCTTCGTTGCATGCATCAGCTTTAACCGTTACTTCTTCCCCGTCACTATCCTTCTCTTGTGTCTTACATCGGTTAAAGCCCAAGTCTCCGGAAAGAGTGTGGAGGGACCCATACATTTCTGTCGTTTGCCTTTCTCATGCCGCACTTAGCCATTTCCATCTTAATGTTTCTTGAATCAACATTGATCTTTGCTTCCTTGCCGTCGTTGCGCGAATCAATATTAACCTTTGCTTCCTCGCCGCCAGCTTCCGTCTTTTGCCGTATGTATTAGTTTCGGCCTTCAGTTCTTTGATTTTATCTTCACTATTATTGTTTTATGTGATTCATACTTGATTTTGTACGTTTTATGTGATTTTCACACCATTGCCAAAAATCTTCACGATAGCGCCAAATGGCAAACATGCATCACATGCATTCAATGAATTCAATGCATGTCTTGTACCCTCACATGCATCATATGCATGGGGGCGTCTATAAAAGAGTGGATGAAGAAGAAAAACGAGAGCGATATATTAATCAAGAAATTAAAAGTAAGAAATTCGTTATCCAATTGATGTATCAATCTTGTTCTTCAATCTAAAGTCAAGTGTTCTATCTTATCTCAATCTCTCTCTCTTTCAATCTATCTTAATTCCTTTCTCGCTAAAGCTAGTGCAAACTTCGAGTCCTTTCGGTCCAGAACCCCAGTGGTTCCGCCTCACGATCTGCGTGTAGTGATGGATCTTCACGACAACGCTTTTCCGCTACCATTCAGAGACAGGGGTATTAGATACAGTCGCCAGTCACGAAGTATACAGTTTCTTGGACGGATTCGGTGGATACAATCAAATTCGGATGCACCCGGCGGACCAGGAAAAGACAGCGTTCGTCACAAAGTGGGGAGTGTTCGTTGCAGTGGTCATGATGTTTGGACTGAAAACATCACCGGCAACGTTGTCGCGAAGTTTCGCGCGCGTGTGTTACTTGGGCGGGACCACGGGGGTCTCGGACTAGGGAGTACTCAAGGGATAGAGAAGACCACCCGAGGTTTGCTTTATGACAATACTACTTCCCCACCCCTTCCCGAGCAAGGTCTCGTTCCCCTTTTGTTTTGTGAGGCCGGTGGCTCTCGTTGATCACGACTCGTCGACCTTCCGAGATCACCGTACGAGCCAAGTGACCAAACGAGTACAAGCAAGATGAGCACGCAACATGAACGCACAAGGGGACGATAACAAAAACACGAATGTCCGTACGGCTTTATGAGGAGGAAAGGTGCATGGGCGCGCCTGAACGCTCCCTCGTGACAAGACGTCGAACGTACGAGGAAGACACAAAACACACGCACAAAATGCTCGTATGCCTTTATGAGGAGGAGAGGTGCATGGGCAAGCCCGAACGGTCCCCTCGTCACAAGACGGTCGAACGTACAAGGAAGACACAAACACACACACACAAATGCTCGTACGTCTTTATGAGGAGGAGAGGTGCATGGGCAAGCCCGAACGGTCCCCTCGTCACAAGACGGCCGAACGTACAAGGAAGACACAAACACACGCACAAATGCTCGTACGCCTTTATGAGGAGGAGAGGTGCATGGGCAAGCCCGAACGGTCCCCTCGTCACAAGACGGTCGAACGTACAAGGAGGACACAAACACACACACAAAATGCTCGTACGCCTTTATGAGGAGGAGAGGTGCATGGGCAAGCCCGAACGGTCCCCTCGTCACAAGACGGCCGAACGTACAAGGAAGACACAAACACACATACAAATGCTCGTACGCCTTTATGAGGAGGAGAGGTGCATGGGCAAGCCCGAACGGTCCCCTCGTCACAAGACGGCCGAACGTACAAGAAAGACACGAATAAAGAAAGAAGGAGAGAAAGAAACACGAACAATATTGACCAAAGAGTTAAATACGTGTTTGATTCTAATGCAAGAGGACCCTTTATAAAATAGGGTTTTTTTTTTACAATGGCAACTTATAGTTAACCACAAGCTCAATCAAAACATAAATATTAAATGCCCTTAGAGACAAGGCAAAACCAAACACGGCGAAGACGAACACACGAGCCCCACCAATATGCCAATCCCAACGAACCACGACCACCCGAAGGGCAAGCACACGGGCTCACAACGACGAACGGGGCGGAGCAACGCCGAGCCAACGAAGCTTGGGCTCACGAGCACGTGGCGATGGGGGGATGAAGGGGTATGAGATGAAGAAAAGTGGTGAATAAGGAGATGAAGAGCTTCGAAGGAAAATTGGCGATAGTCTCCTCCTCCCAAAACGTCCCTCCAAATGAGCCCCCCCTCGACCTCCTTTTATAGGAAAAAAAAGAAGGGGGGGTCGCCAAATTTGTCTTCAATGAAAAAGGACTAAAATTCCTTAAATCACACTGCATTGTAAGACTAGATTCGAACTATGCACCTCTAACTAGTAGTCAATGTGACTATCCACTAACCCACTAACTCTTTCTAATTATGTAAGTCTATCTCTATAAATTTATAGCTTGTCTCCCCTCTACCCTTTATCTCACCTCTCTCTTACTTTTTGCACGAGCTTCTATACCTCCCTTTTACCCTTTCTTTTCCTTTTTATTTTGCATATGCACAATTAATCGCTTTTGTGTGCACACACATTGCACATGAACATTTTTTACCCCCTTTTCGCCGGTTTTTCCCACCCTCGAGCACGCCACATCACGACATCCACCCCCACCAAACCGCACATCCTCCGGTATGTGCCAAGAATGGCGGGCTGAGGGTGGTCAATAGTTCATTTCCTCCTCCTCATTGACCCCATGGCTTGTTGTTTGCTCGCCTTTGTCTTCGTCAAGGTCATCGAGGTTTGGCTCCTTGTCGTGTCGCTTTTTGAAGATTTTGACCCGCTTCCCGGCTATTGGTATTGCCAGCTTAGTCCCATCGAGTTCAGCAAGGTGGTAGGTAGCATTATCATTTGCACTCGTTACCATGTACGGCCCGAACCATCGCTTTGCGAATTTCCGCATCGACCTATGTTGATTGTCGAGACTAGTATCATATACAATCACCCAGTCTCCTTCTTCGATCTTCCGAGGGCGTAGTTGGTGTGTCTTGTCGAATCGGGCTTTGTTACTTAGCCTAGCCGCTTCTAACCTCTCCTTTGCTAACTCCAAGTCTTCGGGTCTTCTCTCAAGTTGCCTTATCCTTGTGGCTAGAAGCTCTTCTCGACTCATCTCGTTTTCCCACGGCATCGCTACCCATGAAGCGATCGTGTCTTCAATGGGCATCACCGACTTTTGTCCGTACATGAGTTCAGCTGGCATGAAACCTGTAACTGAGCTATGAGTTGTTCTGTCGGCCCACAAGGCATAAGGTAGTAACCGAGGCCAATTCCCGACTCGCCCATCACAAGCTCGTACAATGGCTTTTACGATAGGCCCGTGTCCGCGTTCTATCTTTCCATTAGCCTCCGGGTTATAAGCGGTCGTGAGAGAGAGCTTCACTCCAAGTCGGTCAAAGAGCTCTGTAGCTTCGTGAGCATTCAGCTCTCCTCTATCGGCCACTATCTTTCCCACACATCCGTACCGGCAGATGACATCCTCGAGTAAGAATTTACACACCCCCGCCGTCGTTTTGTTTGCTAAGGCCCGCCCTTCTACTTGGTTTGTTAGGTCTTCTCTTGCTAGCACCAAATATTTCATTTGGCCCACTCCCATCGGCATCGAAACCAAATCCACCATCCATTTGAAGTGTATGGTGAGTGGGTAGGTCGGGTGCAACTCGTCCCTATGGCGTATGTTGGAGTGTATCTGACAGCTTTCACACGTCCCCACGAAATGGGCGACATCCTTGTACATTCCCGGCCACCAATACTTCTCCTTTAACTTCTCGAATGTTGCCCACGTTCCTCTATGGCCCGCCCAAGGACTCTCGTGGAATTCAGACACCAATGTTGTCTGGTCCTCTTCCTTTATGACCACTCGTTGTGGCGTCCCCGTCCTTCTCTTCGGGTGCCTCCAAAGGAATCCCCCTCGTAGGAAGTACTTGTACGCTTTCTTTCGGACTCTTTGTGCTTCTTGCTTCGACCATGAACTATCCATTGTCATTGAGCTTAAGAACTTGCCAATGTGTAGCCACTCCCCTTCGTATTCACTTTCGTTGAAGGCGTGGAGTACTCGCACATCTTGATCATCTATAGACGCTTGGGCTGTCTTAAAGAAGTCAAGAGCGACATCCTCATCTTCAGACACCATGTCGCTTTCGCCTTCGAACCTTGCCCTCGATAGCATATCTGCCATGACATTGTTCTTCCCTGAAATGTGGTGAATCTCCGGGTTCATTGATTTGATGTAAGCGATCCATCTTAGCATAGCTAGGTCAGGTGTTGCACACCCCGAAACTATCCCTAGGATTAGAAGGCAATCCGTCTCTATTACCACCTCTGACCCGATTAGGTAATCTTTATCCGTCTTCACTGCGGACACAATACCCCAAAGCTCACGTTTTACTTGGGCGTATCCTCGTTGTCGCTCGCTTAAGACCTTGGCTCCAAACCGGATGGCATAGCGTGTACCATCCTCTCCTTCTTGGTTGATGACCCATCCAATCCCTGTTGGACTCGTATGTACCGTCACGTAGATGGGCACCCCTTCCTTGTATACGGCTTTTCGTAAAGCTGGTGCCGCTACCAACATTCCTTTGAGCCTCTTCATTGCCTCAGTGTGCTCTTCCTCCCACTTGAACTTCCGCCCCTTCTTAAGTAGCCCATACAAGGGCTCGGCTAGGTGATCATAGTGAGGGATCCAGATGTGGTAGAATGCACAAGCACCAAGAAATCGCCTCACCTCTGTTTGTGATTTACATTCTTCCCTCATGTCTGTGATGGCGTCCACCTTTGCCGGGGACGGCTTCCGTCTGTATGCCCCGCACAAGTGTCCCACCACAAGGATCTCTGGTTGGCCGAATGCCGATTTCTCACCCGAGAAGGTCAAGCGTGCATCTTCGAGTCTTTGTAGAACCTTCTCGTAATCGGAGATGTGATATGCCACAAAACGTCTGCACCCATACTCGTCCAAGGTTTCATCTTTCTCCACTTCAGAGCACCCTTTTATGGGGATGTCATCGAGGAACGGCATGGTGATGTCAGGGATGCAATCTCTCAGTACCTTGTTCATTGCATTTACCATGTGGGCTACAGAGTTAGTGCCTCCTTGTGGCAAGGTACACATTCGTACTAGGCCGATAGGAGTCCGCATCGTCGTGATGTCCCTGCTCTCCACAGCTAGTTGGAATTGATCATACCCCGAGTATAGATCACCGATCGAATAAATAGACCTTCCAGCGAAGGCCTCGGCGAATTCGTCAACGCTCAGTCCGACCCCGGCATTTCGAATTGTCACTTGATTAACAAGTTGTAGGTCCTGGATGAAGCGTAATGTGCCGTTCTTCTTTGGCACAGTGAACCACCGATTCGAGTATGGGGAGCTTGATGGCTCGAGGATACCCATCTCGATCTTTTCCTTGAGTAGCTCAATCAACTTCGGGATGTGAGCTCTCGGAACGGGGATTGGCTTGATGTTCCACGGTACATGCGGCACCGTAAAGATCACCATTGGCCCCACGATCTTAGGGTTTACACACCCTATCTCACCCGACGAGAAGGCGAAAGCCCTTCTGTGGCTTTCGATCATCCTTCTAAATCTTTCCTCCTCCCTAGGCAATAGGAAGCCACCCCCACCAATCCGGAGCTTCTGTCGCGTCTCGTCGGTGAACCGATGCCCTATGCCTCGTGGGTCCCGCAAGCTAGGATCAGCTGCTACCCCCTTTATCCAATCCCAACTATCGTTAGGCAATGGGGCAGCCACAGGCTTCACCTTCTTGTCCACGGTCTTGTACTTTGTTTGCACCTTGACCGTCCTCGCTTCCTCAATCGACCGCCCAAGCTCTTCAATGGTGGTGTACATGTCAACTGAGTTGACTGGAATTACCTTGTCTTCATTGCATAGTTCCTAATATTCGCGTACGTCCAATTTACTGGACGTACGCGAACGTTTGCAAACGTACGCGTATGATACGCGATATTCGTTTGGCTTCTTTTTTTTTTTTGACTTTTTTTTGGTTTTTTTAATTTTTGATATTCATAATATTTTGTGAATAGAAGTGACATCTGACACACATACACACACTCTCTCTCTCTCTCACACGAGAACTGACAGATTTTCTCTCTCTACAAAATCTAGATATCTAATATACATATTACATACTCCCTCACACAGACAAAACCCATAGCTCCTCTCTCTCTCTCTCTCTAGAGTCTAGATATACACTCAATCACTGTCTCCTCACACATGCAAAAGAGGGCTTCTCTCTCTAGATCACACACGCTCTCTCTCTTTCTCTCTCTCTCTCTCTCTCCCTCACACACACACACACTATGTACACCATATACACCATATGTATATATAATATATCTATGTACCGCGTATGGATTTCAATCATACTTGGAGCCTTTTCACGTATGAGTATGATACGAATATTGGCGTTTGAGTATGACACGAATGGGACGTATGGCTAGAACTATGCTTCATTGAGGCCCGAAACGACTACCCTCTCCATCTCTCTGAGAGTGTCGTCGAATGAGACCGCCTCCATGGCGCCGCTTATGGTGTCATCTTCCCCCAATAAATTACATTGTTTGAGATACCTTTCGTATCTCTTGGCCCTAGACTTATCTCTATCACTTAAACTAGTAATTTTACAAGCTCCATTTTCGGAGAACCAAAATTGTTTCCTATTACATTTAATAGTTTTACAAGGGTTTAGGGTCTTAGTTTGCCTCGGGCTATTGCGGCCCCACTCTTTAATAGCCCGAATCAAAAATCCTCTCGGCTATCCCCTTTGAGGGAGGCTCGATTGCGCTCATGGTTGGGCCTCACTGTAAGGAATTGGACCGAATGCTTCCCATCTTGGCTCTTGACCCTCGCATATGCCGACCCATTGTCTAGCACCTTCGTCTCCATACAAGCCGCCGTGATGTATGGTTCACCCAAGATGACCGGGTGCGAGGACATCTCTTGAACAAAGAAATTTTGATCTATTTCTACGTCCCCCACCTTCACACGTACATTCGGGCAAGCCCCGTATAGCTCCTCGGTTGCTCGGGTCGCCGCTCTAATCTTCCACCCGTGCTTCATGTCGATCGGCCACTTTCCCTTTTTATAAAAGTCCATGGACATAAGGTTGATCTCGGAGCCATGGTCGATCAATGCTACCACCGGCTCTTTTACATCTCCGACCCGTACCGGTGTCTCCGTTGTCGCTCTCGCCCAATGCGGCCTCGTGTAGTGACTGTCCGCATAGTCTTCGTCTTCCTCGGGGACCTCAGTTGACAATTCATTTACAATCGCGGGTTTTGCCACTTCTTGCTCTGTTGAGAGCCGCTTCCTCTTCATTAGGTCGATGATGACCTCGTGGAATTCTTTCTTGGCAATTCCGAGGACCTCTCGCAAAGTAAACTCTACGCGACTATCGAGGATCCTCTCCTCCACTACCTTCTTCAAGTCCGTTGCTTGTTCGATCTCTGAGCAAAGCTTGAAGTTGGGGGGGTTCCCCTTCTCTTTCCATCTTTCGTCGCGTGCTTGAGACTGGTTTGGCTCTTCCCTTCTTCGTGCACCTCGAGCGTCGTATTTCCTTGATGGACCGGCTCCCTCGTCATTTCCTACCTTCTTCTCTTCTACCATTACTTCGTAGTTTTGGCAAGCGGCTTCCACTAAGCCTGTCTTTTCTTCCACCGGATCCTTCCACCCGGTTGCTTCTTGGACCCTTCTTTCCGCCTCGTCTGCTTCTTCTCTTTTGAACTTCCCCTTAGAAAGGCTTCCAAGGATTGATGGCCAAAAGTCAAACTCTTTCTCCTCTTGCCTCCTCCCCTCTTTCCCCACTCGGATCCCAGCCGACGCCGAGTAGTGGACGGCTTCAACATGTCGTGCTTCGGCCTCCTCCATTAGCCTTCTCATGCCCCCTCGGCCTTGATTCAATCCCAACGGGCGCCTTGTCTCCGTCGAATAAACCCTATTGTTCCAAAGATAGACAATATCCTTTCTTAGGGCCTCTTGAAAGTCTCCACACTCCCTTCGTAGGTGGTCGGGGTTGTCGCACCACATACATCTTTGCGCGAACGGGGGACGTCGATCTTGAGGGCCGCCACTCTCTCTCCTAGCCTGCGCTATTTGGAGATCTCGCACCATCTTTGTGAGCTCGTCTATTGCCGACCCTCCCGACGGTGCTTCAACCACGTTTCTCTCTGGGATGAACCTTGCATTTGCTTGCTCTCTTTCTTGAGGTATTCTACCAGCCCTGGGTTCTTGTGTCTCACTAATGGAGCCTGTGGATGTTTGGCCGCTCAACGGAGACCCGTCATTCCATTCCCTTCTCTTATCGAAGCGGCTACAAACCCGTTTTACCATAGCCCAATCCGTCGTGAGCCCATCATCAGTTTCGAGGAGGGACCCCACCTTCTCTCGGTCTCATGCATCAACAGTCTTTATGAATAGTAGGACCTTGCTTGTGTCAAGCACCATCCTATCGAGCATCGAGAGTCGCGCGAAGCGCTTCTCAAATTCTTGTAAAAGCACCATAGTATTTCTCCCCTTGCCGGGAAGCTCAACCCACTCCATTAGATCCCTTTTCGAAATTCTGAGTGAGTCATCAAGGCCGTACTTCTCGAGGAGTGTTTCTTCGAACTCCACCCAATTGCAACAGTTCGCTTGGATCTCGAGTACCTCCACATGGATACTCGACGTTACCACTCTAGCGAATCCGGTTAGCCGCCTATCTTCGGGGACGTTTCGCATAAGCATTTCGGCCTTATAAGCATCCAAGTAGCTCGTGATATCTCTTCCATTGAACCGCCACGTTGTGCTAACCATCGTCTCTATGGCTCGGTCTAGACCGGTGATGCCTTCTCGGGCATTTACCAAGCGGTCCACCGCCGCCGCCATCGCTTCAACGAGTTCTCCTCCTCGCATCTTGGTTCTCCCTTGTCGCCCTTTCACGTCGGGTTCACCAATTTATGTCGCGAAGTTTCGCGCGCGTGTGTTACTTGGGCGGGACCACGGGGGTCTTGGACTAGGGAGTACTCAAGGGATAGAGAAGACCCGAGGTTTGCTTTATGACAATACTACTTCCCCACCCCTTCCCGAGCAAGGTCTCGTTCCCCTTTTGTTTTGTGAGGCCGGTGGTTCTCGTTGATCACGACTCTTCGACCTTCCGAGATCACCGTACGAGCCAAGTGACCAAACGAGTACAAGCAAGATGAGCACGCAACATGAACGCACAAGGGGACAATAACACAAACACGAATGTCCGTACGGCTTTATGAGGAGGAAAGGTGCATGGGCGCGCCTGAACGCTCCCTTGTGACAAGACGTCGAACATACGAGGAAGACACAAAACACACGCACAAAATGCTCGTATGCCTTTATGAGGAGGAGAGGTGCATGGGCAAGCCCGAACGGTCCCCTCGTCACAAGACGGTCGAACGTACAAGGAAGACACAAACACACACACACAAATGCTCGTACGTCTTTATGAGGAGGAGAGGTGCATGGGCAAGCCCGAACGGTCCCCTCGTCACAAGACGGCCGAACGTACAAGGAAGACACAAACACACGCACAAATGCTCGTACGCCTTTATGAGGAGGAGAGGTGCATGGGCAAGCCCGAACGGTCCCCTCGTCACAAGACGGTCGAATGTACAAGGAGGAACAAACACACACACAAAATGCTCGTACACCTTTATGAGGAGGAGAGGTGCATGGGCAAGCCCGAACGGTCCCCTCGTCACAAGACGGCCGAACGTACAAGGAAGACACAAACACACATACAAATGCTCGTACGCCTTTATGAGGAGGAGAGGTGCATGGGCAAGCCCGAACGGTCCCCTCGTCACAAGACGGCCGAACGTACAAGAAAGACACGAATAAAGAAAGAAGGAGAGAAAGAAACACGAACAATATTGACCAAAGAGTTAAATACGTGTTTGATTTTAATGCAAGAGGACCCTTTATAAAATAGGGTTTTTTTTTTACAATGGCAACTTATAGTTAACCACAAGCTCAATCAAAACATAAATATTAAATGCCCTTAGAGACAAGGCAAAACCAAACACGGCGAAGACGAACACACGAGCACCACCAAAATGCCAATCCCAACGAACCACGACCACCCGAAGGGCAAGCACACGGGCTCACAACGACGAACGGGGCGGAGCAACGCCGAGCCAACGAAGCTTGGGCTCACGAGCACGTGGCGATGGGGGGATGAAGGGGTATGAGATGAAGAAAAGTGGTGAATAAGGAGATGAAGAGCTTTGAAGGAAAATTGGCGATAGTCTCCTCCTCCCAAAACGTCCCTCCAAATGAGCCCCCCCTCGACCTCCTTTTATAGGAAAAAAAAGAAGGGGGGGTCGCCAAATTTGTCTTCAATGAAAAAGGACTAAAATTCCTTAAATCACACTGCATTGTAAGACTAGATTCGAACTATGCACCTCTAACTAGTAGTCAATGTGACTATCCACTAACCCACTAACTCTTTCTTATGTAATATGTAAGTCTATCTCTATAAATTTATAGCCTGTCTCCCCTCTACCCTTTATCTCACCTCTCTCTTACTTTTTGCGCGAGCTTCTATACCTCCCTTTTACCCTTTCTTTTCCTTTTTATTTTGCATATGCACAATTAATCGCTTTTGTGTGCACACACATTGCACATGCACATTTTTGACCCCCTTTTCGCCGGTTTTTGCCACCCTCGAGCACGCCACATCACGACAACGTTTCAGTGAATCATAATGGAGATATTCAGAGAATACATCCTGGCATTTATGCAAGTATTTCTGGATGATTTTGTGGTTTATAGACGATAGGAAGATCATCTAAACCATCTCTAGAGGTGTTTGAAAAAGTGTCGGGGATCCCGACTAAGCCTCAATCCGGAAAAATGTGTTTTCGGGGTAACAAGCAGGGCACTACTCGGACACATTGTCAGTAAGGATGGATGTGTTTGTTGATGCATCGGCCATAGCAATCGTTGATGTGTCCTCATGCAGCTTACCGAACCAAAGTGGTACCGTCTGGTATATTACGTGAGCCGGAAACTCTCAAAAGTTGAATGGAATTACTCCACAACAGAAAGAGAAGCTCTGGTGATGGTATATAGCGTCACAAAGTACCACCACTATCTGTCAAGGCACAAGTTTTCATTCCATGTTGACCACTCGGCACTAATCTATTTTATATCCAAGGCGTCATTAACCGGTAAGCTCGCGAGATGGACACTACTACTACAAGAGTTCGAATTTGAGATCTACCACCGACCGGGAGTACAACATGCAGTGGCCGACTACTTAAGCCAACTAGAATCTGGTGAAGCAAGGGACAGAGTCCGAGATGAGTTTCTTGATGCCGAGTTGTTCAAGGTTATCGCGGAGATGGTTGTAGATGACACAGTGGCTGGAGAAGATAAGTGGCTCACCGCCATGCACCAGTTCCTGAGTACCGAATTACCTCCGGAAGAACTCAGCCAGGATGAACGAAAATGCCTTGCAGTCCAAAGTCGACACTTTTGTTTGGTGCAAGATTCATTGTACCATAAGGGAGCTGACATCTGGTGGCGCGCGGTGCGGAGTGACGAGAAAGAAGCAATCTTATGAGAGGCACATTGTGACGTTGCTAGCGGGCACTATGCCGGAGACACCACTGCCCAGAAAATTTGGCAAAGTGGGTTATGGTGGCCGACGACCCTCAAGGACGTAGTCCGGTATTGTAAAGAGTGTTATCTATGCCAGTGATTGGGCCAACCAACGGAGCAGGCTCGGATGCCCCATCAACCAGTGTTGCCATTGGAACCTTTCCAAAAGTGGGGGTTAGATTTCGTGGGACCATTTACACCACCGGCAATGCGTACGGGGAACCGGTATATCATAGTGGCCACCGAGGCTGCAAAAGCGCTCTGGGACAACACCGTGACATCAACAGGTAAGTTTCTATACGAGTACATATGGTGCCAATACGGGTGCCTGATTGAGCTAATGGGCGACCAGGGAGGACATTTCCTCGGCCACGTTGTGGAAAGCCTAACTTCCTTCTATGCAGTAGTGCATAAACGTAGCGCGCCATACTACCTGCAGGCAAACGAATTGGTGGAGTCAACAAATAAGACGCTCCAAAACATCCTCTGGAAGATTGTAAATGAGAATTGGACAGATTGGGACACCAAACTACACAACATGTTATGGGCGTATAGGACAGAGTATAAAACGAGTATCCAGACAACACCGTTTCGGTTGGCATTTGGACTAGAGGCGGTAATGCCCATGGAGTTTTAGATCCCAAGTTTACGAATTCAGGTCTGGGAGCAATTGAGCGAGAAGGAATCTGAAATAATCCGGTTGGCAACATTATGTGAATTAGAGGAACACCGGATAACTAGTGTGTTGTAATTAGATCTCGAGCAACGAAGACGGAAAGCTTTTGTGGATCGGCACAAGAAAGGCAATAAGAAGGACTTCGGCATAGGCAAGTCGGTATTGGTATTCTAGGCAAGGATGGGCAATATGACAAGGAAGTTGTGGTTCCAGTGGACCGGACCGTTCTAGATTACAAGGGAGTTCAAAGGGTCTTACCAACTCGGAACGCTAGCCGGCGAGGTATTGGACAAATGGGTCAACAGGTTCCGTCTGAAGCCGTACAAAGGACCGATGCCGGAGAACCCGTTTAAGGAACCGGAGGTGGCGATGCCATATCATGAAGGTCAAAACTTCAAGAATGCACGACTTTGTCAACCATAGAGGCTGAGTGCATAGCAGCATCGGAGGCAATGAAGGAAGCGATCTGGCTACACTGACTAACTACCAACTTCTTGGCAACAAACCAAATCAACCGACCAACGCCAACCATCTACTGTGACTCACAAAGCACAATACACCTCATAAATAATCTTGTCTATCATGCAAAGATAAAGCATATTGAGTTACGACATCATCATATCTGGGAGCTAGTAGCAGAAAAGAAGCTCGAAGTCCAAAAGATTGACACTGCAGTGAACATCACTGATTGCCTAACAAAGTCTCTCCCAAAACATCGCTTTGGAGCACTAAGGACAAAGATGGGACTACGACAAGAGACCGAGCAGAAGAGTGCCAAACGAGGAGCAGAAGGTAAACCAAAGATCGGCCCAATCAGATGAGTCGACAAGGCAAAGTCAAAAGAATCGGAATACCAGGAGGCTAAAGACGCAACACTGAGTGAAGACACCAACTAGAGAGGAAGCAATCAAAGGGCGAACGAACCTAAAGATAGATCAAGGATCCAACAAGGAGCACAGGAACAAGCACTAGCGGAAGGCAGGAGAACACGTCGAATCGGACACAGTTCGACTCGGACCAATCATTCCGACCAACTCAGACAAGCCGACCCAGATGACTAGCCAAATCAGGCTAGATACCAACTTTACCTTTGCTAACTTGGCTATATGCCGACTTACTTGTAATCTAGGTTTACAAGGGAGATAATCCCTTACTATTGTATGTAGAAAGAGTAGTCCTTTTACAGGGGAGTTTGTTGGCATAAAAGGTTGACTCCCTGTACTTTGTATCCTAAGTGTGAACACATCCTTGAGCTAGGGCTTGAGTATATAAGCTCAACCCTAACATTGTAACGATAATCTTCTTGTATCTTGAGTCTCAGAGAGTGTAAGAGTTATGTACAGAATAACAAGAGCTTCCATTAGAGCTTCAAATTGTGTCTTCGTTTCCATCTATTTTCTTCTGTTATATGATATGTGTTGTTTGTTGTGGACATAACCTACAGGTCCTCACATACTTCCGCATACATACATACATATCGAACGTCATAACTCACATACCATAATATCATATTCTAGTCTCTCATGAACATTAAAACATATATCCATCAACCTCAAAGTAATAGGATATTGGCTAAGGTGGGTAACAATTGTCTATCATAGTTGTGCCATGGCCTCATCCACAAGTCACAATAACAAAGATGGTCATGAGTCACAGGATGGCGCCACTAGCTTCCTTTTCCCTTGTTATCCACCATTTCTCACATTGCCTACGTTGCAATTTTCCTTTCCTATTTACTCGGATTACATGATTGTTTGATGATCATGGTCCTTGGTCAAGCACATTGCATAATATTTGTGTTTGTTCAACAAGACAAACATTTTTATGTTCACTGTGTAATGGGCTCCTTAAATACAAGTTATTCGTTTATGTGTCCTACATTTGATGTATGATATAATGAATGGTTTAGTTATTTGATGGCTCTTGACTTTGTTGATTGCCAATCACCACATTAGCAAACTATTCCTTATATTGGTCAATAATCGTGAGTCATTAATGATCAATAATCTCGAGTCATTCTTCAATGGATTGGATTTATAAATAAGTGAAACATATGATGAATGTATCATTTTTCTCTTATTTGCAAATGTAGGAATGAAATAAGCTTTAGAGACCAATTGAGATAGATAGAGATATTATCAATAAGCTTTATATATATATTGACAACAATCATCTTGTGTATATGTGGTGGAGAAGGATTATTAGGGTTGTGTTAAGGCTTTACATATCGTGTTTCAAACTAGGATTTAGAACAACCTACCACTTTTTAGGGAGGCAATGCATAGAAGTGTGCCAATGAAGGTCGTGCATTGAGTCTAGAAATGTTTTAATTCTCATGTGTAGGCCTTCCACCTCCCACCAAAACTTTACCATAAATTCTCACGTACCATAATTTTGGGATATAAAAAAACTAGGTTTGGAGATGAAGTCCAACTATGATTACAAATAATAATAAAATAATAAGTTTTTTTAATTTTGGTCTTGGATGACATAGGTTGAGGGCAAAATGAGGATGAGAAAAGACTTTCAATAAAATGTTGCACTTTAAGTTAAAAGATGAGAGGATTTTAATTCCTTGATGCTCTTAAAATTCTCAGTAATCATATGATATTTCAAGTGTCTTCAAGATTTAGTGGATTTATAGAAAATTTAACATTACTAAAAAGTAATGTTATTTTTGAAATACAAATATCATTTGGTGATCAAAATCTTGTAACAAACTTACAATCAAATTAGTAATAAGGTAGAATATCAGGAGCAAAACAAGTGTTTTTACAAAAGATAGTATTAGTATTCTTAAAAATACGGTAGATTGATGACATAACACTATGTTCATTAAAAGTTTTGGATTTTACCTAAACAAAGTGAGACTTTTTGAGTGTGAGAATGTTAAAAAACTAAGGCTTCAATATTTTTCTCTAAATCACATCTATATATTTGGTGACAAATTACATTATTCCTTCTTCTTTATCAATACCATAGTAAGTAGACAATTGATTAGAGGTGTCTCTTTCTTGCACAAAAATGTCCAAAGGCTCTTTCTTATGAAATTTCTTTGAGTCAAGTCACAAATGCCATACATGGCTATACTTCTTGAGACCATGATGATCACTTTCATTGATCTATTGTGAAAATATGATTCCATGAACCACATTTTAGGACTATTGCCATTAACAATTCTAAACAATTGTTTTTGAAGCATTCATTAAACTAGTAGATTGGACCACATTAAAATCATATAGTGAAAATTTTAGTTCCCCAAGATGGATAATTTCGTATGCATATCCCCATGGATGTTTTGTACATATAGAAATGAAGATAAAAGTGAGAATCCACATGGAGAATATATGTCTAGAGACAAGTGATCCAATGGATTTAGGTTAGAACCAAATGAATAAATTCCTTGAGGTGGTAGGAGAACGTGATGCTTTGGTAAAATGTTGTTAGACCACATTAAACCGAGGACCCATCTAGAGGCAATAAACATGCAATAGGTTTACAAGGTTAACACAAGTGGGAATATGTGAATGTAAAGCTAAAAGAGCTAGAGAGTAACTGAGATGTGGAAGGGAGAGTTACTTTAAGTAGCAACAATGATAAAGGTGTTGGGAATATGTCCCTCCAGTGGGAGGAGTCGATTGTTCGGGTCGAGTACCGAGAGTCGAAGAGTCGACAGTAGAGGGTCGGTTGATTAACAATAAACTATTATTATAACTATAATAATAATAATAATAATAACAACGTGTAGTAGGGGCTACACTTGTAAATAGCCCATATGATGTATGAGTTATAAATACATCTAGGGCAAAACATAGAGTTGTGTGGAACAAAGCAAGTAGTTTGTCTCTGTATAGTTAGAGAGTGGTGCTATAGCTGTGTTCGTAATAGCAGACGCTAAGAACCTTGTGAGGTTGATACACTCCACAATAAGAGAGTGTTGTAATCTTCTCCTTTTGTACATCCATTGTATAGTGAAGCTTTTGTTCTCCCGTGGTTTTCTCCCGTTTTTAGGGTTTCCACGTAAATATGTGTGCACTGTACTTTCTGTTCACCTTGCCGTTTTCTGTTCTGAGTTGTGAACTTTCAACATATTTATTGTCGACTGACGATTTGCTTCGCGACAAAAGGCAAGGCTAGTGGTATGGTTCCAAGGAATTAGAGTCTACTTAACTATAAACATTTAAAAGCCAAATTTAGAAAAGGAGCAAAAGTTTGTATGATATATACATAATAAATTGGAGGGTTTATGTATCTACTCTACAAGAGCTTCCCATATGTGTGCCCCAAGGGGATGGCCTAGATGATCACTCTTCGAACCACCTCACAACAAGCATAAAAGAAGGGGTTTTGGCAAAGACCCCACTCAACCCCTCCTTATCAGGTTCTTGTTATATCACTCCGTGAAAATCATGTATGCACAACAACCCATAAGATTCTAGAGCCACATGACAACGATACATTTTCTCTTCTTTTTCTTATCGAGTCTTACTTGTTTGCCGGGATATCGATTCGACAAAGGCTACCCCATCCTGGGAATCTGTGACTATAAGATTTCCGGTTAAAACTTACACACAATAGGGCGACAAAAGGTTTGCAAACCCATACTATATTGGTTTTTGATAGGAGGTGGGCAGATCTTTGGGGGAGCAAACCACCTCTTCTCCCTTTACCACCCTCCTCGAGCATAATTATGAACATTTTTTTTTAAAAACTCGACCCTCCCCCCCACCCTCTAACATAATTATGTACATTTTTATTATCCCTAACAAATCTTGAACTTAACACTATCCTTCCCGAAGCTCCATCTCGGGCTTCCGGTGTCCGATTCACGAACCGTAAACTTCTTTCCCTCGCGGACTACTCCCTGTCTCAAGCAAGTAGCTGGTGGGAGGAACATTGTTTTTCTTTAGCTTTTTTTTCACATTGTTTCGATAATGCGAGGCTTCATGACAGCGCGCGGTGACATAGCAACTAAAATGGCCGGCCGGCCGGCCATACGGGATCGAAGACATCGGAAGCATCATCATGCCCAAATGCCTCTCTCTCTCTCTCTCTCTCTCTCTCTCTATCCTCTCTTTGTTTTTGTGTGTTTGATTTATGTACTTCTTTCTTCTTTCTTCTTTCTTCTACTCTTTTTACTTCTACAGTTCTACTACTACTACTACTACTACTACTACTACTACTTCTTCTTCTTTCTTCTTCTTCTTCTTCTTCCTTTCTCTGCTCAGGCCCCTTCTTCTGCTTCTTGACACTCACGGCAATCGCCATCGCCATCGCCATCGCCATCGCCGATCGATATTTCCTCCTCCTCCTGGTTTGATCTGTAATCGCTCGCATCTTTCTTCTCTCATCCATCTCTTCCTTCTTCTTGTCTGGAATCCCATGGAGGTCGAACAATTTTAGCAGGCGCTTTTGTCCCCCCCCCCCCCTCCCCCTCCCCCTCTGCTTTCCTGCTAGATTCTACACTCTTCAGAGAACGAGGGGATTTCTGTTGCCTTCCTCTCACAGTTTTTAGCGACGGGAATACATCCTAATGAAAAGTTATAGATTAAGAAGCATCTTCCTTTCTGCTCATTTCCATGCCAGATTCTTTAGCTCCTTTTGAACCTTTTCTTCTTTCCTTCCTACTTTCTATTCTTCGTATTCGTCTACTTCTTCCATTTCCTATTTAGTTCTCAGAGATCAGAGAATACAAGGAGAGTCTAATGGCAGGATAGAGGACGAGTCACATCCAATTTACCGCCTTTTTTCGGCAAAACAAAGGTTTCATCATCTCTTTTCTCCTTTGTCTTGATGAAACCATTCATGTAGTTGCCATTTTTTGATTTCTTCTTCCTAAAATTTGCATGTTTCTCCGTACAGTCTAACCATGGGATACAGACAGTTTGTGCTTGTAAAGAGGACAGTTTCTTCATCTCTTCTTTATAGGAACAGAAGGAAGTATCCATATTCAAAGTCAGCTTGCATTTCTCTGCATCATCTTGTCAAAAGCAGTGAATATGAAGCAGAAAAGGAATGCCGTCATGATCTATTGTGTGTAGAACATGGAGTAAATATTTGGAGAGGACTTGTAGTTGCTTCTATCTCAAACAACAACTCTGTCATCGATCCATATCAAACCTTGAATGGAGAAGATCAGGGTTCAAAAGAAACAAATTTATCTCCTAAACGTAAGATATCATCATCGAAATTCATCAAATTATCAGTTAACAAAATGTATCTCGATATCCGGAGTTTATTTATTTACTTATATTTTGAAATGTTTTTATCATAATGTAGAGATTATCTTTCTTTCTATCTGTACCTTGAAGTCCTCAAAATTCTCAAATAATGCACACCTTAAAATGCGTCCATTTTCCAGCCAATCTCACAGGGGGAGCAATTATGCGGAAGAAGTTACTATCACTGGATGATCATGAAGGTGTGGTAGGTCTTAGAGGTGTACAAACATTAAATACTCAAGGACATGGGGGATGGAGAGCATCTGTTCACATGGAGACCTTGTTAAACAGATGCTCACGAGCACAATGCATCTCAAGGATCCATACATTATCTCCACATTTGTCGAAATCTATACCAGATGTTGTTCCTCATCTGGGTGATGAGGACGATGTGAAACAAGGAAAAACTGTCACCAAATTAGAACCAACCCCTGAGCAATGTGATGAAGCTGTAGTAGATCTGAGCTCAGCTAAAGCAAAAGCTAAAAAAGTTCAAGAAGTGCAGAGTAAAGATGCGAGCATTTTAACAAAGATATGGAGTCTCTTTCTTGGTATTGGGCCAATGTTGAAAGCCATTGCTAGTATGAGCAGGTAAGAAAGAAAAAACACTCTCTTATTCAATGTATTTTCTCAAGTAGTATTTGATTGTTTGTTTTTCCAGGGAGGATTGGGCTCAAAAGATGATACACTTGAAAGATGAAATAAGAGATACATTGAAGCACTATTGGGTGGGATTTAAACTTCTATGGGCAGACACTAGGATTTCATCAAGGTTGCTTATTAAGCTTGCAGGGGGTAAAAGCCTAACCCGCAGAGAGAGAAGGCAACTTTTAAGAACAACTGCAGATATTTTTCGTCTAGTTCCTTTTGCAGTATTTATAATCGTCCCATTTATGGAGTTCTTGCTTCCAGTCTTTTTGAAAGTGTTCCCCAACATGCTTCCGTCCACGTTTCAGGACAAGATGAAAGAACAGGCAACCGTTTTTCTTCTCAATCTCCTGCTGTAATCTCATTTCTTGTTTGTTTGGGTTTTGATCTGGATTCCACAATAAGACTTGACCAAGTATACACATAATCATTTATAGTTCTTTTCTATGTTTTACTCTAATTTTGTAGTGTGCATAATGGATATCAAATTTTCTATGAGGAAATTCACCATATGCATTTACTATTTTGTATGATTCTTCAAACCAAGCGATTAACTTTATGACGTCATTAACACAACCTGTCACACTTCATTTGTATCGGATAACAAAGAGTCCTGAGGTGCATGCTCACACCACTCCAGCAATGAGAATGGAAAGCTCCTTTAAACAGCCTGTGTGACTGGATATGAACTATTGTTATATGGTTTGTTGTAATAAGCCTTCATTTAGTTTCAGCCTATTGTCATACAAAGATGGATGTTGTAATCTGCTGATGAGTAATTTCTTTCTGCATTTGGGCTGAACGCAGAGGGATGTTGTAGAATGGCCACATGGGTTGCCATGATATTATTTTTACTAGGTGTTATGACTACGTTCTTGTCTTTATTGCATCAATTGTGAGATATCTCAAGAATACTTTGGATGCTTTGCCTCATGATGAGTTGGGCTGGTTATCAAAGATGTAATTGTCTTCGGTACAGGTTGCAACTTCACCTTGTGCTGCATTAGGAACAGTCGAGATACTCTCACTACTTGGTCATAAGGCTCATTATATGCATGGCATTTGTGTCGCATGGGTTGGTTAATACTCTGAAGTCCATGGAGTTCTTCTACCTGCTCACATAAGAGACACTGTCCACTCTGTGCCATGAGTTGATTCATACCCTAAAAGGAAAATGGGAAAGAATACAGATTCCTCTCAGTTTGGGGCTATGTCACCTTCCTCTTGATTTGCCTCCTTTCAATAGTTCATGTTGCACACACTCTTACAATTGTCTCTTATGGAGCACTCCTTTCAGCATCCCAATAGAGTGAGTGGTTTCTGTTGCATATGTTACCCCTATAGTGTCCTTAGAATGAAGGTACATGGCAATTCAGAGGAGTCTTTTGCACAGCTATCCTAACATTCCATTTTCAGTTGACATACTTCACATCTTTTGATGTGGAGACATGGAGATACCAGCCAATTGTAGGGTGTACATTGTTTGTGAATGCTCTCCTCAACACATTTCACCAGGTTTTTTTGGGGAACTATGGTATTACCACTTCTTAGTGTGAAAGGTGCTATTAGCATGAAGGATTTTATTTGAAACAAATGAATCTCTCCCTACTGCCTTTCTTTGTGAATCTACACTAAACTGATTTTGATGATTGTTCACATTGATTTCCGTAACCTAACTTCCAAAGAAAACTTGGGCCATATGTTTTCCTTCTCTCTTGAAAACGTAAATTGTCAAATTCAAATGTGATCATAACTAAGGCTTACATACAAATACGTATAATAATGAGAGATTATTGTGTGAATATTGTATAATGTCTTGCAGATGATTGAATATCTGTATGATTCAGTGCTAAGCATAGTATGAACCATACGTACCTTACGTACATTCGCATTCGCGAAAGAAAAACACCCTCAAAGAATGATAAATACCATACTTTTGGATTAACTATTTATTATGAGGTAGATAAGCCTAAAAATGAAAAAAAAAACATTAAAAAAATGGGAAAAAAACAAAAAAAAACACGAGAATGTTTGGATAACATTCGCATTCGTTTTCCAACGTAGGAAAACGAATGTTATACTAGACGAACACGAATTTTACGTACTATGGTGCTAAGCTTATTACTTACCTTCAAATCAAAATCATAAAATACTAATGGATTTCAACAGGAGGCATTGAAGAGGAAACTAAATGCAAGAATAGAGTATGCAAAGTTTTTGCAAGATACTGTCAAGCAAATGGCTGAGGAGATCAAGACCACAAGAAGTGGGGACCTTCAAAGAACTGCAGAGGATCTTGATGAATTTATGAACAAGGCAATTTCTAGCCTTAAACATGTAAGATGACTGGAAAAGTCTTTGTGTTTCCTAACGTAGGTGAATGCTAAACAGGTTCGTATTGGAGAGTCTGTAACCAATGAGGAGATACTAGGCTTTGCTAAATTGTTCAATGATGAGCTGACACTGGACAACATAAGCAGGTGCAATAGAACATTTTTGTGCCTTTGTGATGATTCATGTCATTGAAGGACCTTTATCTCATGCTGTTGTGCAAATGATAGGCCAAGGCTTGTGAGTATGTGCAAGTACATGGGCATTCAACCTTATGGAACTGACACTTATCTGCGTCATATGCTCCGTTCAAAATTGTCTGGGTATGTGTCTGATATCTAAGTTGTATTACGTAATGAATGTAGATATGTGAAAACTGCTTTGCTTTTATTGTTGATTGCCTTCAAATCTTCTTGTATCTACCAAGTTAGAGCATTTTTCATGTGATGTTTCTGTCTCACGTTTTAGCTTTAGGCAGGCACAAAGACAGCCTTTTTGTGTCGATGTTCCAATGTTGCTTTATTCCTTTTTATCTAAAAGAGAGAAAATAATAAGTCCACCAATCCTGCACTCTAGTCTTTTCCACTTTGGTCATGTTTAGATGGGGACAGTCCAAGCTTTATTGGAATGCGGGTAGTGTATTTATGCTTATGCCATGGGACTCGAACCATTGCTGCATTTCAGCATATCAACAATGAATGTCTCCATGTTCAGCCAGTTGTCTTGATGACATAAGTGCCTACCTTGAGTACCTTCCTTTAGTGAGACATTGGATACAAGTCACTGATTGGAATAATGCCTTGGTGATTATAGGGACTACTCCCATCTCTGTCCGAATTATATCATGGGAACCGATGCTTTGCTCCTTAACATGTGGGCAATCATTGCCACTAAAGGTCTCCTGTAATCTTTCCAGTAAATGCCTTGTTAAGACTCTGTCCCACGTATCTACTCCATAGAGAGAATAGGTGGCATATACATGACCCTACATATATATAGAAGCAACATTCACTGGGCCTTGGTTCTTCGTATGGGAGGCTGCTTGTGCTCAACTTTCTCGTGGATATGCAGCCCTTGGTAGCCAATGTGCACATGTACAGTTCCAAGAATCACAAACTGAATTGTGGCTGTTTGATACACTTGTAACACTGAGTCTTTTCTTCAGAGTAGAAATTTGGAGACCAGGACATATTTGGAGTGACCTGGACATATATCTAGGAGTTATATTCTGAGGGCCTTGTTTCTCCCTACAAGAGGCTGCTTGTGCACGACTTTCTCATGGATATGCAGTTCTTGCTGCCCTTGTTAGAGAATGTGCACATGTATAGTTCCAAGAACCACAAACTAAATTGTGGTTGTTTGATACACTTGTGACACCGAGTCTTTTCTACAGTCCCAATGATTACCTGCATGATAAGGAGAAAAGCATTTGTACTCCATGATATAATTTGTTTTGAAGATTGAAACAGCTCCCAACAGTGATTGAGACATTAGTCTCAGTAGCGATTGGTATTTGATAGATTTGGGAGCTCCCTCAGGACAGATACTCAAGATTGGCACTTACATCAGGAAAACTATTTATTGAACATAGAGATAGTTGTTGTTGGCATGTGAAAATGCAAGAATGGTTCCAGTTGCATGGAATAATTATAGAGGTGCAATTCCCATTCCAATATAGCTTGAATTGACAACATTTGAATATGATGAAATTGGAAAGGAACAAAGGGATCTGAATTGATATCGTTAAATTGGATAATGAAAAAACACAGATTGGCACCGCATCTCCTGGGTGGAAGGCTGCCCACTATAAGGCACTGTGTTTCTACAAACATCACAGGATGGATATATCATCGGGCCTTCTTATATGGATGCACATCTAGTTTACACGCTTTGTAGTGTGATAGGGCAGCTCAGGCCTTCTTTATATCAGCTAGAAATTGAGATAGACAAATATGCCACAAAGTTGTACAAGAATGGATCTACCAATTGTCCCATCAGGGGGTGGAATTGGAAGAAGTCTGTATCCCATGTGCTGTTTTTATGAAGTAAGACGGAGATAACACCGCCTCTTTAAATAAAGCTTGGCCCAAGGTAATGGAATACTATGACCAATGGTGATAGGACTGTTCATGCTATAATGCAGGAGACATGGAGAGAAGTTTTTGAATACATCAATACAACTACAACAACGCATCAACAAAGAACCACTTTGTTTTAGCACCACACCTCCTTATGCTACAAGAGAACCAAGCGCTACACAAGTATATTTGCAACCAGGACACCTGAAAGGGTTTGCAATAGATTGAGCTGTAGCAATATGTCGTGAGTCTTAGCCATTTAAACATGGCCCTGTCACCCTTGTCATTGACAAATAAAGGTCATCATTACCTGGGGTCAAAGGTGCTTTCGTCACTTTGAGCACTTCTCCATATTGGAACAGCCCATGTTGGAGATTTTTTGAAGGTAGATGTAGTGGTCTATGTAATGTTAGAATTTCAAATGCCTAGATAACTATATTCCTTAATACTCTATGTTTAGTTATATTTATTTTGGTTTGCTGTTATCTAACACTTGACAAATTTTAAGATGTAATTTCTTGTTTGGTTTTACATGCCATTTATGGCCTCATAAAAGTCCTCAATATATATATATATATATATATATATGTTCCTTCTTTATTTCTGAACATGGTTGGTTTATTTATTTTGTTTTTTGTTTTTAAAGATGAGACAAAATTTTAAGATGTAATTTCTTGTTCTGTTTTACAGGCAATTTTGGCCTCTTAAAGATGTAAATTTATACTTTTTACGTTCTGAACTTAGAGATAACCGTGGCTGGATAAATATTCATTTTGGCGGTTGTTTTCAAAGATGAGACAACATTTTCAGATGTAATCTCTTGTTCAGTCTTATAGGCCATTTTGGCCTCTTAAAAGATGTTAATATATCTTTCTTTCTCTCAAGTTACTGGACAAGTGGCATATGCTTACGAATTACTGACTTTTGAGACTGGTGAAGATTGGTAGCATGAATGTAAACCTTTCAAAAGTTGGATGTTACTGATGTGGACTTTGTATAGATAGGACTTGATCTTTATGCTAACTATGTTTGAGTACTCCATAGACATGCTGGATGGGATTTTAGTGATGACTTGGGGATCATGATAAGCATACAATTTTACGTATAGTTGTGAGCATTTGGTCATTGAATATATGGAAGAGCCATCACTACAACGTGCTATTTTGCAGAGTTTGGTCAATGATTTGGCATGAGTTAATTCATTTGTTGAACAGTCAATGGGATGCATCTGCTGGTTCTTCTACCAGAGTGAAGAAAAGAAGACATGATTTTCTCATAACTCGGAGATGTTCTCACTTCTGCCTTGATTTTGACCTTTGGTGATATTTACCTCCACATTGGTTTATTCTATGCAGTATCTCAGTGAGATGGCCAAGGTTTTGGCTACTGCTATGGTATTTAATATCTTCTTACTTGTCTATGAACTTGGGCACTTGGCAATTCTGATGGTTTTTGGTACAAAAATATGGCCCTGGCTTCAAAAAAGGAAAGAAAATATTTCGAAGTGTTCGATGAAGATTTTAATCTGCCAATTGAATTTAGCAATGATGACCGCACATCAAAATCTACCAAAAAAGGGTTATTCATTGGAACCATACACATTGTTTCCCACTTTAGAGTCTCCAAGAAATGTTCCCAACTTTCTTGGTTTTGAGTTTTAGTTTGGGAAGCCACAAGAAGGAAATGGTATATATACATATAGATGTGTCTATATGTTGGTGTGGAGGGTTCTAGAGGGATAAAAAGATTACCACAAAGTTTATAGCCAGCAGAAAGTAGAAATTGCAGGGAAGTTTTTTACCAGCAAAGCGGACGAATGGTACAGCCCAAGAACAGAAAAAAAAATGCAAAAAGGTTTGGTCCATTTTATCTGAAAGATTGCTGCAGCAAAGCAGATCAATGCTGGAATTATGAATAGAAAAAGAGAACAGAATGGTTTGAGTCACTTTACCTGTAAAATTGCTGCTGAAAAGCAGATCGATGTCACATTCATGAAGAAATAAAAGAGAACCGAAAGGTTTGGGATTTTAGCCTGAAAGGCTTAGCATTTCTCAGGAATTAGTCTCCTTTCAGGAAAAATATGTTTTTTATGAATGGTTTTAATCTGATGCTATACTATACTATATATTAGTCTCTAGATCTCAATATTAGGACCACTGTGAAGGGGTCTTCTCTGCTAGAGCAGATCAACCATGTATTAGTTAGTGATTGAAGGAGACTGAACTCTGGAGTACTGGACTTCTAGTGGGAACTTGTTAAGAATGTAGGAAATACTAAACTTTTTAGCCATGTAGGGAATGCGAAACCTGCTAGTCATGCAGGGAATACTAAGCACGGGAGTCATGCAGGGTCTTATTTAATGTGAATAATAGAGCTCCCATCTTCATATAACAACCTTATTTTATCAGATCATGGTCTCAATTTGAGAGGTTGTGCATTTTTTACTTGAATCAGGATTAAGAACGACGACAGAATGATTCAAATTGAAGGTATTGATTCTCTTTCAGAAGCAGAACTACGGACAGCATGCAGGGAGCGAGGAATGCTTGGTCTTCTTTCTGTGGAAGAAATGAGACAGCAGGTTATCTCAGACCTTCATGAAATAAATATTTGAATATTGGAACACACATCTCAGGACTATGTTGTAACAAATCGTATTTAAATGTCTTTATATCTTTGTTGCAGTTGAAAGATTGGCTCGACCTTTCCCTAAATTATTCGGTTCCTTCTTCCCTGTTAATCCTTTCAAGGTTAGTTTTGTATAAATTCTACATTGATTCCCTTGAATTTTAGTGAAAGTTACCTTTGATAGTCTGAACTACAGGAGCTTGTATGTGAAACCCAAGCCATATAGATTGCCTTTTTAAGTTGAGTTTTACAAAGCTTAATAGATAACAGTTCCATTAGAGATCCTTAGCATTCTAGAAATAGCAATTGCATAAATCTTCTAGAACATTTTAGCTGACATGGTGCTCTGCTCAAAAGGTTGTTGACTGTCTAAGAAAGGTGTCTTGATATTTTGTATGATGTTTGCAATTCAAACAATCAGCTTGCCCTTTTTTCTCATAGCATGGCTATGGAATTACGAAGTTTCCAACCTCAATTACACAGGTCTTATGTAAGCTGGACAACTTGTAAGTTCCTTTAGAATGAATGCTGCAGATCATTGACGCCATCATTACAGGTTGTTCAACATATAACCGATTTGAGAATTATTGCAGCGTAGTTGTATGTGGAGTTGGAAGGTAATATGCACATTGTTTTGGGACCATCTGTGGTAGAATGAATGCTGCAGATCATTAATGCAGGTTGTTCAACATATAACCGATTTGAGAATTATTGCAGCATAGTTGTATCTGGGGTTGGAAGGTAATATGCATTGTTTTCAGACCATCTGTTCTCTAGACAATGCTTTATGGTGTAGAAACTTGGGAAGGCAACATCTTATTCTGGTAGACTGTAAACTTTGATGACAGTTGGCTGATATTACTAATTCATTAGTATCTACCATAGTGAAACCACAAGTTGTCAGACATAAACCAAGGTGGTTCTCATTGCCTTGTAAGCAATTTGCAGACAAGGTGGTTCTCAGACATAAACCAAGTAAAACAAAATAACACCAGAAATTTTATCTGAAATGCATTAACTTGAGAGCTCGAGCAACACATAAAGGATGAGAAATAGCCATACAGATTTATCACTACTCCTATGTTAGTTAAAAGAAAGTGACAATTGAGCTTGAACAGCACATGAACGATGATGGACATGCATGCAGATCTATCACTACTCTTCTCTCAACTAATGAATGGAGGACTTTTCCTTGTGTCCATGATTCCACAATCTTGCAGTACAGTGTAGAGCTTTGATGCAACTATGTTGAGAGAATCTGTCTGCTGTTACTGCAACATATGCACAATGATAGTGTACTGTTTAATCGCAGCCTTAATTATTCAATCATACCAAAACGTCAAGTTCCTTAATGCATTTTCATTTATTTATTTAAGTAGGATTATGACATACCATGGGAGCATATATAATATGGATAGGTGAATGATGAGTCATTTACAGAATGCAATGTATGTATGATGAATCATATACAGAATACTATCAAATACAGTGGTGAATTTCTTGATGAATCTGACTTGGAGGAAGATAAGAAGGCATCATGTGGAGCAACACTAGTTTTGACACTGGTAGTTCAATTCCAACATGTGGTGTAGTCATGGAAACCTTATGTCAATAATGATGCAATATATTGGTATCCATCTCCTTGAATGGAAGGATAAGCACCTCATCTACTTGATGTAGATGATTCATGGCTATATAGTCTGGTTCACTTGCCTAGAGACATAGGTTGAGGGTACAGTACACTTACGTGATCTACTTGGTAGATGCAAGTACATGCTCATCTTCTTTATATGAAAGGGGCAGTTGGATTCTGAAATTATACAAGGGTTGAGTTTCAACTATTGCATAAGTATCAACTTGTAAATTGAACATACCCACTAGTTGTGGAAAAATATATTTCTTCCTGCAGGATATTGGATGTAACTGCACAATGTGTTAACTATGCTGCATCTGTACGATAGGTCATTTGTTTTCCAAAATGCTAAAACCTGACTGTCTAATCTGCATCTCATTTCAATGACATTGTTATAATTATGACCAAAATACATGTTACATGCACAATTGCTCCTGGTCTATGGAATATTTTCATGCTCTATTCCATGGCTGAGTATCATAAGAAGCTTTTGTCTATCATGACTATTGGTTTCTAGAAAACATTTAATCTGGTTGATTTAATTATCTTTCAGAGTCCGATGAAACTGATGGGATTGTATATTTGTCTGCAACCTCTAGATTGTTTACATGTTTAGTCATGGTGGGTGGGTTGTTTTGTTGGTAACACTTTTTGTTTACACAATATCTTTTTTGTGGAGATATTGTCCTCATTTGAAGTTTTAGACTCCACACTGCCAAATTCCAGATGTCTTTGGCACTGTCGCCATGTGTGTCAGATCTTGGCCTGGGTTTTCTGTGCATACACATCTTACAAGCTACATGCATTTACAGAACTTTGACTTATCATGTCACATTAATGGAACTGATATGTGTGTAGATGTGGACCACTAAAAAGAATATGAAGCCCAAAAGTATGAAACACTAGAGTATGAAACAAACTGAATGAAAAACAGCTGAAATTTTAAAAAGCTACAAAATCATGGCTACATGTCAAGGCACATGCAATCTTCCTTTCATTGTTGGAAGATGAAGTGCAAGCCTCTTTGTTATTTTTGTTCCGCCTGCATTAGACATCGTGCATCTAGTGCAAGCACAGCTGTTGTATAATTATAAGCTGTAGCTGCCACTAACAAGAATATAAAGCCCAAACGTATGAACCACTAAAAAGAATATGAAGCCCAAAAGTATGAAACATCACAATACTAAACAAACTGAGTGGAAACAGCTGAAAATTTTAAAGCTTCAAAATCATGGCTACTTGTCAAGACACATGGTGCCTTTGTTGTTGGAAGATGAAGTGCAAGCCTCTTTGTTATTTTTGTTCCACCTGCATTAGACATCGTGCAGCTAGTGCAAGTGCAGTTGTGTAATTATAAGCTGTAGCTGCAGCAATTTTCAGATTTGGCTATTGTTCACAGCTAAGATCTTCAAGCATTGCAAAAGTCATAACTGGAATCTGTTGCACATTCCTGTATTTTTATGACAATGGTAGTTTAGTGTCCTATGGGAACTAGTTGCAGATGATTGTAGATTTGTTTTTCAGTTAATGATATAATAATACTTGCTGGTTTCCAAGCTTTGGGCCAAGTTTATTTGGTGTGATAGAGATGGGAATAATCAGAGAATGAATAACCAAGGTGTATGTGTGACATTCATAAGAATAAGAGAAAGTGGAGGTTTATTTGGTGTGGTAGAGATGGAATTAGAATTTTTATCGTCCATAAAGAGGGCAGTTTTGACCTATGGGACCAGAGTATACATGTGTTCTTTGTATGGGTCTCCTTCCTAAGAAGGGGTATTCATACATTGAAGCACAAAGTCTCTATGTGTGAATAAAGCATACACATATGAGCTCAACCTTCTAGGTGGTGTCTTAAGTATGGCACTTAAATTATCACTGAGAATGAATAGTGTGACATTCATAAGAATAAGAGAAAGTGGATGCACACACCACCTCTTATAGTTGAAATTTTGCAATATGGTGTTGGTAATTAACAGTGAATTTAAATGTAGATCCTTCCTAGTCTCTGGAAAGGTGAAACCTGAAGAAGCTGTCCAGGCAACCCTATCATCACTTCCAGATGAGGTTGTGGATTCAGTTGGTGTAACGGCCTTACCAAGTGAAGATGCCCTATCAGAACGTGTGCGCAAGCTTGAGTATCTTCAGAAGCAAGAAGAATTGATTAAGGTTGTCCTCCAGTTAGTTTTTAATCTGTCAGACCAGTTTTCCTAGTTGAAATAGAGGCTTGTCAATAGCCAGATCATGTGAGTCTCAGATTTAAAAAGCTTCAATCTGTTTGTAATTTTGTACATTTGTAGGAGGAGATAGAAAAAGAAGAAATCCAGCAAGTCAAACTCCAACAAGATGCTGGTAGATTGGACCAAGCAACACAGGATATGGAAATAACTGTAGCACAGGAACCTAGTGTTAAGATACTCCCTGGGATGCAGGAAGACCTTTGCAAACTTAGCAGTGCATTAGCAGTTTTGGCGTCATCCTCTGTAAAGATTCCTTTATTTAACCATTTCATTATTTCATGTAGCAATTTTGATCCAACTGCAAGGTTTTGTATATGGTTATTTTTGACAAGTTGTTTTGTGGATGCCCAGTTTGTCAGCAAGGAACGGACTGAATTTCTGAGGCTTGTCAATAAAGAAGTAAGTGCTATATTGACTTATAAATACAATCTAAATGCTTTGAAAATGCTACATTGTTTCGTTCAGTATCTTGAAAATCAAGATAGTATCAACCAGAAATTAAAATAATTGATATAATGTTGTGGTTCATAGGTAATGCAGTTATGTAATTATATAACAATCTCCCTTGTCTTTAAAAAAGTTCAGCTAATAAAGATATATTCAATTAATTCGTCAACATTTGTAACACTGAGGTAAAGTGGAATTCTCTCTTCTTTCAGCATCATTTCCCTCCAAAAAAGAAAGGAAATTTGACATATGTTGAAGCCTGAACACCGGGACACCAGTGATTGGCACTTCGTCTGTACCCCAAAATGCCATGATGCTTTTTCTTGACCCTCCTTTGTTTCATGATGTATATCATCCTGTGGTTGTATAGAGCATCCTAATATATCTGCATATGACATTGTTGAATATTGATTTTCTTTATCACATCATCCTTGAGCATAAAAAGTCTCCAATCCTATTGTAGAGTATATCCTGTAACTCAAATATTTCATCTGTTCACAGATGAGAGCTGAACTAGAGTAGCAGTGGGACTTTTATCTACTCATGTTTAAGCCTGAAGGTGGGGGGGGGCACTAGAGATTTACATTTATGCTGTATAGGAAATTGTTGACTATTGGCCT
The DNA here is from genome assembly GCF_043228905.1 of Azolla caroliniana. Taxonomy (NCBI): domain Eukaryota; kingdom Viridiplantae; phylum Streptophyta; class Polypodiopsida; order Salviniales; family Salviniaceae; genus Azolla; species Azolla caroliniana. The sequence continues at coordinate 8,775,053 of NW_028230456.1, read as the reverse complement.
TTCTCTTTCACTTTATCTTTCAAGCTCATATGAGAGCTAAACTAAAGTAGCGTCTGAACTTTTATCAACTCTCATGTTTAAGCTTGAAAGTGAGGGTACTAAAGATTTGCACCTCTTCTGTACTCCAAAATATATTGTCCAAATATGAATCATACTTTTTTATATAGCTTCAATAATATTGAATCCACATGTCCGTTCCATGACTACTAGATTTGCTCCTTTGTCTTGCGTATTATGCTCCACGCTTTAGAGTAAAGATTTTGATGATGGTAGGTACATGGTAGATATGATGTATTTGGACATCTGATCCTTATTCTCCATGCCTGTACCAATTGCCCTATGCAAGGGAAAGAAGAAGGAAAAGAAACACTTATGTCCTGAATTTGGTATTGTCTTCAGATTTCGCGTGAGTGTGTGGTTAGAACATGAGGTCTCAGAGGTTAAAAATAAGTGTTTTCCCTTGGTCTTCTCTTCAGAAACTGGGTCTTGTTTAAGGCATTCACGAAATTTGAAGCCATATTCGAAGTTTGATTTTGGAGACCATTTTCGACTGCTGGAGGATAGTGTAACAGATGTTGGATTGATGTTGACATGGTGTAATACAGAAAACAGGACAGCAAGGAAAGGATATAGAAAGAAAGAAGAAAGAACAAAGATATATTAATGTCTTTTAAGAGGCCAAAATGGCCTATAAGACCAAACAAGAGATTACATCTTAAGTGTTGTCTCGTCTTTGAGAACAACAAATCAAAATAATATAAATATTACTCCGTAAATAAGATAAAAAGAGATGAGGGAAACTGGTTTTCGGCACGTGTGAGATTCTCAAGTTAGATGTATTGTAACTTTTGTCTTTGAAAAATCTCTAGCATCGAGTGATTGAAGTATATAGAGAAATGTGAATATATCTAGTTGAGATACTGATAATGTGTAAGATTGTTGATGAAATCTTTGCATTAATAGCTATTTTTACATGTTAGATTGCATTGTACAACGAGATGGTTATGAAACAAGGTGCGGATGATGCAATGGAAGCACGGAAAGCATTCAAAGCAGTCCATGAAGATATAGAGCATGCGACATTTGAGAGTAAAGTTTCATCCGCTCTTGTAGAAAGGGTATGTATATATTTGTGGACTTATCCTTTTTGAAAGTTTCCACCTCTGGTATTTTATTACTTCTTTTCTGAATATGCGAGATCTCTAGATTGATGCTATGCTGCATAACTTAGAGAAAGAACTCGATAGTGTGGATGCTGTGATTGGAGATCAGTTAAAGATACTTGATAGGTATGTTATTGAGCAGTATGCGCTATTTTGCTGGTGAAGTGGTTGAAGTATACATAATTCAATATAGAAGTGGCTGGAAGCAATATATTTTGTTTTTGTGGTAAAGTGATTGAAGTCTATATTACTCAACAAAGAAATTTTGAAGTGTACATTGTTCAGTAAAGAAGTCGTTGAAGTGCTCATTGGTCAAAAGGTCAAGGTTTTAAGTATCTAGACTGTTCAAACTTCCATATATAAGTGGTTGATGCTAAAATGGTTTTCCTGGTTTAAACAATCTATATACTTAAACCAGTATAAATTGTTCAATAGAGAAGTGGCTGGAAGCAATATATATTTGTTTTCCTGGTTTGTGCAATATATATGCTTTAATATGGAAGTGGTTGAAGTATGCTTCGGTCAATATTTAGGTGATGGTATTGTACAATGCTTTATAGATAAGTGGTTCAATGACCTTCATTATCAGGGACTCTGATGGTAAAGTGACACCAGAGGAAGTTGCTGCCGCTGCTATGTTTGTTAAAGATACTCTAGGACGGGAACCTGTTCAGGAACTCATTAGAAATTTGGCAAAAGACGAGGGTAAGTTTCAAATATCTTTGAGAGTTAACTTAATTAATAATTAGTTTCAAGCAATTATAATAAAATATAGGGTTGGGAGAATTTTTTTCTAATAATGGAGGTAAGCTTATGGCTGTAGATGGAAAGATTCTCGTAGAAGACATCTTGAGACTTGGTACTGCCATGGAAACTGAGGAGACTGAAAAAGAACATCCAACGTCATTAGGTACTTAAGAGGCTATAATTGCATCGGGGCAAAGTTTGCACAACAGTGATGATTGTGGATATGCAGCATAATCTGGGTAAAATAGAAAGAGCGTAATGCTGTTTCTAAAATAATATATATCACCGTTTTTCATCTGTACAATCTTCGGGAGATCCTGAACATCCATTTTGCAATGGTGGGCAAAAGTGTTATACAACCAGAAGTATTGGAACCTGAAATTTGCTCCAATCTCATTATTAAATTTTTTATGGCCTTCTATTAGGGCAGAAACTGAATGACAAACATTGAGAATAAAAAAATTTGTCCCTGTTAATTACTGGGATTTTCTCAGTTACTTCACATGAGAGAACATGAGTCCATTTTGCAAGTGTTTAGTGTTTGCCTTCGCAGAATTTTTATTGCGAGATTAATTGCAGCTTCAAGCATTGTATTAGCCAAACAAATTTGGATTGCTAAGTAACACGAAACAGATAAAGCTAGATTCTAGCAATTTGATCAGAAGAACTATGGAGAGATTGAAAAAGAGGTAATTCTATCATAACCTTGCCATTTCTAATCAGTTATTCCGTTCCAATTCAAGTGTTATCTTAATGGAATGTAACCTAGCATACTAGTATTCTTTTTGCTGAGCATGTTTATGGAAGCTCCTAGTCTTTGTTATGAAGGATGTTTGTTGAAGCGCATAACATTAATGATATAGTTCTAGAGTCACAGGATCAACCGATCCCTTAGAAATCACACTTGGAGAGTCGAGACATTCATTATGTACACATAAAATCATGTTTTCATAGAATCCACTCATAAAATCCTCTAGTATTTGAGTGTTGCAAAAGATAACCATTTGCATCTTGATGAAGAGAGATAGAAAAAGATAGAGAAGAGAAGAGGATGAGGAAGAGAAAGGAATGCTATTTTATAACATTAGAGAACAATACAAGTTTCTTACACTTCTACTAAAAACTCCACTCCACTACATAGAACTTTCTTTCTTTCTATGACTTCACACCAAAATAGACTTCCCTTCTTCCCTCCTACCAGGACTCTTCTCACTTCTTGTAGACCTTCTATTCTACCTCCTTTTTCCTCAATTGCTGAGAATACCCTCCCGTTTATAAGTTTTTGGTTGCATTATTCTTGCTATTTTCTTTACATTTTTTTTAAATCTTCGAGTTTATGTAAGGTGCTTTTTTATATCATTATTTCTCCTCAGTCATTTTAAATTTGTCATACAACACTTTTTTGGAAAGCTCTTGTTGTCAGTTTTGTATTAATCGTTTCTTTCAAAATTTGGATGTCGGATGAAGAAGTTATGAGCTTTTTTCTCCACCTGGATCTTTTTATCCACGCCTTGCTTTTTTTCTACTTCTTTTTATTTTTGAAAAGCACCTCTAGCTTTGTATCCCCTTTAAGTTCTTTCCTCCATTAATACTTAATCCTTTCATATCACTCTTTATTATTAGACATCTTAGTATCCAATGTATTTGCATCAATCTTTCCCTATGAACAAAAGTTTACACCACATTTGGGCCCCCTTCTTGCATGTTGAGCAAACCATTTATGGTGAGCCTAAAAAAGAAAAGGGTAATAAACTCCTTCGCCTAATGGTAGATTGTAGACAAAGGAATATAAATACTAAAAATATATCAAATTATTGTGTGTGAAAAAACCTTGTGAAGTGGTAGGAGAAACAATCACTCCTAGGCACATGCATTGATAATCGCCATCACCATCTTTCTCCTTGTTAACACAAAGAAAGAGGCCATGCAATACATACTACTTGATAGAAGTAGGCATGTCAACATTTCAAATGAGTGAACTTTTTGCACGAATACCTTCAACGTTCTGAGACTTGTTGGAGTTGTCACCTTTGAATTATTTTGATCTTTGCTTCATCAACATGAATTCTTTCTTGGTACACCACATTCTCTATGTTACCTTATCTTGTATTTACGATTATTTAATCTAGAATCTCATCTCGGAAAGGAAGTGAAAATTGATCTTTGCTTGAATCATGCAAGGGTTTGAAGTTGATGTCATTCTTCTTTGGAACCACAACAAAAGGTGACACATACTTGAACTCCTCCACATGATAAATGAAACTTGTTTGCAACAATGCTTTGAACTCCTTTTGCATAATTCCCAATCATTGAAGCTTTTGGGCAATTGGTACATTTTCCTTCAACTTGATGTGGTGTCTCCTCTTATCTTTGAATGGTCATTTAAATCTTAAATCATCTTTTCCTTGGACATAATTTGGAATCATGTTCTTTTTTCCCTTTTAAGGTGATAATACCTTCTTCAATGGCCTCCTTCATCCTTAGACACCACATGGAACAATTTCTTTTCCTTATCGTACGAAGATCCATCACTTGTTATGCTTTCCTCTTCTTGCTTGCCATTGTTGATAGATGTTTTCTTCCCCTTGATACATTTGTTTGCTATTTGTAGATACAAGTCGTAGAAGATGTTAAACCCCTTCGATGGTAATAAGTTCATCATAGTCCAATATTGTATCACATGTAATTCTTGCATCCAAGGTCTTACCAATATTAAAGAACAAGATGGCCCTTTAAGGAGTATTACATGTAAATCCATGGAAATAGATATGCCAAAACACTTAATAACAATATCATCTATAACTCCAAAATGAAATCCTAAATGTTAGTAAACTATTTCTACCTTGGTAGAGGATTGTTGATAGATAAGATTTCCAATCTTACTCACTAACACATTAGATGTAGGATCAATTCTAATACCATTATCTACTAAGGTATCCTTAATTAAAAGACCTTTAGAGGTTACAGAAATAGTGGGTAAAAAATCCTTTCAATCTTTTTCACTCGCACAATCTTCACACAATGTAATGTGTTTATACTTTGTTGTGTACTCGATACACATCCCCACTCCTTTTTTTAGTGATGAAGAAAGTTGAAGAAGTTGTGGCCATATAATGCGTGGTCCTCTAGAGATTAGCTCTTGCATGAGATTGAATGGTTCCACACATTTCCCATAGGCATATTGTAAATTTTATCTTTCTTAGCAAATGTTTCTTTCCCCACACTTTCTGGATCGGATTCTATCAAATGGAGAAATGCTATGGAAGAAGAAATGAGGATTTAATTAAAAATGGTACATGGACCCTTGTTGAGCCTCCAAAAGATCGTCAACGAATTGGTTCTAAATGGGTCTTATGCATCAAGTGAGATGGTAATGGCAATCCAATTTGCGTTAAGGCTCGTGTAGTTGCGCGAGGTTTTTCTCAAGTAGCAGGTAATGATTTTTACGATACATTTAGTTCAAAGCTAAAAATATGTGGTTTTTGAATGCTCGTTGCTCTTGTTGCTCAACATGATCAAGAGTTGGATCACTTGGATGTACAAATGGCTTTTCTTCATGGAGATTTAGATGAAGAACTTTATTTACAACAACCACAATTTTTTGAAGATCCAAGTCATCCGACACATGTTTGTTGACTTCGTAAATCTATTTACGGACTTAAGCACAAGAATACAACAGGGATAAGAACATGAGCTAGGGGTGCGGCGAACACGCAACAAATAGAGACTATGGTATGTCGTGAGCATCTTTGGAGGCGAATGGAAGAACTTGAGGTGCCACGTGAATATATGCTTGCAATTTCCCGAATTTATGAGAAGGTTATATGTTGTGTGCCAATGAGAGATAAACTTTCAGATTTTTTCAAAAGCACTAGTGGTGTTAAGCAAGGATGCCCACTGTCACCAACACTATTTGGTCTATGCATTGATGAATTGGAAGAAATGATTTCCAAGTTTGCAAAGGAAGAATGTGTTGAAGAAGTTGCCATTGGGAATGTTGTGATTATGCTTTTGCTATATGTAGATGATGTAGTGCTTTTTACAAATACTTTAGGAGATGCATAAAAGCTTATGAAGGCATTGGAATAATTTTGTATGCATACTAAATTAAGTGTCAATAGTTATAAAACAAAGATTATGCTTGTGAAGAGCCAAAAAAGAGATAAACCATGCATTATGTACAACAATGAGCCACTTGAATTTGTGGAAAGCTTCAAATATCTTGGCCTTGAAGTTCCTTCAAATCATAGATGGAATGAATGTGCTACACGCTGCTTAGAGGTGGCTAAGTTAGCATACTATGCATTTGAGAACACATGCAATCTTGGAGATATTAAGTGTTGGATCCTCAAGAAATATATTTTGGTGACACTGGTTCTTCTCTATGCAGTGGAAGTATGGGGCGGTAACATCCCTAAATCTATGTCCTTGAGACGAGATCGCTTCCCATTGAGATCATGACCATGGAAAGGGTTGTTGAATACATGCTTAAGGTTCAAAAAAGTCCCTCACATCGACTTCCTAGAATTGCATGGGAAACAAGCAAGAAGATCCAAAAGTCTCATCAAAGCAAAATTTTGTGTTCCGGTTGGATGCAAGATATAGAAAAATGGTTTGGTAGATGGGATGCGAGACACTTGTTTCATTATGCATCACTAGATTCCTTTCTAAATGAGGCATTTTTGCAACGCCAATGTATCATGACATGGGACAAATGTGGAGGCTCGCGCTTCACACATTATACTACACATGGTGCACCTAACTACAAAACCATATTCTTTGCAGAATGGGGAAACCGTACAGATTGATACATGTTAGAGCCCATACCGTTATCTGCCATTCAAACCATTGCTTCCATGCGACTTAGCTCACATGCATTGCAATGTGAGACATGGCTTTGGGGCACAAGTGATGAGAGTGGTCGGCTATGGACACTTTCCCCTAAACAAGTTTGCGAGTCTGAGTATCACACTTTAATATAATGCTCTACCTTTGATCATATTCGACCATGCTTTCGACATCTCTTCGACCAAGCCTAATCCTTGCATGAATTCCTCTCACAACCACAATGTGCACTCTCAATTGCAACATTCATTGGTAAAGTTCTTGAATATCGAGAGTCACTACTCACTTTCACACGTATCACGTGAAATATAATATTTTTGGTCTCATAGGTCATATTTGATTTCCAAAGACGATAATATAATCTCTCTCTCTCTCTCTCTCTTTCTTTCTTTTCTCCCTTTCATTCTATCTCTCTCTTATTCTTTTCCTACAGAATAATTAAGGATGAAGTGGGAAGATGCTAAGAGGACAAAGCTCAAATAGTACATTGCAAATGTCAACGTTGAATGTTGGTCCCAATATAAAGCAAGAATGCCTATTGATTGTATCCAACCTTATCTCATAACTAATATGAGTAGTAATGCTTGTAGAGCCCTTACACTCCTTTGCACTCGATATCACAAGTTAGGTGTTGAAGTTGCATCAAGGTATCAAAATGTAACGAATTTGAAGACATATGTAAAGTATGCAATGAAGGCATGGTAGAGGATGAATGTCACCAATACATTGTCGGCCAAGGCTATTGGAGTTACATCGAAGGAGCACAAGAAAATCAACCCAACCCGACACATGCCGACCACCCAACTTGGGAATAAGCGGGAGTCATGTGTTGTACTGCCTTGCATCATGCGTTCATGATCACATTCTTGGCACATCTGAGAGGCCAAAACGCCAAAGGAGGCGTGGGGGAACCTCAAAAAGATATTTGCGGTGAACACAACCACACGAAACTTCAACACCGACAAGAGTTGAATAGTATCCAACAGAGGGATATGTCAATTGACAACTACACCTTGAAGATCAAGGAGCTGTGCGACTCCCTTGGTTCGATCAATGTCAACATTGACGACGATGAAATGGTGCAAATATGCCTCGGTGACCTTGAAGCAATAAGGTCGACCGTCCTCGTGAGGGAGAATTCTCCCTCCTTCGATCTCTAGTCTATGCTGTTGGTTGAAGAAAATCACTTCCGAACGAGGAATAATGTGTAGGAAGGACACATGCTCTATTCGTATTCGAATAGAGAAAGGAGACAACGTTGTGGAAGAAGTGGCTGATTTGGTCAAGGCTGACACAACCAGGAACAACCATGTGAACAGAACTTCTACTACCGGCAAGACGTTGCTAAAACCAAACGAGGTAGAACGTCTGGAAGAAGGGGAAGCAACCATGCTAGACCAAGCCGACAAAAGAAGTCCATCCAGTGCGGATACTGTGGCAAATTTGGCCATTATGAGGCCTTGTTGGAAGAAGAAGAGTGAGTCGGCCTTCACAAGTCGACAACTCAGCAACTACGCCTCAAATTTCGACTATGACGACTGTGGTGGAATGTTCATGATGCGGCATAACGCAGCTTCGATGATGACATCGTGCCCAACTAGCACCTCCAGTTTGGAAATGCATATGGTTTGTCAACTTGGGTGCATCCAATCACATGATGTCTCATGAAGATTGGTTCTGAGAGTTACGAAAGCCTGATCGATCCGGTTATGTGGAAACTGGGGATGAGAATTCACCCCATTCAACATGGCGAAGAGGGAAACCAAACCTACATCAAGAACGCCTTGCATGTTCCAACAATAACGAAGAATCTGGTCTCGGTTAGCCAGATTGTGGAACAAGGCATGCACGTTCGATTCAACGATTGAGGATGCTTCATCGAAGAGGAAGGCCAAATTATCGCTTGCGGGCGAAGAGATGGCGAAATGTTCATCCTCGATTCTCATGAGATGAAATTGGGAATGTTTGCCAAGGGCCATAAAGTCGGCGCCGACATAAAGCTATGGCATAAAAGAATTGGCCACATTAATCTCTAGAAGCTCAAAGGAATGTAGTCGAAAGGAGTTGTCATCAAACTCTTGACCTTTACTGAGAAGGAGATTACAGGTGTATGCAAAGCTGCTAGTTCGACAAACAACAATCAAGCATTTTCAGTGCGTGCATCAATTAATGAGATATGTGAGCGGCACGAAGGATCAAGGACTACTGTACCAACACGGTATAGTCGAACAACTAGTTGGCTATACAAATGCTGATTGGGCTGGAGATGCGTCGGACCGACGGTCAACATTTGGTTTCATGTTCTCACTTGGGAGTGCGGTTGTAGCATGGATCAACAAGAAGAAGCCGACAGTGGCCCTATCGAGCTAGAGGCTGAGTATAAAGGAGCTGCGACCTGTGAAGCTATATGGCTGTGGCGGATGCTGCAAGACTTAAGGGTCAAAGTTTCTACTCTGATTCTGATCTACTATGACAATATCAACCACATGCAACTATTTCCAATCCGAACTCCTCTGGTCTGGACCCTTCTTCGAGTCGGCATTTCAGTTCCTTTCTCCTTCCGAAAATGTCGACAATTCTTCTGGAAGCGCTCGAGCTTCCCACAATTGAAGCACATATGCCTCCCCTTTGACTTTGACCTCGGCCTCGATTTGTCCTGGTTTTGGGGATTCCGATTCCGGCCTCTTCCTCGTTGTGCATCAATTTCCGTAATCAAGGCCTTCGGATCGGATCCGGATTCCCGGTCCTTTCGGCGAGCTTCATCATCTAGCAAGCTCGACTTTACTCATGCGAGGGATAGGTGTTTCCCTTCCAGCTTGGTGTTGCCCAAAGTGACAACCAACGTCTCCCAACTATCCGGGAGGGAACCAAGCAACATCAATGTGAGTACCTCGTCGGCTAGAGGTACTTCCAACGAGGTTGTTTGATTTATAAGTGCCTGGAAGGAATTCATGTGCTCTGCCATACTGGACTCAAGCCGTCTTGGTATTAGAGTCTCACTAACTTCCGGAATACTGAGGCCCGATTCACAACATTCTTGTTTTGAAACATGATGCCTATCTTCTCCTATAGTTCAGGAGCCTTAATCTCTTCATTGAAGTTGTTGTACAGGCTCATATCAATGAAGCATCGAATATAGGCTGTTGTCTTCATGTGCATCACCTCCCATGTCGGCTAATCTATTTTGTTCGGTTTTGCATCTCCAAACTGTACCGACAACCAGAGATCTTTGACCACCAACATGTCCCTCATCTTTGACTTTCATACTAAGTAGTTGGAGCTGGTGAGCTTGAACATGCCGCCGAATGGATCTTCCATGCTCTGATTCCAGTTTGACGTAAATAGTGCTCGGCCACAACTGAGTCTCCACTACACACGATGGAAGAATCAAAACATAAATAAGATTAATGCACTTACACACAAAATGGGTTGACACAGGATATTAACGTGGAAACCCTAATCAGGGAAAACCACGGGAGGGCACACCAATGTGAGACTTAGAGCAACGACCTCGAGCTCTGTATCTTCACCAACAGGCGGTTACAACAGAATTAGGTTTCTGTGTGTGTGTGTCTCTCTCTCACACACTCTGTCTCTCTATACAACAATAATGATGACAACATAATGAAAATTGTTGCCCTAGTTATATAAGCTACACGTCTTTCACCTCTGGAATGAGGTTATCCTTGACAAGTCTCTGCATCCCCTTCTGGCTCATGTGGAACAACCTCTTGTGCCACAGCTCACCGACAATGTCGGATATCAAGTTCACTTCTTCCTGTCATATTCGAGCATGCATTAGGTACAATGTGTTGATATTTCGGGCTTGAGCCACGATCAGGCTCCCTTTGCAAAACTTAATTACTCTGTTTCGGATGCTACCCGTGTAGCCCTCATCATCCAACCAACCAGCTCATATCAGGTTCAACCGAACCGCCAGAACGTGTTAGACATCTTTCAACAACAGTTTGCACCCTTCAATTTTCGGCTGGTTTCTCTCTCGGCTCTCGCTTGGAACTCTTTGAAGACACCTAGTACTTGATCCTTCGTCTTCAGCACATAAACCCACAACTTATGACTGTAATCAACAATGAAGGTAACAAAGTACTGTCCACCAGAATGAGACTTCACGTCTACATTGCATACATCAGTGTGTATGAGTTCCAGAATGGTTTTCTTCCGAATTAGGGGCCTCGGTCGAAATGCGGCTCTATTATGTTAGCTGGCTAGGCGATCAACACACTTGTCCAAATGCACTTTCTTCACCTCTAGTCGGAGTTCTTTTTCGGAGAGCATTTGCATTTCCTTCTGGCTCATGTGCATAGCCTCTTATGCCACAACTCACTGGTTGTGTCGGCTACCACGTTCACTTTGTTTCGGCACAATCAAGCATGCATAAAATACAATGATTTGTTTTTTTCAGGCTCGAGCCACAATCATGCTTCCCTTGCAAAACTTCATGACGATGTTCTAGATGCTACCGTGAAGCCTTCATCATCCAGCCAACCGACTGATATCAAGTTCAATCGCACTTCTAGAACGTGTCGTACGTCTCTCAACATAAGTCTGCACCTGGTTGACATTGTCAAGCACACATCTCCAATGCCAAAGATTCGGCATGCTCCTTCATTTCCCATCTTTACGGATCCAAGATCTCCAGCTCTATAAGATGAGAAGCATTTCCGGTTGGGGGTTAGGTGGAATGATGCACCCGAATCGATCACCCATGTTGATTCATCCCTGATAAGGTTCACTTCGTTTTGCTCACTGATGAGCAACAACTCCCCCCTTTGCTGTCTGAAATCGTCTTCGGTTTTTGTTGTCTGAAATCTTCTTCGGTTGCACACTGTCGGCTCCCCCCTTTTCCTTTCGGAAGTGTTGGCAATTCTTGTGGAAGTACTCCGTCTTTCAACAATAGAAGCACATGGGTTTTCTGCTCGACTTCGACCTTGTCCCCAACTTATCTCGATTCTGGGGACTTCGAGTCCGACCTCTTCCTCGATTTGTGTCACTTTCCATGACTAAGGCCTTTGGGTTGGCAATGGACTCTCTATCCTTCCGGAAAACTTCCTTGTTTAGTAAGCTCAACTTCACCTGCTCTAGGGATAGATGCTTCCCTTCCAGTCCGGTGTTGCCCAATGTGACAACGAGTGTTTCCCAGCTATTCGGAAGGGATCTCAACAATAATAATGCTAATACCTCGTCGGCAAGGGGTACTTCTAGAGAGGTGGTTTGATTCATCAGTCCTTGGAAGGCATTAATATGCTTCGCCATGATGGAGTTGTCTTGATATCAGAGTCTCACAATTTTTCTGAAAACTGAGACTTTGTTCATGGCGTTTTGGTTCTTGAATATTACGCCAATCTTCTTCCAGAGGACATCATCACTCATCTCTTCATCAAAGTTGTTACATATAGACTCATGTCTATAAAACACCTTATACATGCAACCTACTTCAGATGCATGACTTCCAAAGTCGATGCATCGATCTTGTCTAGCTTCATCTTGTCGTATTGCACCGGCAACCACACGTCTTTGCACACGAGCATATCCCGCATTTTCAACTTCCACACCAAATAGTTGGAGCCGGTTAACTTGAACATTCCACCGAAATGTTCATCCATTGCTATGATACCACTTGTCAGGATTGGAACCGGCCACAACCAGTTTCTCGTATGGATATTCAACTGCAAAGAATTGAGTAAGATAGTGCATAGACAGAAAATAGAAAACGAAAACAGAAAAGCATAGGAGACACATGTATTTTTAACGTGGAAAACCAGAAATGGGAAAGAAACCACGGGGGTCCACAAACCCCAAGAAAACAAATCACTAAGTGTAATGGAGAGGAGTACAAGGAGATTCGGAGGCAACAACTGCGAGCTTGTCTTTGTCTAACAGATGGCGGCAAAGTTACAACTCTCACACTCTCTCTCACTCTTGCTAGTTACTAAGGAAACTACTCACTATAACTTGTTACAACAATAATGATTATCACACACATTCCAACTACTTACCCTAAGTGTATATATACTTATATACATAGTAGACTATTTATGAATATAGCCTCAATGGGCACATCTAGACTATTTACAAATATAGTCTCTTGAATCGGCTTCGACCGATTCGATTGCTTGCCAAATCGATTTTCGGTCTTGGCCGAGTTCCCTATCACCTCCATTTGATCTGACATGTGCTTTTCCCATCTGGAGGGACCTGCTTCCCAACATGTAGCTCTCTCCGAAACAATATTGCAACACCTCCAGATCCTTTGGTAGTGCATCAATGTGAGGTTTATCTAAATATGGACTCCCAATGAAATCCTTCGACTCGTGGGAGTCCTCTATTTGGACTTTGGTGTGTTTCTACCAAGAAAAGTATATATGATACATTTAATATCTCTTGTAGGCGGCCGGGGTGTGTCCATAGTGCGCTGTTACAATTCCATAAGGTCATTCTAAGTGTATATTTTGTCACATGGTCCGCACACCGTCAATTAGTAGCGTGATCATTTATTATCACTCGTCTGTCCCGATAAAAGGTGTGATGCCCTTCTTTACGAGCTTGCATGAGTTGTGGCATACAACTTTTATGGTGCTCAATTTGCATCTTAGTGAGGTCTTCATCTAGATAGATAGGGTCCCCACCTAATCCCTTAAGAATTGGTCTCTTCTTAAAAAATGTGATTCAAGGTTCCATGTCTCTAAACTGAAGGACTAAGGCTCTCTTCGTAGTTGTGTCACGTTCGACTGTCATGAACATCGACTCAAATTTCAGCCTTAGGTTCTTGTATATATATGGTCGCTCATGCTCGTTGGTGTTCGGGTTCCAACTCTCAGCGAGGACCGTTCTAGTTCCCAGCAAGGACCCCACATGGTTACTCATGCCCTTTGGTGTTCATGCTCCTTGTGAGGACCGCACATGGTCGCTCACACCCGTTGATATTTGTCTTCCAGTCCTAGGCAAGGACCACACATGGTCGCTCATGCCTGTTGGTGTTAAATACATTGTCTTAAGCAAGGGTTACTCCTTGTCTAGGATTTACAAAATACTTTGGAGGTGCTCTAAGAATTTCATCAACAATATCCCCTAAAACCGATAAACGATTTGGGAAGGCATCGTTGGAGGGGGGGATAATGTCAAGATTCAAACTCTTGACATGACCATGTTATAATCGAGTGTTATGTGTTAACCACACATCTAGCATATAATCATGTATATACTTCCTCATTGTCGGTTTTAGCCAGCATCATGTGCATAATTTCTCCCTTGTATTATTTACACTTGTCACATGCATGCGTACCTACTACCTACATGCTCTATTGTATCACATGCATGCAACAAGTATGCATGCCACTTAGTATAAATAGTTGAGTTCACCTTGAAGGAATTCAAGGTGAACAACGCCAGTCATGGACATATCAATCTAGTATTCTCGTTTCGCCCATCTTCTCTCCTTAATCTTCATCTCCATCTTTATGCTCTTGTGTCATTCCGTCATTGCTCCATTGTAGCCTCATCATCCGTGCTCCGTCTTAGTTCGCGCTTGGTGTGTCCGTGACAGAACTCCTCGACCGACTTTGGGTTGGGTGTATATTCTCCAAAATCGATCTTAGAGATGCCTACAACTTGATGCATATCAAGCCTGGAGATGAGTGGAAAACGACATTTCGAACCAGGTACGTGCATTTTGAATACACGGTAATGCCATTTGGTCTCACAAACGCTCTTGTCGTTTTTCTACATATGATGAATGATATCTTCCGAGAATATCTGGACCAATTTGTGGTAATCTATCTCGACGTCATACTTATCTTCTCACAAGACTATATAGAGCACACCAAGCACGTCCGACTTATCTTGTCCAAACTTTAGGAACATGGACTTTATGCAAAACTTGAGAAGTGTGAGTTTGATCGAACTTCAGTTGAATTCCTCGGGTATGTTATTTCATCTGATGGTCTCACTATGGACAAGATGAAAGTCGCAACGGTTCCAGAGTGGGAAGTCCCCACCAGGGTCAAGGATGTGCAATCATTTTTGGGTTTTGCCAACTTCTATCATCAATTCATTCAAGGATTCTCTACATTGGCGCAACCCCTTATAACACTCACTCGGAAGGATTCTCCTTTTTGCTAGACTCCTACAACCCAACTGGCATTTGAGACACTAAAGAAAGCTTTTACCTTGGCTCCAGTACTTCTACACCCAGATCTGACGAAACCATTTATGATCAATAGTGATGCCTCTGACTTCGCCATTAGTGCCATTCTCTCTCAATCAGATAACAATGGGATCCTTCGTCCTGTTGCCTTTTATTCTCGGAAGTTCACACCCCTGAGATCAACTACCCAGTTTATGACAAAGAACTCTTTGCGATTATTGCCGCCTTTGAAGAATGGCGTCCTTACTTGACGGGCACCCAACACCATGTCCAGGTGGTGACCGATCACAAGAACCTTGTCTACTTCACCACTACTCGCATTTTGAACCAGAGGCAAGCACGATGGTCGACCTTCCTAGCTGATTACGACTTTGAAATTGTTTTTCGTGCTAGTGCCCAACATGGTATAGCTGATGCCCTATCTCGGCGTTCGGAATTAGAAATCCGGCCAAGAGATGCGATCTACAGTCAACAATCATGTTGTCTTCTACAACCACATCAGATGCAACTCTTTGCAGCTTATATAGGCGCGGATGAATCAGTACTCAATGCAATAGCGACAGGTACTACCAACGACAAATTTGCAAAAGAGATTAAGGAGAATTGAATCAACAACTCAACCATAATGGAGGTACGGAATATCCATGACCAATTTATGTTTCAGGATGGTTTTCTTTTCCGGAACAACATAATGTATGTCCTAGATGGTCCTTATCATATCCGTATTATGAAGGAGTGCCATGATGAATGTCCTAACTGGACATTTTGGTGTTGCAAAAACTTTGGAGTTAATCTCTAGAAGTTATTGGTGGCCACAACCTTGGAAACTTGTTAAAAAGATCATGAAAACATGTGATACATGTGCCCGCGCCAAAGCAGTACATCATCGTCCCTACGGTCTACTTCAACCTCTGCCAATTCCAAATAGGCCATGGGCCTCCATCTTGACGGATTTTATCACCATCCATGGACCTTCCCGACATTGAGGGATTCAATTCAGTATTGGTGGTGGTTGATAGGTTCACAAAGATGGCACATTTTATTCCATGTTCTAAAGCGATTTCAGGGATGGAAACAATAGATCTATTGTTAACGAATATTGTGCGCCTTCACGGTTTAGTGGATGACATTATTTCTGATCACGGTGCCCAATTTATGTCTCATTTCTGGAAACACCTCTTCTAGACTCATGGAACTTCCACAAAATTTTTGACAGCCTTCCATCTTGAGACAGATGGCCAAACGGAACGAGTAAATCAGATCCTAGAGCAATATCTTCGATGTATGATAAGTTATCAACAAGATGATTGGATCAAATTTCTTCCAATGGCTCAATTCACCTACAACAATATTCTCCACACATCAACTAGCATAACACCCTTCTTCACAAATTATGCGTTCAAGCCACGCTTTAGCATAGCTATCCCTGCTGGTTCTGCGAATCCATCTGCTGAAGAACGAGCTCGTCTGATGAAAGAAGTGCATCATGACCTATCCCTAGAACTCTCCATTACTCAAGAATGACACAAAGAGAAGGCTGATCGACATCAGTAGGTTGCACCTCATTTTAAAGTTGGTGACATGGTTTGGCTATTATGTTGGCATATTTCGACAACTCGCCCATGTAGCAAACTCGATTACAAGAAGTTGGGTTCGTTCTGCATCATTGACAAAGTCAACCCTCTGGCTTTCCGTCTTGCTTTTGCATAACACTACCGAATTCACAATGTCTTCCATGCATCACTTCTTGAGCTCTATCATCCATCCTCAATTCTAGGAAGAAGCATTGAGCCACCCGCCCCTGTGGGTTTGACGACTATGGATGAGTATGAAGTCGAAACCATTCTAGACTCGCGCAAGAGCCGACAGAAGCTCCAGTATCTGGTCTTGTGAAAGGGATATCCCATCTCTGAGGCCACATGGGAGCCCGCTAGAAATTTACTCACTGCCCTGGAAGTGGTTCATGATTTTCATCTCCGATATCCTCACAAACCCGCACCTTCCTTAAGGTCGCACTTAAGGGGAGGATATTGTCATGAACATCGACTCCAATTTTAGCCTTAGTTTCTTGTATATATATATTATTTCTCCTAGACAAACTTTAGATTTTAAACCTTTGTATAAAGAGTGGTATATAAGACTCAGTATGTAAGACTGAGTATGTAAGACTTGGCATGCAAGAATTAGTATGCATGATATTATAGTATGTAAGACTTGGCATGATCATGGTTATCATGCTTCACTACATGTATAAAAAGGGTTGGTCTCCCTTGTTAACATCAAGGAAATCAACACCAGTCATGGAATAGATGTTCTTACTCATTGTCATCAACTTCGCCATCTCTTTATCTTCCAATTGTTCATCCCTGACACTGGCCCTCCAAGTTTTGGTGATTGGTAGGGCCTCTTTGTACCCGTAGACATTTGAGATTCGCCCATGCATCCTTTGGCGTCTTGGCATCCCGAATATGGCTCAATAGCCGGTCGCTCACGCAAGATGCAAAGCAGTAGAGAACTCTGCTTGCTGCTTGTTCCCAAGACAAAAAATCCCTGTGTGTCGATTTGGATGCTGTATCATTATCTCATTTGACATAACTCCAGTAGCCATGACTAAGCAGGTACTAGTGCATCTTGTACGACCAAGATGTGTAGTTGCTCCTGTCGAGCTTCTCAGTCGGTAGTGAGCTTCCCATTCCTCTGTCCATGTTGCTGTCTTATCTTTTCTGAAAGCCAAGAATAACAACTCAACTATGTCTCTGTCGCAAGCTTTTCTGTCGACTGCAGAGGACTTCAACCCTCGCGCTCTGATACCATGTAAAAGAATATGTGTGCGGAAGCGTATGCAAAACACAGAGTACACAGTTCGGAGAACGACAGTTTGGTAAAACATAGAAAATGCAGGGATGGAGATGGAGAGGGAGAGACAGAGAGAGAGAGAGCAAACAACTCAGTTCTATTTTAAAATAATGACACTATGTACATACTTCGTGCTCAGTGAGCACCTTTTATACAAGCCCTGACTATTGGGCTGACACAAGTACTGACAGTAGTTGACTTCTCATAAATGAGCCTACTACATTAACTCCCAAAATTATTCCTTACAAGGAATATCATACTAACGGCCTTTCGGTTTACGCACTGATACGGCCACGTTATGGATACTGTTTTACGCATCTAGTCTACACACTGGGTTATGCACCGTGTTACGCACCCAATGTTGAGCTTGTCACTCAACAATTTCCTTCACTTCGATGGACTCACACACATTTCGACAATTTATGACGCACATACAATACACGTGAGAGAACACTCCAAAAGATGCACAATCCACCAAAGAAAATGTGCACACAAAGTACAACGCACACGTCGCAAAGGAACAAACTCCACCAAGGGTGCACTTGACAACAGGAAAAAAGAAGAACATAAAGAGAGACCAGATGGATGTAGCTCAGTTGGTAAGGTTGCCCAATGGAGACCAGGTGGTCATGGGTTCAACCCCTACATTCCACAGTGGCATCTAGTGAAATAGAGATATATATGAAGTATATAATAGAGAGGTGAGAAAATTGGGTTTCGAACCCAAGACACAGTGCTTGTAGTGTTTTCGACTTACCACTAGGGTAAACTAATTACGAGAGCGAGAGAGCAAGTGAGCTTCTTCTATTATCTCATTCATGCCCCATGGGTGGGGTTATATAGGTAGTACATGAGGGTCACAATCCAAGAAAATACAGTGAGGCATGTAGGGTAGTTACATACCCTTCTAACAACCTACACCCACTTTACAACACTCTTGCATATTTGATCACAGGCACACAAATGTGTATGTGTTTATAGATATCAATATACTTTGTTGCCAGAATGAAGATATGGATATGACCATAGAAACAACTAACAATGATATGCTAAGTGCAACGCATAAACGACGAATACTGTTTGTAGCCTTCGGAAAAAAGAATGAAATTAATCCAGTTAGAGCAGAAGACACTAGTGGACAAGCGGGAATGATCCAAGCATACTCGCATGAAAACTCTACGAACATATATATATATATATATTTAGATTTTTTTTTTTGAAGTTGTCTTTTCCTCCATCTCGGAACTATGTAGAATGGAATGGGCGTGCTCGAGCAAATAATTAGTATTCTTTCGTTTTGATGCTAGCAATATCCAACTTTCTTTCGGACAACAACGAAAAAACTCGATAGAATTAAAAAGCGTTAGAGATACTTATTTAAAATAGAAAACCCAACCCTAAAATGTTGGTTTAACAAATGTTGGGTGAGAAGGTGAAAAGAATCTTAGAATGCATTTTTTGTGGTTTTCATAGGTCATCATGGCTAAAGCCATTGTAATGTTTTAGCTTAATAATTTCCTCATGTATGTAGAATTCTACTAATGAAGAATATTTGTTTTGGAAGAAGAAGAAGAAGTGTGTGTCCAGTTAAGTGTGCCATTCTATTAATATACTACATATATTAATATACTCACGTGAGCAAAAGGGGTACAAGTGCTTCAACCCCTCTCCCCAAAAGTTTCGTTGAGTCGGGATGTTGTCTTTGATGAATCAATATCATTGTATGAACCTGACTCAACTCCACCCGAACCGATCAAGGATGAGTTGGAATTCGACTAAGAGGCCAACATTCGGCCTAGTCCGATACCAAGGGAAAGTCGAATCTCAACCATGTTGAGTGGACTGCAAGAGCCTCCGACCAACCAAATCACCTCACAAACAAGTGCCAAATCGGACAAAGGAAAGGCTAAGATGCCAAAATATGAGGTTGACCACTCCAACGAGAGTCATGTGGATGGATCAACATACTTAGTGGACAATGAATTTGGTGTCCCTATCACGAGGACACTTGGAGTGAAGAAAGGCCTAACAACGACAAATAAAAAACTTTGTCACTCAATTAGAGAAAAGAACGTGGTCACCCGATTCAGCCATAACAACTACATGGCATACCATTATGCCTTAATGATGAAGGTGGTAGCCATACGGGAGCTGGAAAGCTTTGTCGAAGCCGCTCAAGATCCACGATGGATAGAAGCGATAAACTAGGAAATGCAAGCGCTCGACAAGAACAAATCATGGGACCTTCTTCCACACTCACCTCACAAGAAAGCAATTGGTTGTAGATGGATATAAAAGGTGAAGTACAATGCCGATGGCATGGTCAATCGGCACAAAGCCCTACTTGTAGCAGTAGGCTATGCACAAACCCATGGCGTCGATTATGAAGAAATCTTTTCCCCGGTGGAAAAGACGATGACCATCCGGAAAATACTTACACTCGAAGCGGCGAAAGGGTGGCATCTTCATTAGATGGACGTGAAGAATGCGTTCCTCCAAGGCGAGCTTGAGGGGGAGGTGTACATGGTACAACCATTCGGCTTCAAGTTGAGAGCACTTCCAAATGCCGTATGTTAACTCAAGAAGTCCCTTTACATCCTCAAGCAAGCGCCACGGGCTTGGCATTCAAAGATAATGTTGGGAGACAGGTCCCTCCGGATGGGAAGGGAGAAGATCAGTGCCGATGAACAAACTCGGCCGAGGCCGAAGACCGGATGAGGAGTACCTGGCTACGGAGAGCCGGATGATGCAGACCCGGTGAAGACCGGATGAGGAGTACCTGGCTACGGAGAGCCGGATGATATAGACCCGGTGTGAACCGGATGAGGAGTACCTGGCTACGGAGAGCCGGATGGTGCAGGCCCGGTATGAACCGGATGAGGAGTACTCGGCTACGGAGAGCCGGATGGTGCAGACCCGGTATGAAGACCGGATGAGGAGACATATTCGTAAATATGTTTCTGAGAGCCTATCGAGGCTACATTTGTAAATAGCTGAAAAGTCATATTAGTATAAATATGACTTAGGGCAAAACTTTTAGTTACTATTGTTGTCATTTTTTTCTTGTTGGTGCAAGAAGAAGAGAGAGTGCGTAACTATACAGAGAAGGAGAGAGAGACGAGGTCGTTGCCTCTGTTGTAACCGCCGCCTGTGGCGAAGATCGTGAGTCCGAGGTCGTTGCCTCCGTGAACTCACTGTTTTGTACATTCATACATAGTGACAGTTTGCAGCCTGTGGGCTGCCGTGGTTTTTCCCCTAGTTTGGGGCTTTCCACGTTAACCTCCTGTGTACTCTTTCTCCTCTTTGTGTCGTGTTCTATTTCCCGTTTTCTGTGTATGAAAAGAATCTCGGTTGTGGCCGAGCGTTGCGCATAAGGAGCTAGGAGTTCCCGTCAGATAGCGTGGTTTTTTCACTGAATCGGCTTTCGGATGTATTCACCCAAAATGACTCAAGTGGTCAAATTTTATCATCATATATGTCTATACCTTGGTGATATCAAATAGCCGATATCAACAACATTAAGATGCTCCTCTCCGACAAATTCGAGATGAAAGACATGAAAGACCTCCTCTACTTCCTTAGGCTAGGCATTGAAGTAATTCTGACTCTTGATGATATCATGATCTCCCAACGACACTACGTCCTAAACTTGCTATTCAAGTTCGAGATGACAGAATGTAAGTTTGTAGCGACCTCTCTCGATCGAAATCAGAAACTGGATACCGACTCCGTCACCACATAGTGTGAGCGAACATGCTATCGGCAACTTGTCGGAAGCCTAATCTACCTCACTATCACCCGACCCGACCTTAGCTATCTAGTTGGTCTCCTTAACTAATTCATGCAGACACCACATGACATTCATCTAGATTGAGCTAAATAGGTATTACAATACGTGAGTAGCACTATGGATTACAACATTCTTTACAAGTCACGAATGCCGATTCGACTCGAAGGGTACACAGATGTTGACTGGGCTGGCTACAAAGTCAACCAACGCTCCACTTCGGGGTTTGTTTTCTCTCTCAGAAGTGGAGCCATATCATGGAGTAGTAAGAATCAACCAATCGTTGCATTATCAATCACATAGGCTAAATACAGGGGCACGACCGTGGTTGTATGTGAAACCAAATGGCTCAAAAGGATTTTGAAAGATCTGGGCATCTCCATCAACGACCCAAACTTGAAGTACTACGACAACCTCAACAATATTCATCTTGCACGGAACCTGGTCTTCCATGTTCAAACGAAGCACATCAAGGTGCAATACCACTTCATTTGGGAATGTGTCATTGCGGGGGATGTCGACGTTCAACACATCAACACAAATCTTGACCACCTAGATCTTTACGAAAGCCCTAGGGGTCGACAAGCTTTGGCAATTCTTGACGGAGCTTGGACTTTCAACCTTTGACTTGCCATGCTTGAGGGGGGTTGAAAGCCGAAAGCCACACACGAAGCCGGACATTGAAGCCGAAACCAGGGCTGAACACTAGCGAAGCCAAACGCCGACTTACACCAAGTTGAGCTTGAAGGGGTGTGATAAGAATCAAACTCAACTAGAGTGTGAACACACATGAGTAGGTAATGTGTGTGAACACACCACCACCTTGTAACATAACTATGCGTCATAGAATGTAATTCCAATGACAAATCACCTAATGAGATATTTAAGGTTTTCCCCCTTTCTCAAGATTGTGTTCTAGTGAGAGAATGTCGAGAGAGTGTGATCTTTTAAGCAACCTCCTGTCTTAGTTTGTAAGAGTGTTGGTTATAATTCTTGTTTTTGTGAATATGCAGTTTAAGTGTTTTAAGTTTTTCTTACCTTGTGTCTCTTCTCTTTTCTCTCTCTCACATATCTCTAATTTATTCTATTTTCGCATCATATAATCATATGCTTGATTATTTACACTAATATTACTTAGTATGGGGCAAAGCAAGCAACCTAGTCTGGCATTTGATATAAATGATAAATATTCAACTTAGGAATATCTTGAACATCTCTCACTAATAAAAAAACAAGACCCATCTAGGTGTATGCTCTCTCTCTCTCTCTCTCTCTCTCTCTCTCTCTCTCGCTCAAATATGATCGATTGTATAACAACTTTTTTATTGCAGGTGCTTTCACTTATCCAAGCCTTCATTAAGTCCTTCATCTTTTGTACAACCTATTTGTTTTCCAAAGATGATGGGTGCAATTGTAGGATTAATATATGCAAAATTAAATATAGCCTTGGTCTTTATATTTCACTTTGCCTTCCTACGGTTTGCTTAAATCCATTATACCATGGTAAAAAACTCTCCCCTTTTTTGTTGGTTGAAGTGGCTTGGTAGTTACATTATAGCATCGAAGTCATAAAATTGAGAGAACCCAACTTTATTGATCTCAATGGGTCAAGCCTTGTCTAATAAATTACAAAGGGTCTCTTGTGAATAACGTATCTATCTATCTATCTATCTATCTATCTATCTATCTATCTATCTATCTATCTATCTATCTATCTATCTATCTATCTTAGTGTGCACCTTAACGAATGGTCATCATACCTTTGGATTGGGAGATTTGCACATGTATAGTAATTGCGTGACACATTTCCTACACCTTTCTAATCTTATAACGACACTATTAGCTTAGGATTCAACAAAAAAGTATGCATAATACAATTGATTATTGCACATAGTTGGTTGAGGCTAAAGCACCAGTTAAAAATGATGTATGAAACCATAATCCAACTTTGATATGAATAAATCATCACATAGTTTGGTTGCATACAATAAGTAATAAGCATTTAAAGATATCATTCCATGAATGAAATGTTCACACACTTTCTTGAAGAGTTCATGGTCCCACATTCAAAGAGCAACCCCCTACATCGTTAATGTAATAGTCAAGTACAGGGCTTCAAGAACATAAACTATAGCTAACTCTTGGCAATGTCTAGGCTTCATTAGACCCAAGCACTCCACATGACGCTATGGGCATTAAGACCTCTTACAAAGTTGTGAACTAGAATACATAGGTTCACTTGTATATGACTAAGAAGAATCATCATGCCTATTGAGATGATTCTCTTTGAGTAGAAACCCATGAGCAATGGGATGGCAACCTCATGCATGTCTAGAAAATCTTGAGAAAACTAATTGAAGAGCACGTCACGACAGTAAAATCAATAAAATGGAACTCAACAATACGTGTACAATGCTTAAATGTTAACCTTGCCCTATTCCCAAAAAATAAATATTTTTGGATATAGTAACAAAAAATAAATGTTTTGGGGGTTAGGGTTGTTGTCGATACTCAAAGGGGTGTAGAGTTGAAATCTTTGTCCAAATGTAAAGAACTATTCTTTCTGGCATTTTTTGTTGAGAGACAAGCTCAACATCGACCGGATCGGTTAGGCCGGACTGGTGCATAAAATGGATGCGTAAACTGGTACGCAGACCGGTGCGTAGGAAGGCCGTATTGGTGCGTAAACCGAAAGGCCGTTAGAGAGATATTCCTCGTAAGGAATAGTTTTGGGAGTAAGAGTCGAGGCTCATTAATGAGAAGTCAAGTACTGTCAGTACTTGTGTCAGCCCATTGTCAGGGCTTGTATAAAAGGTGCTCACTGAGCACGATGTATGTACACAGAGAGTTAGTATTTTTTAAATTGAGTTTTTGTGTGTTCTCTCTATGTCTCTCCTGCATACTGTGTATACTCAAGCTCTCCATTAAACCTGTGTATTTTTTGTGTGTTTGGTTTTCTATTGCTTCCGCACATAATCTTTTACATGGTATCAAAGCGCGAGGGTTGAGAACCTCTGCAGCAGACATAGCTTGATAGAAAAACCAAACAAGAAGAACAGGCAAAACTGATGGATAGAGGCATGGCTAGCTCGCTTCTGACGGAGAAGCTCGACAGAAACAACTACGCGTCTTGGTCTTACAAGATGCACTAGTACCTGCTCGGACATGGTTACTGGAGCTATGTCGACGGAGCAAATGACACAGCACCCGAGTCAACACACAAAGACTTCCCGACGTGGGAACAATCGGCGAGCAGAGTGCTGTACTGTTTCGCGTCTTGTGTGGGCGAACAACTATTAAGCTATGTTCGGGATGCAAAAACGCTGAAGGGTGCATGGGAAAATCTAAAGAAGATCTTCGTTGCGAGCACCACAGCCAGGAAGCTTCAGCTCCGACAGGAGTTTAGCAACCTACGACAACGCGATTTGTCGGTGGCTGACTATACCTCGAAGATCAAGGACATCTACGACTCCTTAGCTTCCATCAATGTGAACATCGAGGAAAGCGAGATGGTCCAGGTCTATTTCGGGGGTTTGGCGTCAAAGTTCGGAGCGTTCCGAACTGCTGTGTGTACACGGGAGAATACACCGTCATTTTTCGACTTACAGTCGATGCTCCTTATAGAGGAGAACCACGCGGGTGCGTCGACAAGCACGCATGCCGAAAACAAGATGCAGTATACAGAGGGAGATAGGCCCCGTGGTCGTGGTGGACGAGGCGAGTCGGTACGTAATGGAGGCGACCGACGGGATCAAGGAAGAAGGCATCGAAGTGATGCCGACAGCAATTCCGGACCCTCCGGAAACAGGGGGAGTCGAGACGACGAGAACCGGCAAGGGAAATCCGCTGCGGAATGTTGGTACTGTGGCAAGAAAGGCTACAGGGAGAGCGAGTGCTGGAAAAAGCGCGCTGATTCGGAGAGAACCAGCTCCGGATCAGGTTCCGGACAGACCAACAAAGGAAATTGGCAATGATCGCATTACGCCGAAGGATCTGGAGAAGCCGGAAAAGGGTCAGTCTTTGTGACGAGACACGAAGCAAACTCAATGAAGCAGACCACCCCGAAATCGGACGAGGTGTGGTACGTCGACTTCGGCGCGTCAAATCACATGATGAGACATAAGGAGTGGTTCTCATACCTAGAAAAACCGATGCAATCGGGAGTAGTCGCAACTGGAGACGACACTCCGCATCCGATTGCGAATGTCAGAGAAGTTCCCCTGAGCCATGTCGGGCAGAAAGGGAAACTCATGAACGTGCTACACGTTCCGACAATCATGAAGAACTTGGTGTCGGTCGGACAGATCGTCGACCAAGGGATGGAGGTCCGGTTTACACACCTCGGGTGCTTCATTGAGGAAGAAGGCTGTGTTATTGCGCAAGGGCGCAGAGATGGGAGGATGTTCATCCTCGACTCTACTGACGGTGGCACCGCAATGTTCGCGAAGGGACAAAAAGTTGAGTCGGACATCAACTTATGGCACAAGAGGATAGGCCACGTCAACTACCAGCGGCTTCAAGACCTGCAATCGAAACAAGTGGTGTTCGGATTGCCCAAATTTAGCGGCCAGAAGGCACAGATTTGTGAAGCCTGCCAGCTTGGGAAGCAACACCGACTTCCTTTCCCCAACGAGCGTAACCGGAGTCAGAACAAGCTTGACATGATACAGTCCGATGTGTGGGGTCCGACACAAAATGTTAGTCTTGGCGGGAGCCGATATTTCGTCTCCTTCATCGACGACTACACGCGGCACACATGGATCTACCTCATTGAGAGGAAGAGCGAAGTCTTCGACTGTTTCTGGGACCTCAAAGGGTTCGTGGAAATGGAAACAAGAAGAAAGATTAGGTGCTTGCGGTCGGATGGCGGAAAAGAATACTTTTCCGGTCAATTCAACGGTTATCTACAACAGATGGGAATTCAGCACGAATTCAGTTGTAGATACACGCCAGAGCAAAACGGCGTGGCCGAGAGGAAAAATCGGTCGGTTGTGGAAGCGGCACAGGCAATGCTGGAGCAGAAGAGCTTGCCCAAGTTCTACTGGGCTGAGCTGGTAAGGACAACAGTGTACATCCAGAACCGGATCGGATACAAAGTGTCGGCGCACGAGCTATACTTCGAAACGAAGCCAAACTTGCGACACTTACGAGTTTTCGGTAGCATTGCGTATGTGCATGTGCCGAAGGAGAAACAGAGAAAGCTAGATGCAAAGGCCAAGAAATGTATCTTGGTCAGCTATTCGGACGAGCAGAAAGGTTATAAGTGTTATAACCCACACACCAAACAAGCGCGCGTGAGCCGCGACGTTGTGTTTGATGAGTCCGCGTCCTGGTACTTGCCCCCGACTCCGGACCTTGCCTCCAATCTGAGTTCTGATGATGAGTTCAGCGAGGCCGAGATGCCTCTGGATGAGCCTGAAATCGGGACCCGCGAAGAGAGTTTGATTTCGTTTTGGTTAAGTGGACCAAATGGACGACTGAGTTGGTTCGACTAGTCCGATGAAGAGCCGGCGAGTAGCGGGGACTCGGCCGTGCATTCCCCGCGCAGGAAGCCGAGGAGACGGCTTATGCGCAAAGAAAAAGGGAAGAAGAAGGTGCTGGATTACGGCACGGATAGGAACGAGTCGGATCGATACGAATCCAACTCCGAGGGAAGTGACGACGGGTCTTCGAGGCTGAAGTCCACGTCGGCCAGGAAAGCCTCAACAACGGCTGATGAGCAATTATGCTGATCTACCCGCCAAAAGAACCCAGTTGTGCGGTTCGGATACAATGAGTACATGGCACATCATTATCCGTACATGACTCGTGTAGCGGAAGTGTGTGAGCCGGAGAGCTACGCAGAAGCGGCTAAGGACACGAATTGGCGCGCCGCGATGGAGGAAGAGATGCACGCATTGGCGGAAAACGAGACTTGGGACTTGGTTGACGCACCGAAGTGTGTGAAGCCGATCGGATGTAGGTGGGTATACAAGGTCAAGTACAACACCAACGGCTCGGTCAACCGATACAAGGACCGGTTAGTGGCAAAAGGCTACGTGCAGAAACATGGCATCGATTACGATGAGACATTTGTGCCGATTGCGAAGATGACAATCGTCTGTGTTTTGCTAGTGGTAGCTGCGGCGAAGGGGTGGCACTTACATCAGATGGATGTAAAGAATGCGTTCTTGCAAGGTGAGCTTGAGGAACAGGTGTACATGGTACAACCCCCCGGATTTCACTTCGGAACGAACACGTCGGCAGTGTGCCGATTGAAGAAGTCCCTTTACGGATTGAAGCAAGCCCCGCGTGCCTGGAACGTGAAGATCACGCAGCAACTGCGTCGGATGGGCTTTGCAATGTTGAAATCGGCCTCTTCCCTGCTCATCCGGAAAGGTCGACTCGGTCCGGTCAGTATTTTACTATATGTTGATGACTTTGTCATCACCGACGCCGACCTAGGTGAAATCGACCAAGTGAAGCTCCAACTTGTGGCATCATTCGACATGAAGGATCTAGGGGACTTTCATTACTTCCTCGAGATCGAAGTGATCCGCACCCCCGAAGGCCTACTGATCAGCCAACGTCATTACGCGCTGAATATGCTCTTCAAATTAGGGATGGACGACTGTAAGTCTGTCTCAACTCCTCTGGATAGAACCGTCAAGCTTCGCCCCAATTCTGGAAAGGTATGCGACCCGACGAGGTTCCGACAAATTGTCGGAAGCCTTATCTACTTGACAATCACCCGACCCGATCTCAGTTATCCGGTCGGGGTGATCAGTCAATTCATGGCGCGACCTACCAAGGAGCACCTTTAGTGTGCACAACACGTACTGCGGTACGTAAGCGGCACTAAGGACAGGGGATTGCTATATTGGACCAGTACAACCTTGCAGTTGGTTGGCTACACTTATGTTGATTGGGCTGGCAACGCCGCCGATCGTCGATCCACGTCCGGATACACGTTCTCTCTTGGGAGTGCCGTGATAGCATGGAGCAGTAAGAAGCAGCCGACAGTTGCGTTGTCGAGCACCGAGGCCGAGTATAGAGGAGTGGCTGTCGCGACATGCGAAGCCATATGGTTGAAGCGGCTACTTAAGGATCTGCAAGTGGAGGTGTCCGATCCAACGACTATCTACTGTGACAACCTCAATAGCATCCAACTTGCCAAGAACCCCGTTTTCCACACCCGGACTAAGCACATTGAGATGCACTATCATTTCGTCCGTGAGCGTGTTCTCTCCGGTGAAGTCGAACTTCAGTATGTTCCGACGGATCGGCAGACCGTCGACATCTTCACCAAGCCTCTTGGTCTGGACAAGTTGCGGCAATTCTCCAGTGTGCTTGGGTTGCGTCACCTCGATGTGCCGAATTTGTGGGTGAGAGATGACCACGGAAGGGGGAGAGAAGCCCGCGACGCCAAGTCGGATGATGAATTCGATTTTGGATCGGCTGAAGAAGCCGAGGGCGGACCTGCGGAAGATTCCGGAAGCGGACATAAGGGGAGCAGTCGAAAGGAAGAGCCGAAGCCAACCAAGTGTGGGCGAGACGAAGCCATCAATGGCCAGAAGACTGAAGACAAGTTGGAGACAACCAACTCGGATGAGAACGAAAACCGATCGGAGGAAGCCGAGCCAGGGGGAACCAGAGCGGTGATCCGGAAGATCCGGAAGAGCGTCAAGTTGAGCTTGAGGGGGAGTGTTTAGAGACAAGCTCAACATCGGTCAGATCGGCTGAGCAAGCTGAGGACCAGATCGGTTGGGACTGATCGGTTAGGCCGGACCGGTTCGTAAAACAGATGCGTAAACTGGTATGCAGACCGGTGCGTGGAAAAGCGTATCGGTGTGTAAACCGAAAGGCCGTTAGAGAGATATTCCTCGTAAGGAATAGTTTTGGGAGTAAGAGTCAAGGCTCATTAATGAGCAGTCAAATACTGTCAGTACTTGTGTCAGCCCATTGTCAGGGCTTGTATAAAAGGTGCTCACTGAGCACGATGTATGTACATAGAGAGTTAGTATTTTTTGAATTGAGTTTTTGTGTGTTCTCTCTTTGTCTCTCCTGTTGGGAGACAGGTCCCTCCGGATGGGAAGGGAGAAGAACAGTCCTGATGAGCAAACTCGGTCGAGGCCGAAACCGGATGAGAAGTATCCGGCTACGGAGAGCCGGATGGTGCAGACCTGGTGAGAACCGGATGAGGAATACCCGGCTACGGAGAGCCGGATGGTGAAGACCCGGTGAGAACCGGATGAGAAGTACCCGACTACGGAGAGCCGGATGGTGAAGACCCGGTGAGAACCGGATGAGGAGTACCCGGCTACGGAGAGCCGGATGGTGAAGACCTGGTGAGGAGTGCTCACCGGATGAAGAGACATATTTGTAAATATGTTTCTGAGAGTCCATTGAGGCTATATTTGTAAATAGCCGAAAAGTCATATTAGTATAAATATGACTTAGGGCAAACTTTTGTTGTGTTGTTGTCATTCTTGTTGGTGTAAGAAGTGAGTGTGTGTAACAGTGTACAGAGAGAGAGAGAGAGAGGAAGAGGTCGTTGCCTCTGCTGTAACCGCCACCTGTGGCGAAGATCGTGAGCACGAGGTCGTTGCCTCCATGAACTCACTGTTGTACATTCTAACATAGTGATAGTTTGCAGCCTGTGGGCTGCCGTGGTTTTTCCCTTAGTTTGGGTTTTCCACGTAAACATCCTGTGTACTTTTCTCTCCTTTGTGTTGTGTCTTCACCTTTCCCGTTTTCTGTGTATGATTCTAAGCTCGGTTGTGGCTGAGCGTTGCGCATAACGAGCGTTTGTTTCCCGTCAATTGGGATTATCGAGAGATAGCTTAAATAAGAAAAATTAGGGTTCTTGAGTGTTATGGCTTCGATAAGGAAATTAGGGTTAGGGTTTCTTCAATGATCGCCAATTTTTTTTTTCCTTCCCTCCTTCCCCAAAAACTTCTCTCCCCCTTTCCTCTTCGCTCCAAATTCCCCGTTACCACTCGAAGATTCCCTTGCATGAAGAACTCTAGTTTGCATCTCCAATCCAATTGC
Organism: Azolla caroliniana; assembly: GCF_043228905.1. NCBI lineage: Eukaryota > Viridiplantae > Streptophyta > Polypodiopsida > Salviniales > Salviniaceae > Azolla > Azolla caroliniana. Next base: position 8,744,461 of record NW_028230456.1, on the reverse strand, counting down.
ATGCATCCACACATGACCTTTACTTTAGCTGAATGGCTTCCACATTCAGTTGCATGTGTCCACATAACCTTTACTTCAATTTACTTTACTTTACTTTTGTTCGGCCGCATGATCCTATCATCCGTACACCTCAGCACGTGCTTGATTTGTTTGTCTTGACTGTCGCCCATCCAATCCGTCTAGTCCACATCTGGCCCGATTCTGGGTAGTTCTGTCCGGCCGGTCTGTTATGGAGCGAGCCACCCTCTCGTGTTGTAGGAAAAGGACGGCCACAGATAAGGACGGGAACTACGCAACAATGAACACCACTTCGAGAGTGGGCGTAAGTTTCGGAACGTGATTGCCCGAAACATTCTACGAGGAGGTAGCAAGCATAATTGAGGCTTGCGGAATCGAGGAAGAGATAGCCATGGACCACGGTGTCCGAATGAAGGTGGCTACGAACATGACATCGGCGAGTGATGGTGCGGGTGTCGCGAAAATACGACGAGAACACGTGAACTTGAGGCAGGACCCCGGGGCCTCCGACCAGAGGATATCATATTCGTGTGTTCATACTTTTAACAATTAAGAGAAATAAGAAATTTAATAATTTCCATTAACAAAGGAAAAGAAATTACAATATGTCGTAAGATTGGGATTCAGAAGTTTAGGTTTACTAAGTTTAATAGAGAAGAAAAATTAGGGGTTTTGAGAGATATGGCTTCCATAGGGAAAATTAGGGTTTTTGGCTTCCGTAAGGAAATTAGGGTTTATGGGAGATATGGCTTCCATAAGGAAAATTAGGGTTAATGGCTTCCGTAAGGAAATTAGGGTTTATGGGATATATGGGAAACCGTAGTCCCCAGAACTGGGAGAAGTCAGGGACATGGTCAAAGTCAAGAGGGAGGCCTACTTGCTTCTATTGCGGCAAGCCGGGACACTTCTAGAAGAACTGTCGGCATTTCCAAAAAGATAAGGAGACCGACGGTACCGATTCGAAGCGGACCCCGGACCGGAATGGTAAAGACCGGAGGGGGCCGAACCGGAAGGGAATGACGGCAATTGCGGCAAGTGAAGAAGAGTTGATGCTCATCACCGAGGAGAGTGAGATAAACCTTGCCGGCGACGAGATGACCTGGGTGGTAGACTCCGGAGCGTCGTTCCACCTTACCCCGGACCGGAAATGCTTCTCATCCTACTCAGCCGGTGATCACGGCTGTGTCCGGATGGGGAATGAAGGTACATGCCGAATTGTCGGCATAGGAGACGTGTGGCTGTCAACACCAACCGGATGCAAGTTGTTGCTGAAGGATGTTCGACTGAATCTGATATCAGCCGGTCGGCTAGACGATGAAGGCTACACGGGTAGCATCCGGAACGGTGTCATGAAGTTCAGCAAAGGGAGCCTGATTGTGGCTCGGGCCTGGAAGGTCAACACTCTGTACCTCATGAATGCCCGGTTATGTCCGGAGGAAGTGAATGTGGCATCCGACATTGCTGGTGAGCTGTGGCACAAAAGGCTGTGTCACATGAGCGAGAAGGGGATGAAGAGGCTTGCAGACGACAACCTCATTCTAGTGAAGAACGTGCACTTGGAGAAGTGCACTGATTGTCTGGCCGGTAAGCAAAACTGGACCTCCTTCCGATCAAAGCCACCGATGAGACGTAATGCGCCACTGGAGTTGGTGCATACGGATGTATGTCAAGTGGACACGAAGTCACATGCAGGATCGCAGTACTTTGTGACGTTCATAGATGACCACAACCGGAAGCTGTGGGCCACACCATTGAAGACGAAGGATCAGGTGCAATCCGTCTTCAAAGAGCTCCACGTGAGAGTGGAAAGAGAAACTGGCCGGAAGCTGAAGGCGGTTCGAACAAATAACGGAGGTGAATACCGGGGGCAGTTCGAGGAATACTGTCGCTCGAAGGGAATCCGGCTCGAATTTACCGTGCCGAAGACGCTGGAACTAAACGGGCTGGCAGAGAGGATGAACCGGACCATAATGGAGAGGGTCCGGAGTATGCTAGCGTATGCAAAACTACCCAAGAAGTTTTGGGCTGAGGCACTCTCGACGACGACATATGTGATAAACAGATCACCCTCAGTACCCTTGGACGGAGACACGCCACAGAGAGTATGGACCGGTAAGGAAGTGTCGTACCGGCATCTGAAGGTATTCGAGTGTCTCGCGTACGTGCATGTAGCTAAGGATCGGAGAGGAAAGTTAGATCCAAAGACCCGGCCATGCATATTCCTTGGTTATGGCGACGATGAGTTCGGCTACCGAGTGTGGGACCTGGTCGACAAGAAGGTATTCCGGAGTCGAGATATTATCTTCATGGAGGACAAGACGCTCGCCGACTGGGAGTCGGAGAAGAAGATAATGAACTCCGAGTCGACCTGTAAGGATCGATTCTACGATGAGCAGACCCAACCGGCAAGAGACCGGTTAGCACTCGAGGAACTAGCCGGTTACGGTGAGGGTACCGAACCGGCAGAAGAAGAAGTAGAGGAAGCTGAAACCGGAACCGACCAAGATCCCGAATGGGATTCGGATGAAGAGCAAATAGAGGAGTCGGCTACCGAAGCCCAGAGACGGAGATATCCTCTCCGAGAGAGAAGCCCCCCCCGGAGATTTCCGGATGCAGAGCATGTGCTGTTAACCGATGTGGGGTAGCCAGAAAGCTTCGAAGAAGCGAAGGATGACATCCACAGCCGCAAATGGTTAAGTGCCATGCAGGACGAGATGGATTCCCTGCATGAGAACCATACGTACAAATTGGTGGAGTTGCCGAAAGGAAAGCGGGCACTCTGAAATAAGTAGGTCTACAAGTTGAAACTGGGAGATGCTGGCAACCCCCCGAGATACAAAGCCAGGATCGTGGTGAAGGGGTTCAAACAGAAGAAGGGCGTGGACTTCGACGAGATATTTGCCCTGGTAGTAAAGATGACCTCCATCCAGACGGTGCTGAGATAGCGGCAAGCATGGACCTCGAGGCAGAGCAGCTGGACGTGAAGACGACATTCCTTCACGGCGACCTCGAAGAGGAGATCTACATGCAGCAACTGGAAGGATTCGTGGAGAAAGGGAAGGAGCACCTGGTATGCCGGTTGAAGAAGAGCTTGTACGGACTGAAGCAGGCTCCCGGACAATGGTACCGGAAGTTCGACTCCTTCATGACCGATCAAGGGTACCACAAGATGCAGGCCGATCACTGCGTGTTTGTGAAGAAGTTCGAAGGAGGCGACTTCCTGATACTCCTTCTGTACGTGGACGACATGTTGATTGTCGGACGGGACCAAGCCAAAATTTGGATGTTGAAGAAGGCTCTCAATCGGACCTTCTCAATGAAAGACTTGGGTCCGGCAAGACAGATGTTGGGGATGAATATCATCTGGAACCGGTCAATGAAGCAATTGTGGCTGTCACAGGAGAAGTACGTGACAAAGGTGCTTTAGCGGTTCAACATGTCAGATGCGAAACCGGTCGGATCGACACTTCCGGCAAACTGCAAGTTATCCGGTAAGCAAAGCCCGAAGACGAAAGCAGAGAAGGCGGATATGATGAAGATTCCATATTCCTCTACCGTCGGGAGCTTAATGTACGCAATGGTTTGTACCCGATGGGATATAGGATACGCAGTCGGAGTGGTGAGCCGGTTTATGAGCAATCCCGGCAAGGAGCACTAGAACGCGGTCAAATGGATACTCCGGTACTTGAAGGGCACTTCAAATATGTGTCTCCAATTCGGATCCGGAAAACCTCAACTTGACGGTTTCACCGATTCGGACATGTCGGCTGATGTGGATACCAGCTGGTCTACATCTGGGTATGTAATGACATATGCAGGGGGAGTTGTATCATGGCAGTCGAGGTTGCAGAAGACGGTTGCATTGTCAACCACGGAGGCGGAGTACATGGCGGCTGTGGAAGCCGGCAAGGAAATATTATGGATGAAGGACTTCATCGGAGAGCTCGGTATCCGACAAGATGAATACCGGCTCTATTGCGACAGTCAAAGTGCCATCCACCTTGCTAAGAATGCGGCCTACCATTCCAGGACGAAGCATATCCAACAAAGGTATCACTGGATCCGGGAAAGAGTAGATGACCAAGAGTTCGCGCTGACGATGATCCACACGGCCGAGAACAGGTCAGATATGTTGACCAAAGTGCTGATACCCGACAAGCTGGATGCATGTAGGAAGCGGATCGGACTAGTAAGACTCCCCATGCCGGAGTGAAGGGGGAGTTTGTTGGGAGACAAGTCCCTCCGGATGGGAAGGGAGAAGAACAGTGCTGAAGAGACATATTCGTAAATATGTTTTCTGAGAGTCCATCGAGGCTATATTTGTAAATAGCCGAAAAGTCATATTAGTATAAATATGACTTAGGGCAAACTTTTGTTTGTTGTTGTCATTCTTGTTGGTGTAAGAAGAGAGTGTGTGTAACAGTGTACAGAGAGAGAGAGAGAGAGGAAGAGGTCGTTGCCTCTGCTGTAACCGCTGCCTGTGCCGAAGATCATGAGCACGACGTCATTGCCTCCGTGAACTCACTGTTGTACATTCTAACATAGTGATAGTTTGCAGCCTGTGGGCTGCCGTGGTTTTTCCCTTAGTTTGGGTTTTCCACGTAAACATCCTGTGTACTTTTCTCTCCTTTGTGTTGTGTCTTCACCTTTCCCGTTTTCTGTGTATGATTCTAAGTTCGGTTGTGGCTCAGCATTGCGCATAAGGAGCGTTTGTTTCCCGTCATCTCCTGCGTACTGTGTATACTCAAGCTCTCCATTAAACCTGCGTATTTTCTGTGTGTTTGGTTTTCTATTGCTTCCGCACATAATCTTTTACATTTTTCAAGTTCAAATCTTTGCGAACACATCCAATGGAACTATTTTTGCAATTTTTCGATGTAAAAAGGGTAGATAAGCATTTAATGCTGAAAATAGACGCTTCTTTCTCTATAAAAAGAGGAGAAGAGGGCTTATTTCGAGTAGCTTATTCTTTGTTTTCGAGTGGATTCCTATGGCTTTGTAATGTCTTCTTCTTAGTGTTAAATTTCTTTGTGGAAGTTTTAGGGTTTATTTATTGTAAAGAATCGGATATGATTCTTGTTTAGCGGAAGAGATGTGTGTTATGTGTGAGAGAAAAGAGATGAGAGAAGAGAAACACAAGATAGGTAAGCTAGAGAAATGAAATACTCAAGAAGAAGAAGAAGATGTATATTCACAAGTAGAATGAGAAATACAAAATGTTGCATTACAAGGAGTCACAACCGACTTAGAATGAAGTATGAGGAGGGTGCTTTATATATAGTCACCCTCTCTCTTCATTAACTAACTACAAGAACCACTCTCTCTTGGGGAATGTGAAGATTCATAGTAATGGGGAATATGTAACTCATTAGTTATGTGTCATAGAATATGATTTTATGACACATAGTTAATGTGTAGAGAGTAGTGGTGTGACTCTTGACCTTTGAGTAATCAAAGATTCTCAAAAGGTGTGTTCACACGTTGCACTATGTTGAGCTTGATTCTCAACATGCCCCCTCATGCTCAACTCGGGTTGGTTCCTTTCGATTCATGTCCGCTTCGGCTAGTATCCCATTCGGACGATCTCCGGTGTCCGCTTTGGCTCGTAGCCAGTTCAGACGATATCCGGTTCTCGCTTGTACTCCCCCTCAAGCTTGGCAAGTCAGGGATCATCAATCCAAGATCTGACATGAATTGCCGAAGCTTGTCGGCGCCTAGGGCCTTGGTGAAGATGTCGGTTGTCTAAAGATTTGTGTTGATGTGTAGAAGATCGACATCTCCGGCTTGAACACGCTCTCGAATGAAGTGGTAGTGCACTTTGATATGGTTTGTGTGTGTGTGGATATATACTGCTGATGTTGTCATAGTAAATGGGAGTCAGATCCTTGCTGGAAACGCCTAGATGCTTCAAAATCCTCTTGAGTCATACAACTTTACATGCTGCTATGGTTGCACCCCTATATTCGGCCTCTGTACTCGAAAGTGCGACGATAGGCTGCTTCTTACTACAAGATATTGCTCCGCTACCGAGTGAGAAGACAAATCCGGAGGTCGATCATCAATCAGCTTTGTATCCGGCCCAGTCGGCATCCGTGTACCCTTCGAGTCGAATTGGTGTGACCGATGTGTAAAGGATGACGTAATCCATTGTGCCGCTCACGTAACGTAATACTCGCCTAGCGCAATTGAAATGGATATCTCGCGGAGTTTGCATGAACTGGCTAAGGAAGTCGACTGGATAATTGAGGTCGGGTCGAGAGATCATGAGATAGATGAGGCTCCCGATCAGTTGACAATATTGAGTCGGCTCGCACTCCTCTGTGTCGGAGTCAGCGTCTAGTTTGAGGTTTCGATCGAGAGGGGTTGACACAGATTTACACTCAGTCATCCCGAACTTGTATAACAAGTTGAGGATGTAGTGTCGTGGAGAGATCATAATGCCGGTCGGAATCCAAATTACTTCAATGCCTAGGAAGTAATGAAGCTCCTTCATTTCCGTCATCTCGAATTTGTTGGAGAGGAGGGATTTCACCTTGTTGATGTTGACCAAATGCTCACCTCCAATAACTAGATCATCCACGTATAGGATGACAATCAGGTTTCTAGAATCATTTCGTACGTAGAGGGAGTTGTCGGATTTCGACATTCTAAATCCGATTTAATGAAGATTGCGTAATCTTCGAATGCCAAGCACACGGTGCTTGCTTGAGACCGTAGAGAGGCTTCTTGAGTTGGCATACGACTTCCGGGTGAATGCTAGATTCGAAGCTGGGTGGTTGTAGCATGTACACCTCTTCTAATTTGTCTTGAAGAAAGGCGTTCTTGACGTCCATTTCGTGGAGGTGCCACCCTTTCGCCGTTGCGAGTGCGATCACGGTGTTGTGAAGAACCGGCCCTAAGAGGAATCAAGGAACCCACCCTTTCACGAGTGTGCGTGAATTGATTCATTGTACATAACTAGGAATAGGACGGCTGATGTAAATATACTAGGTATGGGATATTTATTAATTAGGAAATCGATGCGTATCTCTGTCCAAAGGGACAGAGAATTAAGATGACGTGTTTTGATGTAATGGCCTCCTCAGCGACCTATAAAAGGGAGGGGAGAAGTTCACCAAATATATCGTGTTTTGGGGCAAGGACGAGGTGCTGTCGGACTGGGAACCAAGCTCCCTCCTCCTTTATTTTCAATCTTCCTAGGGTTGCAATCATTGTAATTGTCACTATTATTGGAATTGAGTCTCTTGTTCTCGTCTATCTGTGTTTCTGGGTGTCTCCTCTTTTGTTTCTCTTGAGTGTGCTTCTTGGTTAAGTCGGTATACGCGTTGGCGGTTCATTCAACGGGCAAGTCCTATCGGTTGCTGACAGGTCTAGCGGGCCTTGCCCTTGTGCGCTCGTCACATCCTCTTGTCTCTCTTGCTCCTCGGTTTAGGGCCCCCGTGGTCCCGCCTTATTTCACACGCGTAAGTGAGACAACCCGACAACGGTCCGCACAATCATCATCTTTGCCACCAGGGCAAATGTCTCTTCGTAGTCGATTCCATGCGTCTGTGCGTATCCTTTTGCTATGAGTTGAGCTTTGTAGCGGTTTACGGAGCCATCAACGTTATAGTTCACCTTGTAGATCCATCTGCAGCTGATCGCCTTCTTGTACGGTGAGTGGGGGACACGATCCCATGTCTTGTTTTTGGAGAGTGCTTGCATCTCCTCATTCATCGCTTCAACCCATCGGGGGTCCTTCGCGGCTCCAGAAAATGATTCCGGCTTCCGTCTTGTCGCTACCCTCATCATAAAGGCGTAATGATATGCCATATAATCATTGTAGCCGAATCGGCTTATAGGGTTCTTTTCACGGGTGGATCAGTGGAGCTTCTCGTTTGCCGATACTAAGGCTTTCTTCGCTCCATTTGTCCAGATGTCAAGGCCTTCGAACTCACTATCGAGGGAGTGAGTCGATTCGTTGCTGTCGAAGTGATTGTCTTCATACTCCGGCATTTTCGCCTTTCCTTTGTCTAGCTTTGGACTCAGTCAAGATGTGCTTTGATTGTTCAGAGGCTCTTGTGGCCCACTAAGCCTTGTCGTAATCGGGCTTTCTTTGAACATGTGCGTGAGCTGATCTTCGGCTTCTATCTCTATTTCGGTGGATTCCGGGTCGAGTGGAATCGGAGTCGAAGTTGTGTCTAGTGCGTACCAAGATGCGGACTCGTCGAAAATGACGTCTCAACTTACTCGAGATTTTCAAGTTGAGGGGTTATAACACTTGTACCCCTTTTTCTCTAGTGAGTATCCTACGAGCATACATTTCTCCGACTTCGGGTCGAGCTTTTGTCGCATCTCGTCGGGGATGTGCACATACAAAATGGAGCCGAATATCCGAACATGTGATAGGTCCAACTTGTTTCCGAAAAATTTCTCATGCGGAGTAAGTTCGTGCACACCCAATGTTGTACACCGATTCATGAGGTATATGACTATGTTAGCCGCTTCTGCCCAGTACGACTTCGGCAGGTGCTTTTCGTTCATCATGGCCCATGCTACTTTGAGGATGTGCCGATTCTTCCATTCGGCAACTCCGTTTTGTTGTGGCACATGTCGACATGAAAACTCTCACCAAATTCCTTCTTTTCATAGAAAAGCCGAAAATTCATCGGAGAAGTACTCCTTGCCTCCATTTGACCGAAGACATTGTACATGTCGGCCTGTGGCTTTCTCGACTTCATTCCTAAAATTTTGGAAGTGTCTGAACATTTCGCTCTTTTGCCGCATGGGGTAGATCCAGGTGTGCCTGGAGAAGTCGTTGATGAAGGCCACGTAGTATCGGCATCCGCTGAATGTAGCCATATGAGCCAAACCCCATACATCGGAATGAATTACGTCGTGTACGCCTTTGCTCACGTTCCGCTCCTTTGAAAATGGGTGCCAAGCAGCACACACGCCTTCAATCTCGTTCTCCTTGAATTTCAGGAGCCTAATGACGACTCCTTCCGATTGCATTGCCTTGAGCTTTTGGAGGTTGATATGGCCAATCCACTTGTGCCATAACTCTATGTCAGAATCGGCTTTCATGCCCTTTGCGAACATGGCCGATTTCATCTCGTGCGAGTGGAGAATGAACATCCAACCCTCTCTTCGTTTGCGAGCGATGAGTCGGCCATCTTTTTCGATGAAGCAACCGCCTTGATTAAATCATACTTTCATCCCTTGTTCAACAATTTGGCCGACGGAGACCAAATTCTTCGTAATGGTTGGTACATGCAAGACATTCTTAATAATTTGGTTACCTTCTTTGCCGAATGGGAAATTGCCGATGTGTCAAATTGGATGCCAGTTTCGGCATAGCCGGCTTGTTCCGGTTCTCGAAGTTCTCGGAACCATTCTTGATGAGACATCATATGGTTCGAGGCACCGGAGTCCACAAACCATACCTCTTCCGGATTGGAGGCACTAGTTGAAGTAGAAGCCGACATAGAATTTTCTCTTTGTCTCATCACGAACATTCCGCCACGATTGTGATATTCGGAGTTGGTGGCATAATTGGTGAGTATTCGGCTAGTGGAAGCCGACTCGCGCATCTTCTTACGACACTCTTCTTTGTGGTGACCGATTTTTCTGCAATATTCACATTTGACCGAGTTTTGTGGCCTTCCAAGGCGTTGCTCCTTGTTCGAACATGGTCTTCTTTGACCAACAACATGGATTGAAGATTGAAGAAGGAGGGTGGATCCTCCCATGCTAATACGACAGTCCTCATCGCGCCGAACCGTGGTGCAAGGCCATCGAGGCATATTTGCACCATCTCATCATCGTCCACATTCACACTTATCGAGCCGAACGAGTCGCAAAGCTCCTTGATCTTCAAGGTGTAGCTCGTGATGGACATATACCTTTGTTGGATGTTGTTCAACTCTTGACGGAGTTGAAGGTTTCTCGCGGTTGTGTTGGCGGTGAAAATCTTTCGTAGATTCTCCCACGCTTCCTTTGGCGTCTCGGCTTCTCGAATGTAGTTGAGCATGTGGTCGTGAACTTGTCGCCAAGAAATACATCACTCGGCTTGCCGCTTGCTCCCATGTTGCGTAGTCGGCATCTTTCGAGTCGGGTCGGTTTTCTTGTGCTCCTTTGATGTAACCCCAATAGCCTTGGCCGACAAGGTATTGGTGCATCTTGTACTCCCAAGATGCAAAGTTGTTTTGATCTAGCTTCTCGCTAGGGAGAGCGCTCCCCATTTGAGTATTCATTGTCGATGAAGATTTCTTCCTTTTCTTTTCCTTCTCTCTCGAATACGAGCTATGTAGTTGCACTACGATAGCGATGGACCGTTTCTTCTCGAACATCGGCGTAGATCACAACACACGCGGATGGGCTAGATCGAGCAACCAAACCACTCTAATACCATGTAAAGAATCGGATATGACTCTTGTGTAGCGGAAGAGATGTGTGTTATGTGTGAGAGAAAAGAGATGAGAGAAGAGAAACACAAGATAGGTAAGCTAGAGAAATGAAATACTCAAGAAGAAGAAGATGTATATTCACAAGTAGAACGAGAAATACAAAATGTAGCATTACAATGAGTCACAACCGACTTAGTATGAAGTATGAAGAGGGTGCTTTATATATAGTCACCCTCTCTCTTCATTAACTAACTACAAGAACCACTCTCTCTTGGGGAATGTGAAGACTCATAGTCATGGGGAATATGTAACTCATTAGTTATGTGTCATAGAATATGATTTTATGACACATAGTTAATGTGTAGAGAGTTGTGGTGTGACTCTTGACCTTTGAGTGATCATAGATTCTCAGAGCGTGCGTTCACACATTGCACTATGTTGAGCTTGATTCTCAACATTTATTTTCTTATCTTCATGAGAGTTAGGTTTTGGAGTTCTTCTACAATACTTGGGTCTTGAGGTCTTGGTGAATGGCGTGGCCGAGAGTGGAGTTGGACTACTTCTCCACTGCCCTGTTTTGTTTTCGTTTAAAGGTTTTGTTTCATTTAGAGAGGCAACTATTGTAACTAAACTTGGTTAGTTTGTCATCATTAATAATTTTGTAAAACCTAATGGATAAAGGGTTTTTGTTTCTTGTATAATTGGATGTTACGGTCCTAATCTAGTGTACATTGTATTTATTGAATTGTATTAATGTTAATCTCGTTGTTATCGGCTCCTAAGTGCCTTCATAAGAGAGAGAGAGAGAGAGAGAGAGAGAGAGGAGAAGAGAGATGAAAAGTCGCAAAGGTTGAACCTTTGCCGCCTTGCAATAGTCACCTCAAGCATTTGCCCCCTTGGGGCGAACTTTGAGCGTTTCCCTCCTTCAGATCCTTCTCCTCGCCTTGTTCTTTTGACCACAGATTATATAAAATGACATTCACACAAGTACATCTACAAAGGGGTCTTTAGAATCTTCTCATACGACCTCACTGTTGAGTATGATATGTGGAAGAATATGTGAGGACCTACAAGAATATGTGTACAACGAACAACACAGACAGAGTATAGATATGCAAGAAGGTAGAAGGTACAATAGACACAATTTAGCTCTAATGGGGGCTTTGTTATTCTCTAAAATAGTACTCTTCCTATGCATACAAATAATTCGGTTTATCTCTAGTGTGAACCTAGATTACATGTCTAATCTATAGTTACAAGTGTATACATACAAGTTTGTCAGCATTCGGCTGATTTTGCAAGGGTATAGTCGGAATCTAGCCTAATTCGTCTAGTCATCCGGGTCACCCGGACTCGGTCGGTTGGATCGACTGGTTTAGATCAACGTTCATCTAAATTGGCTCATTTGTTCGGATGGACTCATGTCTGATTCCGACTCTCATCCTCTACTCGATCGTCTGCTCCTCGTACGCACCTGCTCTTGTGCTTCTCCCTAGGTCATCAATTTGTCTTTGGGGTCGTCTCCTCTCCAATAGGTATCCTTGCTCAGTGCCGAGTCTTGAGGCTCTCAATATTCCGATTCTTTAGACTTTGCCTTTTCGGCTCATCCGATCGGGTCGATCTTCAACTTACCTTCTGCAATTATTCGCTCGGCTCTCTTTTGCTTGGTTGCTTGTCGTAGTCCCATCATTTTCCTTAGTGCTTCGAAGTGTTGTTTTGGGAGTGGCTCAGTCAGGCAATCGCCAATGTTCACCTCGGTATCTATCTTTTGCACGTCGAGCTTCTTTTTTGTTATGAGCTCCTAGATATGATGAAACCGCACCTCAATATGTTTTTTCGTTGCATGTTAGACATGATTCCTAATGAGGTGTATTGCACTATGTGAATCCCAATAGATGGTCAGTGTTGGATGGTCGATTCGGCGTGTTGCCGAAAAATTGGTCGACAGTAGATGTAGCCAGATTGCTTCCTTCGCTACTTCTGATGCGGTAATCAACTCAGCCTTTGTCGTTGACAAGGTCGTGCATTCTTATAATTTTGACCTCCATGATATAGCGCCTCTGCCATAGCTAAAAATATAGCTTGATGTCAACTTCCAATTGTCCGTATTTCCAGCGTACTCGGAATTCGTGCAACCTTTGACTTCGGTCAAATTTGCCAATCTGAAAGTCAGTGGTACATCTCCGGTTCCTCTCATATACTTGAAGATGTGCTTGGCCTCCCAATGCTTCTGTCCTGGTTTCGACATGTGCCGGTTGATGAACCCTGTAAAGAATCAAGAGATGGATTCTTGTGATGTGGAATAGATGTGTGTTATGTGCGTATGTGTGTGAGAGAGAGAGAGAGACACACACACACACACAGTATACGCAAGGTAGATTGTATTAACAAAGGAGAAAGACTCAACATTTTACAAAGAGGGAGGAGGGTGCTTTATATAGTCACCCTCTCTCTTCATTAACTACAAGACTCATGGAGCATGGGGAATGTGAAAGCTCATAAGTTATGTGTCATAGAATATGATTCTATGACTCATACTAAATGCTAGAATACAAAGTGGTGACTTAATGGTGACTCTTGACCGTTGGAGTGTCTATTCACTCTCAAGGTGAGTTCACACAGTAGACCAAGTTGAGCTTGATTCTCAACACGCCCCCTCAAGCTCAAGTTGGGTCAGTTTCAGACGGTATCCGAAATCCACTTCGACTCGCGTCGACTCGCTTTATGCGGAGTTGCGGAATCCGTGCTCCAGCTTGCGTTGTGCGTAATTGCGAAGTCTGTGCTTCGGCTTGCGTCTTTCTTTACGGCTTCGTTGCGCGGTTGCGGAATCCATGCGTTATTGCGTAGTGTCTTCAATACTCCCCCTCAAGCTTGGCAGGTTAAGGATTGTCAATCCGAGATCGGTCATGAATTGCCATAGCTTGTCGGCTCCTAAGGCTTTAGTGAAGATGTCGGCCATTTGAAGATTTGTGCTAATGTGTTGTAGGTCGACATCGCCAGCTAGAACGCGCTCTCGGATGAAGTGATAATGCACTTCGATGTGCTTTGTCCACGCGTAAAACACTAGGTTTCGAGCTAGATAAATATTGCTCATGTTGTCGCAGTAAAGGGAAGTTGGATCCTTGATGGGTACGCCTAAATCCTTGAGTATCCTTCTGAGCCATACGGCTTCACATGTGGCCACTGCCGCACTCCTGTACTCCGCCTCTGTGCTCGAAAGAGCAATGGTTGGTTGCTTTTTGCTGCTCCAGGATATTGCTCCGCTGCCGAGGGAGAAAACTAATCTAGAGGTTGATCTTCTATCGGCTTTGTAACCGGCCCAATCGGCGTTTGTGTACCGGGCTCGAGTCGTATTGGCATCGCGGTCTTGTAGAGGATGCCACAATCCATTGTGCCGCTCACGTATCGTAGAACTCGCTTAGCGCAATCCAAGTGAGTATCACGCGGTGCTTGCATGAATTGGCTAAGGAGACCGGCCGGATAACTGAGATTGGGTCGAGTGATCGTGAGGTAGATGAGACTCCCGATTAGTTACCGATACTAGGTTGGCTCACAAGCTTTGGTGCCGGAGTTCGTATCTAGTTTGAGATTGCGATCGAGCGGGGTTGCCACGGATTTGCACTCAACCATCCCAAACTTGTATAACAAATTGAGGATGTAGTGCCATTGAGAGATCATGATTCCTGCCGGAGTCTGAATTACCTCGATGCCAAGGAAGTAGTGGAGCTCCTTCATGTCCGTCATCTCGAACTTGTCGGAAAGGAGGGATTTGACTTTATTGATTTCAACGAGATGCTCGCCTCCAATGACTAGGTCATCCACATATAAATAGTGACTATCGGACTTGTGGAATCGCTTCGTATGTAGAGGGAGTTGTCTGATTTTGACATACGGAAGCCGATTTCATGAAGATATTGCATTATCTTCGAATGCCAAGCACGCGGTGCTTGCTTGAGGTTGTAGAGGGGCTTCTTGAGTCCGCATACAGCTTTCGGATGGGTGCTTGAGTTGAAGCCGGGTGGTTGTATCATATACACCTCCTCTTCTAATTTGCCTTGTAGAAAGGCGTTCTTGACGTCCATTTGATGGAGGTGCCACCCTTTCGCCGTGGCAAGCGCAATTACAGTCCGCACTGTCGTCATCTTTGCCACCGGGGCAAAGGTCTCCTCGTAGTCAACTCTGTGAGTTTGGGCGTAACCTTTCACTATGAGGCGCGCTTTGTAGTGGTTGACGGAACCGTCGGCGTTGTACTTCACTTTGTAAATCCATCTGCATCTGATCGCCTTTTTGTGTGGTGAGGTGGGAACGAGATCCCACATCTCGTTCTTGTGTAGTGCCTGCATCTCCTTGTTCATTGCATCGATCCATCGCGGATCCTTGGCTGCTTTGGAAAATGTTTCCGGCTCCCGTACTGTTGCTACCTTCATCATAAAGGCGTACTGGTACGCCATATAATCGTTGTAGCCGAATCGGCTTACGAGGTTCTTTTCACGGGTGGATCGGCGGAGCTTTTCATTTGTAGAGATGACGACTTTCTTAGCTCCGATTCGTATCTCGAAACCGCCGAACTCACTGTCGAATGAGTGAGTCGACTCATCATCGTCGACGCGATCGTCTGCGTATTCCGCCATTTTCGCCTTGCCTTTGTCCATTTTCGGGCTAGGCCGTGATGTGCTTTGATCACTCAAAGGCTCTTGTGGTCCGCTCAGTCGGGTCGTGATCAGACTTTCTTCGATCATGCACGTAGGGCGAT
The DNA here is from genome assembly GCF_043228905.1 of Azolla caroliniana. Classification (NCBI taxonomy): domain Eukaryota; kingdom Viridiplantae; phylum Streptophyta; class Polypodiopsida; order Salviniales; family Salviniaceae; genus Azolla; species Azolla caroliniana. The sequence goes on along the minus strand of NW_028230456.1, from coordinate 8,729,302 downwards.
CTTCATCCTCAATCTCTTGTTCGGCGGATTCCGGGTCGAGCGGAGTCAGAGGCGAAGTTGTCTCTGGTGCGTACCAGGATGCGAACTTGTCAAAGACGACGTCTCGATTTACTCGAGATTTTCGAGTTGCGGGGTTGTAGCACTTGTACCCCTTTTGCTCCAATGAGTATCCTACAAGGATACATTTCTTCGACTTTGGATTAAGCTTTTGACGCTTCTCATCGGGGATGTGCACATACGCTATCGCGCCGAATATCCGGATGTGCGATAAGTCCGGCTTCTTTCCGAAGTATGTTTTGTGCGGAGTGACCTCGTGCATGCCGGATGTTGTGCACTAGTTCATTAGGTAGATGACCGTATTTGCAGCTTCGGCCCAATATGACTTGGGCATATGCTTCTCGTTCATCATGGCCCACGCTACTTCGAGAATGTGCCGATTTTTGCGCTCCGCTAATCCATTTTGTTGCGGAGTGTGTCGACAAGTGAATTCTCGCCGAATTCCTTCCTTTCGGAGATACGCCGTGAAATTGTTCGAGAAGTACTCCTTGCCGCCATCCGATCGAAGACAACGTACATGTCGGCCCGTGGCTTTCTCGACTTCATTCTTGATTGTTTGGAAGTATCCGAACACTTCGCTCTTTTGCCGCATCGGGTAGATCCAAGTGTGCCTAGAGAAGTCGTCGATGAAGAGCACGTAATATCGGCATCCGCCGAATGTAGCCGTCTGCGTCGATCCCCATACATCGGAATGGACTACGTCGAGTAGACCTTTGCTCACGTTCCGCTCTTTCAGGAATGGGTGTCGGTGTTGCTTGCCGAATTGGCACGCTTCGCATACACCTTCAATCTCCTTCTCTTTGAATGTTGAGAGTCCAGTGACGACTCCTTTCAATTTCATTGTTTTGAGCTTTTGGAGATTTATATGGCCAATCCACTTGTGCCATAACTCTATGTCGGAGTCGGCTTTCATGCTCTTTGTGAACATGGCCTATTTCATCTCGTGTGAGTCGAGAATGAACATTCGGCCCTCTCTTCGTCCGCGTGCGATGAGTCGGCCCTCTTTTTCGATGAAGCAACCGCCTTGATTAAATTGAACTGGCATCCCTTGCTCTACAATTTGGCTGACGAAGACCAAATTCTTCGTAATGGTTGGTACATGCAAGACATTTTTAATGTAATTTTGCTTACCTTCTTTTCCGAACGGAAGCGTGCGATGAGTCGGCCCTCTTTTTCGATGAAGCAACCGCCTTGATTAAATTGAACTGGCATCCCTTGCTCTACAATTTGGCTGACGAAGACCAAATTCTTCGTAATGGTTGGTACATGCAAGACATTTTTAATGTAATTTTGCTTACCTTCTTTTCCGAACGGAACATTGCCGATGTGCCGAATCGGGTGCGTAGTGTCGTCTCCGGTTTTGACGTAGCCGGGTCGGTCTGGCTCTCGAAGTTCTCGGAACCATTCTTGATGCGATGTCATATGGTTCGAGGAACCGGAATCGATGAACCATACGTCTTCCGGACCGGAGGCACTAGTTGAGGTAGAGGCCGACATAGAGTTTGTTATATGTTTCATCATGAACATTTCGCCATGGTCGGAGTTGTGTGCATACATTCCGCCACGATCTTCGTAGTTGGAGTTGTGCCCATACATTTTGCCACGGTTGGAGTTGTGTGCATACCTTCCGCCACGATCTTCGTAATGGGACTTGTGCGTGTAATTCGTGAGTTGTCGGCTTGTGGAAGCCATTTCGCGCATCTTCTTTCGGCACTCTTCTTCATGGTGGCCGAGCTTGACAGGGATGCACGCTCCCTTTGCACAACGCTCGGCCACAACCGAGTCTAAAATCGAACACAGAAAACGGGAAATGAAACGCACGACAGAAAGGAGAGAAGAGTACACAGGATGTTTAATGTGGAAAACCCTGAGAGGGAAAAACCACGGGAGTCCATAGACTCCAAACTATCGCTATATCACAATGATTACAATTGTGAGCTCACGGAGGCAATGACCTCATGCTCACGATCTTCGCCACAGGTGGCGGTTACAATAGAGGCAACAACCTCTTTCTCTCTCTCTCTCTCTCTCTCTCTCTCTCTCTCTCACGATCTTTGCCACAGGTGGCGGTTACAATAGCCGTGTGGATCTTCGTCAACGCGAACTCCTGGTCATCTACTCTTTCCCGGATCCAGTGATACCTTCGTTGGATATGCTTCGTCCGGGAATGGTAGGCCGCATTCTTAGCAAGGTGGATGGCACTTTGACTGTCGCAATAGAGCCGGTATTCATCTTGCCGGATACCGAGCTCTCCCATGAAGTCCTTCATCCATAGTATTTCCTTGTCGGCTTCCACAGCCACCATGTACTCCGCCTCCATAGTTGACAACGCAATCGTCTTCTGCAGCCTCGACTGCCACGAAACAACTCCCCCTGCATATGTCATTACATACCTAGATGTAGACCAGCTGGTATCCACATCAGCCGACATGTCTGAATCAGTAAAACTGTCAAGTTGAGGTTTACCGAAGCCGAATCGGAGACACATATTCGAAGTGCCCTTCAAGTACCGGAGTACCCATTTGACGACGTTCCAGTGCTCCTTGTCGGGATTGCTCATAAACCGGCTCACCACTCCGACTGCGTATCCTATATTCGGTTGGGTACACACCATTCCGTACATTAAGCTCCCGATGGCAGAGGCATATGGAACCTTCATCATATCAACCGTCTCTGCTTTCGTCTTCGTGCTTTGCTTACCGGATAATCTGCAGTTTGCCGGAAGTGTCGATCCGACCGGTTTCGCATCTAACATGTTGAACTGTTAAAGCACCTTTGTCACGTATTTCTCCTGTGACAACCACAACTTCTTTGTTGGCCGGTTCCAGATGATATGCATCCCCAGAATCTGTCTTGCCGGACCCAAGTCTTTCATTGAGAATGTCCGGTTGAGGGCCTTCTTCAGCATCCGTATTTTGACTTGGTCTCGTCCGACGATCAACATGTCGTCCACGTACAGAAGGAGTATCAGGAAGTCGCCTCCTTCGAACTTCTTCACAAACACGCAGTGATCAGCCTGCGTCTTGTGGTACCCTTGATCGGTCATGAAGGAGTCTAACTTCCGGTACCATTGCCGGGGGGCCTACTTCAACCCGTAGAGGCTATTCTTCAACTGGCAAACCAGGTGCTCCTTCCCTTTCTCCACGAATCCTTCCGGTTGTTGCATGTAGGTCTCCTCTTTGAGGTCACCGTGAAGGAATGTCGTCTTCACGTCCAGCTGCTCTACCTCGAGGTCCATGCTTGCCGCTATACTCAACACCGTTCGGATGGAGGTCGTCTTTACTACTGGGACAAATATCTCGTCGAAGTCCACGCCCTTCTTTTACTGGAACCCCTTCACCACGATCCTGGCTTTGTATCTCGGGGGGTTGTCGGAATCTCCCGGTTTCAACTTGTACACCCACTTGTTTCGGTGTCTGCTTTCCTTTCGGCAACTCCACCAATTCGTACATATGGTTCTCATGCAGGGAATCCATCTCATCCTGCATGGCACTTAACCATTTGCGGCTGTGGGTGTCATCCTTCGCTTCTTTGAAGCTTACTGGCTCCCCCTCATCGGTTAGCAACACATGCTCTGCATCCGGAAATCTCTGGGGGGGCCTTCTCTCTCTAAGAGGATATCTCTGTCTTTGGGCTTCAGTAACTGGCTCCTCCATTTGCTCTTCATCCGAATCCGATTTAGGGTCTTGGCCGGTTCCGGTTTCAGCTTCCTCTACTTCTTCTTCTGCCGGTTCGGTATCCTCACCATAACCGGCTGGTTCCTCGAGTGCTAACCGGTCTCTTGCCGGTTGGGTCTGCTTATCGTAGAATCGATCCTTACCGATCGACTCGAAGTTCATTATCTTCTTCTCCGACTCCCAGTCAGTGAGGGTCTTGTCCTCCATGAAGATAATATCTCGACTCCGGAATACCTTCTTGTCGACCGGGTCCCACACTCGGTAGCCGAACTCATCGTCGCCGTAACCGAGGAATATGCATGGCCGGGTCTTCGGATCTAGCTTTCCTCTCCGGTCCTTAGCAACATGCACGTACTCGAGACACCCGAACACCTTCAGATGCCGGTAGGACACTTCCTTACCGGTCCATACTCTCTGCGGCATGTCTCCGTCCAAGGGTACTGAGGGTGATCTGTTTATCACATATATCGTCATCGACAATGCCTCAACCCAAAATGTCTTGGGTTGTTTTGCATGCGCTAGCATACTCCGGACCCTCTCCATTATAGTCTGATTCATCCTCTCGGCTAGCCCGTTTAGTTCCGGCGTCTTCGGCACGGTAAATTCGAGCCGGATTCCCTTCGAGCGACAATACTCCTCGAACTGCCCCCTGTATTCACCTTCGTTATCTGCTCGAACCGCCTTCATCTTCCGGCCGGTTTCTCTTTCCACTCTCGCGTGGAGCTCTTTGAAGACGGATAACACCTGATCCTTTGTCTTCAACGGTGTGGGCCACAGCTTCCGGCTGTGGTTATCTATGAATGTCACGAAGTACTGCGATCCTGCATGTGACTTCGTGTCCACCTAACACACATCAGTATGCACCAACTCTAGTGGCGCATTACGTCTCATCAGTGGCCTCGAATGGAAGGAGGTCCGGTTTTGTTTACCGGCCAAACAATCAGTGCACTTCTCCAAGAGCACGTTCTTCACTGGAATGAGGTTGTCGTCTGCAAGCCTCTTCATACCCTTCTCGCTCATGTGACACAACCTTTTGTGCCACAACTCACCGGCAGTGTCGGATGCCATGTTCACTTCCTCCGGACATAATCGGGCATTCATCAGGTACAATGTGTTTACCTTTCGTGCCCGAGGCACAATTAGGCTCCCTTTGCTGAACTTCATAACACCGTTCCGGATGCTACCCGTGTAGCCTTCATCATCTAGTGACCGGCTGATATCAGGCTCAGACGAACCTCCGGAACGTTGTCGTGAAGATTTCCGGCTATAGTGTGAAACCGGGGTGGAATGGGCAAATTAGTGGTGTGCAACATGTGCACGTGTATACTAGGAAAGGGTGTGTAGAAAGAAGAGGGGAATTTTATCCCACATTGTAAGGTCCCCCCTTCCTTGGGCTATAAAAGGAAGGGAGGGGTCACTTATGAGCGGTTGCCTATTTTAAGTGTGCGAGGTATACCACATAGGTCGAGCGTTAGGGTTAGGGTTAGGGTTTCTTTATCGTGATCTTCATCTTCGTCGGTTAGGGTTTTGAGTAGTCGTTTGGTGCGGCCGATGCGGCCACCATTTTTGTAATCGTTCATTTTGTTTTAATATATCTTGTTGATCATATTGTCTCCATCTTCCTCTTTTTCGATCTAATCTCTTGTTGATTCGTCTTCTTCCTGAGCAAAGCTTCCATTCCGTGTCTGATTCCTTCTCCTCTACTCCTTAGTCCAAGACCCCCGTGGTCCCGCCCTTCGCCACACACGCGTGTAGCAACGCGACATATTTGGTGAACCCGACGTGAAGAGGCGGCAAGGGAGGAAGGAGATGGAAGCCGGAGACATTGCGGAAGTAATTACGAGAATGGCAAGGGATTTCGCAAGAAGGAGAGAAAGACGGGAAGAGGCGTACATGTACGATCAACGTGAGTTCGATCTATGGGTGTCGTCGGCAAAGGCTCCTCGAAGCGCAATGAAGGCATTCCGGGAGTTCGATCTCCGGTTTTCCCAACTTTCGGTCTGGGATCAAGAATCGGTGGGGGCGGACAAGGTCCCACTATTCATGAAGTCGGTCAACGAAAGGGGGAGAATGGTCATTTTTCCCTACCTCGAAGACGATGAAGGGGCGTACGGCCTCACCGAAGATTGGAATGAGGTGGAATGGGCGTGCATACAATGCGATAAGAGGCGCTCTGCCACAACACGGCTCGCGAGCGGAGGAGAAGAGAGAGCGGCGACCGACTACGCACTACCACCAAAAGAGAGCTCAACGCAAATCGGTTTAGAGGAGCTCGACATCGAAGCCTTGGTGCGGGAAGCGTACGAGATTGTAGAGGCACAAATTGAAGCCGAAGAAGGGCTTATTGCGGAGTCGGGCCCGAGCGGATCGGAGGATGAGGAGGCCGAAAGAGAATGGTACATCGGTACCACTGGAGAGGCTGCGGGACGAGCCACCCTCTCGACATGCGGAGAAAGATCGACCGAGGACGAGGTCGGGGACGGTGAGGCGGCGATCGCCGATTCGAGCGGACATGAGGGAATTCGGGCATGGAGGCCCGAAACATCTAGCGGGGAGAAGACGGGCGATGGTGCTGGGACCTTATGCACACCGGGCCTAGAGACTCCGGCAACCGGCCCGAGAGCCGGTGTGAGACCTAGAGTGACGGGTGGTGGAGGCGACAAGGCGGGCGACCACGATGGTGATATGGGAGAGGGTGCGGAAAGAGCGACCCTCTCGTCTTGCGGCAAATGGACGGCCATGGAGGCCGGTAACTACGGATTCGGGACATGGCAGCCCGAAACATCGAGTGGGGAGGAGACAAGCGGCGGTGCCGCGACCTTACACACACCGGCCCTAGAGGCACCGGCGGTTGGCCCAAGTGCCGGCATGAGACCTAGAGCGACGGGCGGTGGCGGTGGCAAGGCGGGCAACCGAGACAACGGTAAGGAGACCGTGGAAGAGGAGGCGGCAAGCATAATTGATGCTTGCATATACGGAGGCTGGGTAGCCACGGACGACGATGTCCGAATGGAGGTGGCTACGGGCATAGCATCGACGAGCTGCGGCGTTGCTACCTTACATGCACCGGTTCAAGAGACCCCAGCGGCCGGCCCGAGTGCCCGCGTGAGACCTAGGGTAATGAACGGTGGCGGCGGCAAGGCGGACGACCACGGCGACGATGTGGGAGAGGGTGCGGAGCGAGCGACCCTCTCGACTTGTGGAAAGAGGACGGTCATGGATGAGGCCGATATCTACGGAGCAATGGACGCCACTTCGAGAGTGGGCGAAAGTTTCGGGACGCGGTTGCCCGAAACGTTCTACGAGGATTTCGTGAGCATACTCGAGGCTTGCGAAATCGAGGCAGAAGAGGAGACGAGCGACGGTGCCGCGACCTTCCACACACCGGTCCTAGAGACTTTGGCAACCAGCCCGAGAGCCGGTGTGAGACCTAGAGAGACGGACGGTGGCGGCGGCAAGGCGGGCAACCGAAATGATGAAGAGGAGGTTTGTAGCGGAAGGAGGCGAGACCCCTCGACACCGGGGCCGGAGACTTCGGTGATTGCGCCCGAGCGCGGACATAAGACCGGAGAGATGGGCGGTAGCCGTGAGGATGAGAGGCCCGGAGTGGGCACATGCGAAAACTTTAAGACCGAAGGAGAGGTCCGGAGCGGCATTGAGGAGCGAGTAGGGAACCGACCCGACCGAAAGGTGAGCCGGTCGGTAATCCGACTTGACCGGGAGGCGGAGCAGAAGAAGAGTGAAGTGGGGGCCGGTCAACCGGGCATGAACCGAAGGAAGCCGGCAAGACCGGGATTGTTTGATCGATTCGTAGCCGGTCGGGTACGGTTACGGTGGGAGCCGGTGAGAGCGAGAAGGAGGCTAACCGGGCACGACGAGTACGGGTCGGTGAGAGGTCGAGAGCAAGAGGAGCCCTCCACACCTATGCTTGAGACTTCGGCGGTTGCGGATCAACGGAAGACCGAAGAGATGGCGGGTGGCGGCGAGGAATTGGAAGACAATGCGGAATCGGGTACCGGAGTGGATGCCCGGTGTGGGAAGGACGAAGAGACCAACGTAGAGGTCGGGTCTACGGCGGATGAGCGTGAAGTGAAGCATGCACTACGGCTGGTGGAGGGTCAAGGAACAAGCATGCACTCGGGGGAGCGTCAACGAGTGACCGGAAACGGTGGACCGATTGAGCCTTTGAGAGGCGAGGACTCGGTGGTGGACCGAGAGTGGGAGGAACCCTCCACACCTATCCCTGAGGCATCGGTAGTCGCGGATCAAAGGGATACCGAAGAAACGGTGGGTGGCGGCGAGGAGTTGGAGACCGACGCGGAGGTCGGGTCTACTACGACGGAAGCGCGACACGAGACGCATGCAATACGGCCGATGGAGGGCCAAGACACAAGCATGCATACGGCGGATGGGCGACAACGATTGACCGACGATGACGGTCCGGTCAAGCCTTCGAGAGGCAAGCGTGGGACGAAGGACGGCGCGACGAAACACCCAGATCGACGACATGGGCCGATCGCGATCGGCATGAGCGGAGGGAGAGTCATATCTAGGAAAATGGAGGAGGTGCGTGGAGAACGGGGGGCTACGCACCGGGAAGAGAAAACGCGGTGTTCTGAAGGACATGCGAGCCCAATCGGGCCAAGATGGCGAGCCCGAGTCGGAACGGGCCCCAGTGACAAAGGAAGAAGTGGCCGACGTGGAGGTCGGGTCTACGACGGATGAAGGGCGTAACACGAAGCATGCATTACGGTCGGTGAAGGGCCCAAGAACGAGCATGCATCCGAGAGAGCTACGACGAGTGACTAGCAACGACGGACCGGTCGAGCCTTTGAGAGGCAAGCACACGACGAGAGGCGGAGTGGTGGGGTTTCGGTATTGGCGGATGATCGGTGAGCACGGAAGGCTATGTCGTGAGAACCGAAGAAGGTGCGCAGAGAGCAACGGGCTACGCGTCGGGAAGTCGAGGCGAAGCAGTAACGAGAGCCTTGAGGGACACCGAAACGGAGGTCGGGATGGCAGTACGCTCTACCACGAGAGAGCACGGCGAACAAGGGGAAAGCGAAAAGCGCGTGATGGGGTCATCGAAGGACCGAAGCACGAGCACGCACTCGGAGGAGAGCATCGACATACAGGGAAAGCCTACGGAAGGCAAGCGCGGAGCGGAGAAAGTTGGCACGCCGAGGTGCGCGGCACGCAAAGGGCGGAATCCGGCATGCGACCGGGAGCGCATCCGGAGGATATACGGGGCGGACAAAGGAAGAGCAACCGGGTCAGCAACGACGTTCGGGAAGACCGAACGGGGAGGAAAGCACGGGCATCGGATACGGCGGGTCGGATGTAGTCGGTGGTTCAAGGACCCACGGTGGACATGGTGGATCGGATGGAGCCGGCGGGTCGGGGCCGGTAAGGAGTCGGCAAGTCGGTTGGGTGCCGGTAAGGCGAAAGACCCGGTTGATCACCGTCGCCGAAATCTCTCACCCTTTTCCTTTCTTGCAACATACCGGTGGATGTGCGGTTTGGTGGGGGTGGATGTTGTGAAGATTTCCGGCTATAGTGTGAAACCGGGGTGGAATGGGCAAATCGGTGGTGTGCAACATGTGCACGTGTATACTAGAAAAGGGTGTGTAGAAAGAAGAGGGGAATTTTATCCCACATTGTAAGGTCCCCCCTTCCTTGGGCTATAAAAGGAAGGGAGGGGTCACTTATGAGGGGTTGCCTATTTTGAGTGTGCGAGGTATACCACATAGGTCGAGCGTTAGGGTTAGGGTTAGGGTTTCTTTATCGTGATCTTCATCTTCGTCGGTTAGGGTTTCGAGTACTCGTTTGGTGCGGCCGATGCGGCCACCATTTTTGTAAACGTTCATTTCGTTTTAATATATCTTGTTGATCATCTTGTCTCCATCTTCCTCTTGTTCGATCTAATCTCTTGTTGATTCGTCTTCTTCCTGAGCAAAGCTTCCATTCTGTGTTTGATTCCTTCTCCTCTACTCCTTAGTCCAAGACCCCCGTGGTCCCGCGCTTCGCCACGCACGCGTGTAGCAACGCGACAACGTGTCGGACATCCTTTAACAACATCTTGCATCTGGTTGGTGTTGTCACGTCTCCTATGCCGACAATTTGGCATGTACCTTCATTCCCCATCCGGACACAGCCGTGATCACCGGTTGAGTAGGATGAGAAACATTTCCGGTCCAGGGTAAGGTGGAACGACGCTCCGGAGTCGACCACCCAGGTCATCTCGTCGTCGGCATGGTTTAGCTCACTCTCCTCAGTGATGAGCATCAACTCTGCTTCACTTGCTGCGATTGCCAGCGTTCCCTTCCGGTCTTTACCGTTCCGGTCCGGTATCCGCTTCGAATCGGTACCGTTGGTTTCCTTGTCTTTTCGGAAATGCCGACAGTTCCTCTGGAAGTGTCCCCGCTTGCCGCAATAGAAGCAGGTAGGCCTCCCCCTCGACTTTGACTGTGTCCCCGACTTTTCCCAGTTCTGGGGACTACGGTTCCTTTGTCTTCTGCGTTCCGATTCGGTAAGAAGCGCTTTGGTGTCAGAGCTCGTATCCTTATCTTTCCGATGCGCCTCCTCATCTAGCAAGCTCGACTTTACTCTTGCTAGGGATAACCATTTCCCTTCCGGCCCTGCGTGGCCCAAAGTGACAACCAACGTCTCCCAGCTATCCGAGAGGGAACCCAGTAGGAGTAGCGCTAGTACCTCATCGGCGAGAGGTACTTCCAATGATGTTGCTTGGTCTATCAGCCCCTAGAAAGCATTCATGTGCTCCGCCATGCTGGAGCCATCTTGGTACCGGAGACTTACTAGCTTCCGGAATACCGAAACTTGGTTAACAACATTTTTGTTCTGAAACATAATGTCGATCTTCTCCCAGAGCTCATGAGCCTAGCTCTCTTCATTGAAGTTGTTGTAAAGGCTCATGTCGATGAAGCACCATATGTACGCCGTTGTCTTCATGTGCATCACCTCCCATATCATGGCGTCGATTTTGTCCGATCTCTTGTCCCCGAACTGAAACGGCAACCAAAGATCTTTAACCACGAGCATATCCCTCATCTTCGACTTCCACACGGAATAGTTGGAGCCGGTGAGCTTGAACATGCCTCCCAACGATTCGTCCATATTCTGTGTCCTTTCGCTCTAATACCACGTTGACAGGGATGCACGCTCCCTTTGCACAACGCTCGGCCACAACTGAGTCTAAAATCGAACAGAGAAAACGGGAAATCAAATGCGTGACACAAAGGAGAGAAGAGTACACAGGATGTTTAACGTTGAAAACCCTGAGAGGGAAAAACCATAGGAGTCCACAGACTCCAAACTATCACTATATCACAATGATTACAATAGTGAGCTCACGGAGGTAACGACCTCGTGCTCACGATCTTCGCCACAGGCGGCAGTTACAACAGAGGCAACGACCTCTTTCTCTCTCTCTCTCTCTCTCTCTCTCTCTCTCTCTCTGTACAGTGTTACACGCTCTCTATTGTTGCACCAACAAGAATGACAACAACACTTTGAGTTTGCCCTAAGTCATATTTATACTAATATGACTTTTCGGCTATTTACAAATATAGCCCCGATGGACTCTCAGAAAACATATTTACGAATATGTCCCTTCATCCGGTGAGCACTCCTCACCGGGCCTGCAGCATCCGGCGCTTCCTGGGCATACTTCATCCGGTTCTCGCCGGGTCTTCACCATTCGGCTCTTGCCGGGTACTCGTCATCCAATTCTCACCGGGTCCTCACCATCCGGCTCTTGCCGGGTACTCGTCATCCGGTTCTCACCGGGTCCTCCGTAGTCGGGTACTCGTCATCCGGCGCTTGCCGGGTACACCACATCCAGTTCCGTCCTAGGCCGAGTTTCTCATCAACACTGTTCTTCTCACTTCCCATCCGGAGGGACCTGTTTCCTAACAGAGCTTTCCGCAATATCCGCATTCGGTTGCGTTTTGACGGCTCGGGCCGGAGTGGAAGCTCCCCCTTCTTGCGAAGGTTCCTCATTGGCTTCCGTTTTATGGCCGAAATTGGGAGTTGTTGTCGTAGGTCGGACCTCTCGCTCCTCCATTTGAGTGCGTGTAGAGCATGTGACCTTCCGACTCATTGCTCCTTGTACACACGTGGTTTTCTTCAACCAATAGCATTGATTGGAGCTCGAAGAAGGAGGCAGATTTCTCCCTTGCTAGAAAGGCGGTTCGCATCGCTCCGAACCGTGGTGTGAGGCCACCGAGGCATATTTGCACCATCTCATCATCATCGAAACTTACGCTTATTGAGCCGAGCGAGTCGCAAAGCTCCTTGATCTTCAAGGTGTATGTCGTGATGGACATGTCCCTTTGTTGAATGTTGTTCAACTCTTGGCGGAGTTGAAGCTTCCTCGCGGTCGTGTTGGCAGCAAAAATCTTTCGTAGATTTTCCCACACTTCCTTTGGCGTCTTGGCTTCTCGAATGTAACCGAGCATGTGGTCGTGAACACATGTTGCCAAACAATACATCACGCGGCTTGCGGCTTGCTCCCATGTCGCGTATCTGGGAGCCGTGTCGACGGGTCGGTCTTTGTGCGCTCCTTTGATGTCGCTCCAGTAGCCTTGTCCGACAAGATATTGGTGCATCTTGTACTCCCAAGATGCGAAGTTGTTTCGATCCAACTTCTCGGTAGGGAGAGCGCTCCCCATTTGAGTATTGATTGTGTCAATTCTTCTTCTTCTTCTTCTCTCTTTGAATGCGAGCTATGTAGCGAAGCTACGATAGCGATGAGCCGATTCTTGGTCGTCGGCGTGGAGCACAACACACGATCACGATGAGGCGAATGGGCTAGATCGAGCTACCAAATCGCTCTGATACCATGTAAAGAATCAAGAGATGGATTCTTATGAAGCGGAATAGATGTGTTATGTGCGTATGTGTGTGTGTGTGTGAGAGAGAGAGAGAGACACACACACACACAGAGTATACGCAAGGTAGATTGTATTAACAAAGGAGAAAGACTCAACATTTTACAAAGAGGGAGGAGGGTGTCAGGAACAGTACTAAGACAGAGAAGGAATTAGTACTAAAAGAAGTATTAGTACTAAGAGAGGTGAAGAACTCTCGAGAGAAGGAAAGAGTGAGTGAGAGGGAGGGAGAGAGAGATTGAGAGAGAGAGAGAGTGATGATAAGAAAAGATATATACTATGTGAAGAAAATGTACAGTAGCTAGGAGGCTTAAGACTGGCGTTGAACCGATTTGGTTCGAAATAATGCATTGTGCCTCCTTTTATAGTGTTCTAAGGAATACTCCTGAAGTTTCTAGAATGTTCCAGAGAAATATGGAATATACATCAATTTTCTATAATAAAATATAAATGAAAATAATATTCTACGTATTACAATGTATAGTCTAATGGTGAAGAGCTCGACCCATGTAGCATAAGGTCATGGGTTGGAGTCTTGCCATATCATGACACTATCCCCCCTTTAAAACGACGAGTCTAACGAGTTGTTTTGGATTGAGGACCCGGTTTTTCTGGATATTGACGATGGAAGTCTTCAAGAAGAGCACGAGCATTGGTGACATTCTCTATCGGTTCCCAAGTACGCTCGCTGGGACTATATCCTAGCCAATCGATAGATAGTAGAGCTTGTCGCGAACAAGCTTGGAATCAAGGATGGCGGCAACCTCGTACTCGGGTCCATCTTCAAGCTCGATCGGGGGTGGAGGCTGTGTAATACGTCCTGGGATGGTGCTCTCTTGATAGGGTTCGAGGAGAGAACTATGAAACACCGGATGTATCCGAAGTTGTGGAGGTAGATCAAGACGAAAAGCGACATCATTAATCTTTCCTGTAATACGGAAAGGACCTAATCGCCGATAATCCAACTTCTCGCATGGGCGAGTGGTCTTGATGTGTCGTCGGAGTTACAGCCATACCCAATCTCCAATGTTAAAACTAGATGGGAGTCGATGACGATCCGCATAAACCTTGTGTGTTTGTTGAGCTTGTTGGAGGTGAGTAGATACATCCGCTTGTATCTTGCGTAACTTCTCCAAACGATCTTCGGTGCAAGGATTTGTGGACACCTCTGGGGTTTCAAGTACACACCACCGGGGGTGACATCCCGTATAAGCATAAAATGGCGTAACTTTAGTGGATGCGTGGATAGAGTTGTTATAGGCAAATTCGGCGAAGTGGAGAATATCTGCCCAGTCATCCTGATGATAGCTGAGAAATCACCGCAGATACTACTCCAGCGTTTGATTGGTTTGTTCGGCTTGGCCATCGGTTTGGGGGTGGTAGCCGGAGGAGAGGTTACAAGTGACCTTGAGCATGTTAAAAAGGTGCTTCCAGAATTTTGATACGAACTGGGGTCCACGGTCGCTGATGATACTATCGGGAAGTCCATGATGCTGACATACTTCACGCATGACAATTTCGGCAGTGTCTTCACTGGAGATCTCCTTAGTACATGTCAAGAAATGAGCCATCTTCGTATATCGATCGACCACCGTTAGAATCGCATTGAACCCCTTAGAGACTGGAAGATATGTGATGAAGTCTAGAGCAATGGATTGCCACGGCTTGCTTGGAATTGGTAATGGTTCTAATAAACCATATGGATGATGCCTTGGCATTTTCGCTCTGTAGCATGTATCACAAGTCCGAACAAAATCCTCGACAAATTGTTGCATATAGGGCCACCAGAATGATCGTTGTACTAAATGTAATGTTTTAGTACTACCAAAATGCCCAGCTGTATATGTTGTTGAGATTTGACGCTATCAAATCTTTAGCCTCCCGGCCACAACCGGGCCAACACGGATCAATGCAGCAGAAAATAGGAAATACAGAGAAAGACACGAGAGACGAATACACAGGGTATAACGTGGAAAACCCTAAACGGGAAAAACCACGGGAGTGCACAACTCCAACTATCACTATGAACAGGGATGTACAATGGTGAAGCTTCAAGGCAACGACCTTGAGCTCACTGTCTTCGCCACAGGCGGCGGCAATACACAGAGGCGTCGACCTCTTCCTCTCTCTCTCTCTCTCTCTCTCTCTCTCTCTCTCTCTCTCTCTCTCTCTCGGCTGCTCACACTTCGCTCTCTCGGCTGAAAACATAAAATGAGCAACAACCAAAACTGTTTGCCCTAAGTCATATTTATACATATATGACTTTCGGGCTATTTACAAATATAGCCTCAAGGGCCCTTGGCAAACATATTCACAGATATGTCCCCGTATCCGGATCTCTCTCCGGGTACATACGTCATCCGGCTCCGTAACCGGGGTCTTCAGCATCCGGCTCCGTAACCGGGGTCTTCATCATCCGGCTCCGTAACCGGGGTCTTCATCATCCGGATCCGTAGCCGGGTACTCTTCATCCGGCTTCATGCCGGGTACTCTTCATCATACGGTTCGGTAACAGCCTCCGGGCTTGCCGTCATTCATCTCCGGACATCCCATCCGGAGGGACCGAAATCCCAACAAACTCCCCCTTCACTTCGGCATGGGATGTCTCTCCAATCCGATCCTCTTCCGGCATGCTTCCAGCTTGTCGGGTGTGAGCACTTTGGTCAGCATATCTGAGCCGTTCTCGTCCGTGTGGATCTTCGCCAGCACGAACTCCTTGTCTTCTATCCTTTCCCGGATCCAGTGGTATCTACGCTGGATGTGCTTCGTCCGGGAGTGATAGGCCGCGTTCTTCGCAAGGTGGATTGCACTCTGACTGTCGCAGTAGAGTCGGTACTCCTCCTGTTGGATACCGAGCTCTCTAATGAAGTCCTTCATCCATATTATTTCCTTGCCGGCTTCAACAGCCGCCATGTACTCCGCCTCCGTGGTTGACAACGCAACCGTCTTCTGCAGCCTCGACTGCCATGAAACAGCTCCCCCTGCATACGTCATCACATACCCTGATGTGGACCGGCTGGTATCTGCATCAGCCGACATATCCGAATCGGTGAAGCCGTCGAGTTCGGGCTTGCCGGAGCCGAATCGGAGGCACATGTTTGCCGTGCCCTTCAGGTATCGGAGTATCCATTTGGCCGCGTTCCAATGCTCTTTGCCGGGATTGCTCATGTACCGGCTCACCACTCCGACTGCATATCCTATGTCCGGTCTCGTACACACCATGGCATACATCAAGCTCCCGACGGCTGAGGCATACGGCACTTTCATCATATCCTCCTTTTCAGCCTTTGTCTTGGGACTTTGCTTGCTGGACAGCTTGCAGTTTGCCGGTAGGGTTGATCCGACCGGTCTTGCTTCCGACATGTTGAACCGTTGAAGCACCTTTGTCACGTACTTCTCTTGTGACAGCCACAACTGCTTCTTGCTCCGGTCCCGGATGATGTGCATCCCTAGTATTTGTCTCGCCGGACCCAAGTCCTTCATTGAGAAGGTTCGGTGAAGAGCCTTCTTCAGCATCCGTATCTTGACCTGGTCTCGTCCAACGATCAACATGTCGTCCACGTACAGGAGGAGTATTAGAAAGTCTCCTCCTTCGAACTTCTTCACAAACACGCAGTGGTCAGACTGCGTTTTGAGGTACCCTTCGTCGGTCATGAAGGAGTCGAACTTCCGGTACCATTGCCGGGGAGCCTGCTTCAGTCCGTAAAGGCTCTTCTTCAACCGGCATACCAGGTGCTCCTTCCCTTTCTTCTCGAATCCTTCCGGTTGCTGCATGTAGATCTCTTCTTCGAGGTCACCGTGAAGGAATGCCGTCTTCACGTCCATCTGTTCTACCTCAAGGTCCATGCTTGCCGCTATGCTCAGCACCGTCCGGATGGAGGTCATCTTCACTACCGGGGCAAATATCTCGTCGAAGTCGACGCCCTTCTTCTGCTGAAACCCCTTCACCACGATCCGGGCTTTGTATCTCGGGGGGTTTCCGGCATCTCCCGGTTTCAGCTTGAACACCCACTTGTTTCGAAGTGCCCGCTTTCCTTTCGGCAACTCCACAAGTTCATATGTGTGGTTCTCATGCAGGGAATCCATCTCGTCCTGCATGGCACTCAACCACCTGCGGCTCTGGGTGTCATGCTTTGCTTCTTCAAAGCTCTCCGGCTCCCCTTCGTCGGTTAGCAGCACGTGCTCTGGTTCCGGAAATCTCCGGGGGGCCCTTCTCTCTCTTAGAGGATATCTCCGTTCCAGAGCTTCGGTAACCGGTTCTTCCGATTCTTCTTCATCCGAATCCATTTCGGGATCGGGGCCGGTTCCGGTATCATTTTCATCTTCTTCGGCCGGTTCTGTTTCTTCACCGTCTTCGGCCGGATCCTCGAGTGCTAACCGGTCCCTTGCCGGTCGGGACTGCTCCTCGTAGAGTTGATCCTCACCGGTCGACTTTGAGCTCTTCATCTTCTTCTCCGACTCCCAGTCGGCGAGTGTCTCGTCCTCCATGAAGATGATGTCTCGACTCCTGAATATCTTCTTGTCGACCGGGTCCCATACTCGGTAGCCGAACTCGTCGTCGCCGTAACCGAGGAATATGCATGGCCGGGTCTTTGGATCTAACTTTCCTCTCCGGTCCTTTGCCACATGCACGTATGCGAGACACCCGAACACCTTCAGATGCCGGTAGGACACTTCCTTACCGGTCCACACTCTCTGCGGCGTGTCTCCGTCCAAAGGTACTGAGGGTGATCTGTTTATCACATATGTCGCCGTCGACATTGCCTCAGCCCAAAATCCCTTGGGTAATTTCGCATGCGCCAGCATACTCCGGACCCTCTCCATTATGGTCCGGTTCATCCTCTCGGCCAGCCCGTTCAGTTCCGGCGTCTTCGGCACGGTAAACTCGAGCCGGATTCCCTTCGAGCGGCAGTACTCCTGGAACTGCCCCCGGTATTCCCCTCCGTTATCCGCTCGTATCGCTTTCAGCTTCTTGCCGGATTCCCTTTCCACTCTCGCGTGGAGATCTTTGAAGACGGACAATACTTGGTCCTTTGTCTTCAACGGGGCCGTCCACAGCTTCCGGCTGTGATCATCAATGAATGTTACGAAGTACTGGGCTCCGCCATGTGACTTCGTTTCTACCTGACACACATCGGTGTGCACCAACTCCAATGGTGCGCTACGTCTCGTCGGTGGCCTTGAGTGGAAGGAGGTCCGGTTTTGCTTACCGGCCAGACAGTCGGTGCACTTCTCCAGGTGCACATGCTTCACTGGAATAAGGTTGTCTTCTGCAAGCCTCTTCATCCCCTTCTCACTCATGTGGCACAGTCTTTTGTGCCACAGCTCACCGGCAGTGTCGGCTGCCACATTCAGCTCTTCCGGACATAACCGGGCATTCATCAGGTACAGTGTGTTGACCTTCCGGGCCCGAGCCACTATCAGGCTCCCCTTGCTGAACTTCATGACACCGTTCCGGATGCTACCCGTGTAGCCTTCATCATCTAGCCTCCCGGCCGAGATCAGGTTCAATCGGACCTCCGGAACGTGTCGCACATCCTTCAGCAGCATCTTGCATCCGGTTGATGTCATCAGCCACACGTCTCCTATGCCGGCAATCCGGCATGTGCCTTCATTTCCCATCCGGACACAGCCGTGCTCACCGGCTGTGTAGGATGAGAAGTATTTCTTCTCCGGGGTCAGGTGGAACGACGCTCCGGAATCGACCACCCAGGTCATCTCTACACCGGCAAGGTTCAGCTCCCTCTCTTCGGTAATAAGCATTATCTCTTCTTCACTTGCCGCGAGTGCCGTCGTTCCTTTCCGATCCTGCCCTCGCCGATCCGGACCTCTCCGGTCCGTGGCTCCCCGGTATGCACCGTTTCTCTCCGGTGACTTCTTCGAATCGGTGTCGTCGGCTCTATTGTCCTTTCGGTAATGCCGACAATTCTTCCGGAAGTGCCCCGGCTTCCCACAGTGGAAGCATGTGGGCCTTCCTCTTGACTGCGACCGGGTCCCCGACTTCTCCCGTCTTTGCGGACTCCGGTTCCATTGTCTTCCCCGATCCGATTCGGTAAGCAGCGCCTTCGAGTCGGAGGCCGGTTCTTTATCTCTCCGACGCGCTTCTTCGTTCAAAATACTCGTCTTTACCGTTTGTAAGGACAAGTTGTCTTCCGTGCAGGAGGTGCTGAGAGTCACCACCAAGTTCTCCCAGCTGTCCGGCAATGTACACATCAGGATGATGGCTTGCATTGCATCCTCCAACGGGAACTTGATCGCCGCAAGCTGGTTCACGAATCCCATGAACGTGCTTACGTGTTCCACCATACTCTCGCCGTCCCGGTACTTGAGGTTCACAATCTTTCTCATCAGGGAGGTCCGGTTCAACGCATTCTTCCTCTCGTAGAGGCCCGACAGCTTCCTCCACATCTCATATGCGTTGGTGTCGTTCGCCACGTGTTGTAGAACGCTCACGTCGACGTATTGCCGAATGGTTGCAACGGCTTTCCGGTTCAGAAGCCTCCACTCCGTCTCAAGTACCCCCTTGGGTATTTCCGACCTGTCGATCGGTTCATACAGGTCCCGAACAATGAGCAGATCCTCCATCTTTATCTTCTAGTCGGCGTAGTTCTGCGCGTTCAGCACCATCATGCCCGGAGGCCCACTACCGCCGCCTTCCATTTTCTGTGTTACCGTCGCTCTGATACCAGATTGTTGAGATTTGACGCTATCAAATCTTTCGCCTCCCGGCCACAACCGGGCCAACACGGATCAATGCAGCAGAAAATAGGAAATACAGAGAAAGACACGAGAGACGAATACACAGGGTATAACGTGGAAAACCCTAAACGGGAAAAACCACGGGAGTGCACAACTCCAACTATCACTATGAACAGGGATGTACAATGGTGAAGCTTCAAGGCAACGACCTTGAGCTCACTGTCTTCGCCACAGGCGGCGGCAATACACAGAGGCGTCGACCTCTTCCTCTCTCTCTCTCTCTCTCTCTCTCTCTCTCTCTCGGCTGCTCACACTTCGCTCTCTCGGCTGAAAACATAAAATGAGCAACAACCAAAACTGTTTGCCCTAAGTCATATTTATACATATATGACTTTCGGGCTATTTACAAATATAGCCTCAAGGGCCCTTGGCAAACATATTCACAGATATGTCCCCGTATCCGGATCTCTCTCCGGGTACATACGTCATCCGGCTCCGTAACCGGGGTCTTCAGCATCCGGCTCCGTAACCGGGGTCTTCATCATCCGGCTCCGTAACCGGGGTCTTCATCATCCGGATCCGTAGCCGGGTACTCTTCATCCGGCTTCATGCCGGGTACTCTTCATCATACGGTTCGGTAACAGCCTCCGGGCTTGCCGTCATTCATCTCCGGACATCCCATCCGGAGGGACCGAAATCCCAACAAAATATGTGTCATGACAGTTTTGTACTACTTGAAGGCGGCAAGAACCATTAGGAACATACAAAAGTTCTTTAAAGAAGAGTAATCCATCATGGTATTTGAATTGCCGATAGTCTGTACCTAGTGGTTGCGACTGTGAACACGACGCGCGAGAGGGATCAATTTGTGCTAGTATAGCTTGGGCGAACGCATCTGTCTTCAAGTCTTCGCGTATGGTATCGATAACGCGGGAATCCATGGGCATGTCAAAGATCTGTGTTGCTTGTAGTCGTGCCGGTCCCAAGATGACTTGTTTTTGGTTATCGAAAGCTGGCTCGCCGGGACGGGGTGCTAGATACGAATGTCGTGATAATGCATCTGCCTTCCCTTGGTGCTTCCCCGGACGATATGTAATTTTGAAGTCGAAACGCGTGAGGAAGTGGGCCCACCGAGCTTGACGTCGATTCAACACACGAGCATCCTGAAAGTAGGCAAGGTTCTTGTGGTCACTAAATACAGTGACCGGATGAGAGGATCCCTCCAGAAAATGCCTCCATTGCATAAAAGAATCCACTATTGCCAATAGCTCCTTATCATGAATTTCGTAGTTGATTTCGGCGGCGTCAAACTTGCGTGAGTGAAAAGCCACAAGATGTCGCTTCTCATCATTCCCCTGTTGTGACAAATGCTCCCCAATGCAAAATCCGATGCGTCAGCTTCGATAATGAATGGTTTTTCCGGATCGACATGAGCTAGAATTGGAGCCGATGTAAATGCCTTTTTAAGACTCTCGAAAGCCATGCCCGTTTCTTCAGACCAGATGAACGGTTGTCCCTTCCTGGTAAGTTGTGTGAGAGGTAGAACGATCTTTGAGTAATCTTGTATGAACTTCCGGTAAAAATTGGCAAAGCCTAGGAAGCATTGCACATCCCACACCGAACGTGGAGTCTGCCATTCTACCACCGTTTTGACCTTAGCTGGGTCCATGGAGATGCCTTCTGACGAAATGATGTACCCGAGAAATTCCACTTGGTTGCACCCGAAACTACATTTTTCCAGCTTTGCATACAAACCATGTTCTCGAAATCGTTTTAGTACTAATAGTACATGAGAATCATGTTCTTCTTGGGTTTTTGAATAAACCAGTAGATCATCCAAATAGATGATCAAACAATCATCCAATAGATCTCGGAATATATCATTAGCCATGTGCTGGAAGACTGCCGGCGCATTAGTGAGGCCGAACGGCATGACCGTATACTCGAAGTGCCCATATTTGGTGCGAAACGCAGTCTTCCATTTGTCTCCTGGTCGGATCAGTACGAGGTTATATGCTCCCCGTAAGTCGATCTTCGTGAAGAACCTGGCACCATTGATCCGTTCTAAAAGACTTGAGATAAGGGGAAGAGCATACCTATTCCTGATTGTAACCTTATTCAGGCCACGATAATCTATAACGAGACGAAGCGATCCATCCTTTTTCTTGACAAAGAAAATGGGCGCGCCAGCTGGAGATTTCGAATGCCGAATGAAACCATTTTCCAAATTCTCCTCTATATAGGCCCGAAGGACTTCCAGCTCGGTTGGTGACAAATTGTAGATCGGTCCCCATGGCGACTCTTTTCCCGGTTGTAAATCGATGGGGCAATCGTATGGTCGATGATGAGGAAGTGTGTTGGATTGTAATTTATCGAACACATCGACGTAATGACGATACTTCTCGGGAAGTTGAACGGTGGATTCTTCTTTAGTGATGCTGGAGGGGTTTACTGATATTGCAAAGAGGAACATTTCTTCCTTGCGCCCTTCTTTACGCAACTGACATAGTGAAATGGTTGCCATCTTCTGAGTTGACCCTTGTTGGCCGGTCAGAAGAGCAAGGACAAGTGGGAAGGCTGAATCGGATCGGATAATAGGAAGTAAATAATAGTAGAATTATTATTCGGAGGGACGGATTCGGTACAGTTGTACCGATCCGGATCCGAACCGATTCGGATGTCGGTTGCCTAAGCGCACCGATTGTAACCTTGCCGGATGCCTATAAAAGGATCCGATGATTTGTAAAGTGTTTTGACGGAAGTAATACAATAGTAATTATTGCGTATTTATCTGTATCTCGTATTGTTTGCCGTCTGTGCTTAATTGTAATCATCTTATGCGTGTAACCTAGCATCCAATCCTTACCACCCCTTTGGAGAAGTGTCGGATAGACACCTGTGTTGAGGCTAGTCCGGCCAGACAGACAACACTATTTTGGCGACCACGATTCCTGCAAAGTGCAGAGGACAACCGGGGGATGGATGTCTAGACCAAACGACGACCACATCACCGAACGAGGGAGACGATACACCGAACGCGAGCAACGACGGGAAGCCCTGCAGCAAGCCGTCGACGAGATCCGGCGGGATCGGTCATTCTCCAAAACTCTTCGGAGAGTCGCAGAAGAAGCACTGCAGTTCCGGGTTCTGCAAATCCCCGATGAAGGCAGTAGCATAACAAGCCTGCAAGAGGCGGAAACGATACTGCAGACGCTCGCCGTGGGCGACGGGGACTCAGAAGCATTTGCAACACTTGAGGCGGAGTCGGAAAGCGACGGAAGCGTTGCATCCCGGTATAAAAGCAGCCACGACACACCAAACGACCGGGAGGACGAGGGGTCGGAAGACTCAGTAACACCGACGCCAGGGGAAGAAATAACCCTGGAATTCGGTGACCAGCAACCGCCGAGGAAGGCTGAGCGGATACCGACAACACCCGCGGTGGAACCAACGAACCGGACACCAGCAACACCCGCGGAGGAACCAAAGGTTCTCACACCAACGCCAACAGCGGACAGAGAGCGGAGGAAACAGGAGAGTCAGTTGGACGACACGATGCCGTACCCATACCCGAAGTACCGGGATGAGGCCGACGCGGAGGCACACGTGTACGCATTCCTCCAAACATGGGAAGCCAACCATATCTCCCAAAGACTGACGGAGCCCGAAGCCGAACGATCCAAAATCGCTGAATTCGGCATAACCTTAGAAGGACCGGCGGCCCAATGGCACGCAAAGCACTTACCAGGCACCTTTGCCACATTCGATGCCTTGAAGGCCAGATTCCTCAGGTTTTTTCACAGACAATTTGAGCAAAGGGAATTGGTCGGGCAGTTCTACACCACCCGGCAGGAAGAGAACGAGACTATGCCACAATTCATCATTCGGTTCCAGACCCTGCACAACCAACTGACAAGAGCACCACCCGAAGACGAAGCCAAAGCAGTCTTTCTGGCCGCACTGAAAGAGCCACTTCGAACAATGTGCGGAGTCCTTGATTTCCAAACCAGCACAATGGACCAAGTTATTGATCGGGTTTTAGAAATGGACAAGACTAGCCCCTTCTTGTCGATGGGGATGTTACAACGGGCACTCCCAAAGGAGGAAGACCTGAGGTTCCGACAGGCCTTACAATGCACAACATGCCTAAATTCGGGGCACTCAACAATGGACTGCACCCTGCGGACACAATGTGTGATCTGCAACTCTCGAGCCCATACAACGGACCGATGCGAATATAACCTGTTAAATCGGCAGGCAGCACCGGTTCGACACATAGAACCGCGCAATCAAAACCCGAACAAGGATCGATTCCGGAGAGACGACCGCTACCAACGCGAACGCGGTAACAGATACGCTGATAGAAGACGCGACAACTATGACCGAGAGGAGAGACGCAGAGATAGCTACCCCCGGGACCGGTACGACAGAGACGAATCCCCGGAAGACGACCGACGCAGAGAAGAGAGGCGACAAGGATACGCTGATACAAGACGCGACAACTATGACCGAGAGGAGAAACGCAAAGATAGCTACCCCCGGGACCGGTACGACCGAGACGAAGCCCCGGAATACGACCGACGCAGAGAAGAGAGGCGACAAGGGAACCGAAATTTCCGACGGAATCAGAAGCGTGGATTTTTCCGAAGAGAGGAACGTCGGGAGGCAGCAAGGAATGACAACCCGATATCGGTACCGGATAACCGAAAAACCGAAGACGACCGCCGGAGCATACCCACCCTCCAAACCGGGGACAAAGCAGAAACGAGCAACAGTCACAAGGTGTACTGTTATTACTGCCGCAAGGAAGGCCACTATAGTAACCAATGCCCAAGCAAAAGCTATGACAAGCAGCCGGAAGTCAACATGGTACAGCCGAAATAACAGAGGTACAGCAGGTCACAACCCGGTCAAAGGGAAAGACCGCCAAGTGGGAAGCCCAGGAGGCAATCAGAAAACAAGCGACACAATGGATCAAGGAGGCCAATGAACAGAATGCGGCAGAAGTAAGAGACCAAAATATGCCAAAAGACGAAGAAATCATACAGCCAGGAGAAAACCCGACGTGGCAAGCGCTACAGGACTGTCAAATCGTGTTGCCGTTAGCACGACTACTACAGTTAGTGCCACGATTTACGGCAAACCTACAGGCATCCGTCAGCAAACCGAAGCCGACGCCAGCACCGGCATTCTTCTCCAACCCAGAGGAAGGACCAGCGGTGGTCGATACAAGTAGCCCGGTGATCACGGCAATCGTGAAAGGAAAGGAAATTGCTGGAACGATTATTGACGGAGGCTCCGGGGTAAATGTCATCAGCCAACAGACATGCAACGACCTAGGCATCCGGGAATGGGAACCATGCCCCTTCTGGTTACGCATGGCGGATACTAGCTCAGTCCGACCGACGAGCTGGAGGGATTACCGGACGAGGAAGTCGAGCGGTACCTCGAGGAACACCCACAAATCGTCCCACTATTTGAGGTGGATATCATGGCGGCAGTAGAACCGTACATTACGACGCCGGAAGAACCGGACCAAGCGGCGATCCGGGAACTGCGACAAGCGCAGGAATCCCTAGAGAGGGAAATGACGATATCCCAGAGGGTAAAAGCATCCCAACTCGAGGAGGTGGACCTCGGCACAGCAGACAAGCCCCGACCGGTAAATGTTGCAAAGGAATTGCCGAAGGAAGAAAAGAAGGCAATGGTAGCATTGTTAACAGACTTCAAGGATGTGTTCGCGTGGTCGTACGAAGACATGCGAGGGCTGGAACCCCCAGCTCTATCAGCACCAAATTCACCTAAGTACGGACGCGAAACCGATTGCTCAACGCAGGTACCGGATGAATCCGAATTATGCGGCAAAGGTGAAGGAGGAAATTGATAAGCTCCTCCGGGTCGGATTTATACGACCGGTCAAGCAGGCAACCTGGCTAAGTCCGATAGTGGTGGTCCCGAAAAAGAACGGCAAAATCCGGGTATGCGTGGACTACCGAAAACTAAATGCCGCAACAGTGACCGATGCGTTTCCACTACCATTTACGGACGGGGTGTTAGATGCGGTAGCCGGGCACGAAGTTTACAGCTTCCTGGATGGATTTAGCGGCTACAACCAAATACGAATGAACCCGGCCGACCAAGAGAAGACAGCGTTCGTGACGGAATGGGGAGTGTTCGTCGCGGTCGTGATGATGTTCGGACTAAAGACGGCTCCAGTGACCTTTCAAAGGATAATAATGGAAATTTTCGGGGAATATATCCCCGGTTTTATGCAGGTCTTCCTTGACGATTTCACGGTCTACAACCGGCACGGAGAGCATCTCGATCACCTCTGGCTGTGCTTGGAGAAGTGCCGCGAGTACCGATTGAGCCTAAATCCGGCCAAATGCGTCTTTGGAGTGGCAAGCGGCAACTTGCTAGGGCACGTGGTGAGTAAGGAAGGAATCGCGGTAGATCCGGATAAAGTCAAGGCGATTCTCGATGCACCAGCACCAAGTAACGCAAAGGCTTTAAGCCGGTTCCTGGGCCAAATAAGGTGGCATAGCCGGATGATACGGCACCTCGCGGACTTCGCTACACCGTTACATACCGCCGTACATAGGGTACCCTTCCTATGGGCAGAGACGGAGGAGGAATCCTACAAAGCGTTGAAGGTTATGTTGTCGCAAGCTCCGATGGTGCAACAGCCGGATTGGAGTAAAAGCTTTCACGTCTTCATCGACGCATCAAACGTAGCAATCGGCAGCGTTCTGATGCAACTCACAGAGCCGAAATGGTACCGACCGGTGTACTACGCAAGCCGGAAACTCTCAAAAGCCGAACGGAATTACTCTACGACGGAACGCGAGGCATTGGGAATGGTGTATAGTGTCACAAAGTACAGGCACTATCTGCTCGGAAGGAAGTTTTCCTTCCATGTCGACCATTCGGCACTACTCTACCTGGTCTCGAAGGCATCCCCGACGGGAAAAATTGCACGGTGGACACTGCTACTACAGGAATTTGAATTCGACATTTTCCACCGACCCGGGGCGCAGCACGCGGTAGCGGACTATCTAAGCAGACTCGAATCCGGAGAAGCAGGGGACGGCGTCCAGGATGAGTTTCCCGACGCCGAATTGTTCCGGATCACGACGATACCGGCAACGGATACAATGGTAGCCGACGAAGACACATGGCTAACTGAGATGCACCAGTTCCTGAGCACCGGAGTTCCCCCGGAGAACATGGACCGCGATGAAAGGAAAAGGGTAGCAGTAAGAAGTAGACATTTCTGCTTGGTTGGAGACACCCTCTATCACAAGGGGGCAGATGGCATCTGGAGACGAGCAGTGCGGAGCGATGAGAAGGATCTAATCCTCAGGGAAGCCCACTGTGGAATTGTCGGCGGGCATTATGCCGGCGACGCAACCGCTCGGAAAATATGGCAGAGCGGACTGTGGTGGCCGACCACCCTAAAAGATGCCGTGAAGTATAGCAGAGAATGCGATTTGTGTCAACGACTGGGCCAACCCACAAAGCAGGCCCGGATGCCACACCACCCGGTCTTGCCCTTAGAACCGTTTCAAAAGTGGGGGTTGGACTTTGTCGATCCCTTCAAACCACCGGCAATGCGAACCGGAAATCGGTATGTCATAGTGGCGACCGACTATTGCACCAAATGGGTAGAAGCAAAGGCCTTACGGGACAACACGGCCGCGTCCACGGCAAAGTTTCTGTACGAATGCATATGGTGCCGGTATGGATGCCCGATCGAGCTTTTAAGTGACCAAGGAGGACATTTTCTCGGGCAGGTAGTAGAAAGCCTGACGTCATTTTACGCGGTGGTACATAAAAAGAGTACACCCTACTACCCTCAAGTCAATGGACTAGCGGAATCAACGAACAAAACTCTGTAGAACATCCTACGAAAAATCGTCAACGAGAACCGGACCGACTGGGATACGAAATTGCAAAGCGCGCTATGGGCGTACCGAACAACATACAAAACCAGCATCCGAACAACCCCGTTCCGACTAGCATTCGGGTTAGAAGCGGTCATGCCGGTAGAGTTCCAGATCCCCAGCTTACGGATTCAGGTGAAGGAGCGCTTAAGTGAGAACGAGTCCGAACGAATCCGGCTGGCAACGCTGTTGGAATTAGAGGAAAACCGAATAGCCAGCTTACTACAACTCGAACTGGAGCAAAGGAGGAGAAAAGCCTTCGTGGACCGACACCGGCGTGGCAATGAAAAGGAGTTTGAAGTCGGGAAACCGGTGCTACTATTTCAGACACGGATGGGGAACATGCCGGGAAAGTTGCGGTTTCGATGGACCGGACCGTTCTGGATCACCAAGGAGTACAATGGGTCGTATCAGCTCGGCACGTTGTCTAGAGATGTCATCGGCAAGTGGGCAAATGGATTTCGGCTAAAGCCGTATAAAGGAAATATGCCAGCCAACCCGTTCAAGCGAAACCCGGAAATCCGGCAATATGAGGAACCGACACCGACAGACGTTGCTGAAGATATTCGGACCGAGGAAGAACCGACACCGATACTGACGAAGACTATCCCGGAAAACCGACAGAAGGATCCGGTATCCACACGAACCGACCCGAACAAATCGGGGGGGACCAACAAATGACGTGGTCCAAGCAAAAGGAAAAAGGAAAAAATAAAAAATAAATAAATAAATAAAAATTAAAAAAAAATAATAAAATAAAATAAAATAAAATAAAATAAAACAAAAAATGACGTGGGCAAAATCGACGCGAATCATCGTAATGATGGGGAGATCACAAGAGGTGGGAGCGCCACCATGCAACGAAGAGGCACCATGCATTAAAGAAGGACGTGCGCGGACTTGCTATTTAAAGCATGGAACGTGGGCACTCACACGCGGCAAACAAGAAAGGACATACTAATTATGGCGGGAGAGGAACATGCGCGGGAAACGAAAAAGGGCGGCTCGAGGCACAACCCACTATATAAGACACAAGCCTGCGAAGGGCTCACTTTTTATGAATTTTCCTACATACAGGCGCAGAAGCACAGAAGAGCGACCCGACGCACAGAGCACACACAGCGCGATCCCGAACAACAGGCAGCAGACGAAGAATTCGGAACAATGGTACTGTCGGAAGAGGCACGCCAATGGATGAGGGAGAACGGGTTAAAAGGATTGCTGCGGATCGCCGACGCTCCACCACACGCAGAACCAGAGCAGGCGGCAGCATCGATCGATATATCAGAAGTCACGGAAGGAGCGGTGCAGGCGCTCACGGGGATCAAAGCAGGAGGACTTCAAACAATCGAAAACCCTTCCAGTGAAATCCTGTTCGAATATTTCGGGGAATACTCTATCAGCAGCAAGGCGTACCGAACGCAGGGCGGAGAGAACCTGCTGTTCGGAGAAGTGGCCCGCGCTATGATGGAATATGGATTCGTGAATCCCCGTCCCCCAGCCATAGCCAAGTACCGGGCAGCGTTCTTAATAGCAGCGTACGAGGGCTTACAAATAGACTGGCTCCATTTCATAACCGAAGGATTGAAGGAGGCCATCAGAAATCTTGTGGAAGGAAAAAAGCCATGGGCCGGGATAGCACAATGGCTAACGGTGTTAGTCCCACCGGTGCTCCCCATCACACAAAAGAAAAGAGGTCGGTAGGAGACGACGCCGAAAAAGGTCACAAAGCGCCGACAGATCTTGGAGAAACACACCCCCAGATGGACCCAACAAGAAGCAGAACAGCAGGGGGAAGGACCATCCCGACAGCAACAGGAACCGGCAACAAAGGCAAAACCGGCAGGTAAAGGCAAAGGGAAAGCGGTCGAGGAGGAACCGGTAGCGCGCAAACCAATCCATATAACGCTGCGACGGCCGGAACCGGAACCAGAGGTCTCTATACAAAAGGTCCGTCTGGTAATCGCACCGGAGGAGGAAACTGAAACTGAAGACTCATCCGAACCACTGGTAAGACTCCCAGCAAGACAAGGTCAGGAGAAACGGGCGAAAGGACCGGCTCCACCAGTGGACAGAACTCAGCAGAGGGCGCAAGGACCATCTCCAGTAACCGAGGCGGAAATAGCACCGGAACCCGTACCCAGGGAAGCAGCACCGACACCGGTTGGGCCGGACTTCAGAAAACCGGTCATCCCAGAGAAGAAGAAGGAACAAGCGCCGGAGCCGGAGCCAGAGAAGAGGCCGGAAAATCAGCCTGGCTTAAGTGAGCAAGGCCACCCCGACACCGGAAGAACAAAGCCACAATGGCTGAGATGGCTTTCGGAGCAGTTATCGGGAGTAGCAGACCAGTTAGAGAAAGAAGAAACGTGTAGGCAACAGCTAACGCATACAACAACTCAGGAGTTGGTCGCGCTCCGAACACAGATCAAGGAAATGCAAGGGGAGCTGTTGCAGGCAAGGGAAGGAATTCAACAAGCACAAGCTGTCACCGAGCCGGTCGGGACAAGGAAGCAACCGGAACCGGAACCGGAACCGGTAGCCTTGCAAACCGGCCCTGAGACCGAAAAAATAATAGAAACCTTACGAGAGGAGTTAAAAGCTCAGGAGGCATTAAGGGAAAGAGAAAGGGAGCAACGGAAAGCGGTGGAGGACGACAGACGAAAAATGGAAGAAGGCCTCCGGAAAGGTCGAGCCGCTAATGACCGACTGCAAGAAGAAAAAGAGAAGCTGCAGAAGGAGAAGGACCGACTACGTCGACATGCCGAGCAAGAGATAGAACGACTGCAGGAAGAACTCCGACAACAGAAGGACCGGGACGATCGGTTAAGAGCTCAGGCATCCCGACGCCTGAAGCAGATGACGGAGGACTTCGACCGTCTCTACCGAGATCACAAGCAGGCCGAGTCGGACAACAAAAAACGGGCAGCAGACTACGACCGGCAAATAGAGAAGCTGAAAGAGCAGCTCAAAGAGACCCGATTAGACCTGGCTAAGGCGATGGATGAGGTCAGTGCCAACAAGGAAGCATTGTCGGCGGAAATAGCCCAAGCAACGGAGAGAAGGAAGGAATTAGAGGCGCTAAGGCGGGAAAAGCTGGACCTGACCAAGATCAGGAATGAAGAAAAGGAAAAATCGACCTTCACGATCAGCAAACTGCAGAGTACCTATGAAAAGCAGAAAGCAGATTACGAGGCCCAGGCTCAGATAATGGCCGACATTATAAAACGGGCAAGGAAGGAAAAGCAGGAAGCTTATGCGCATGCTAAGGCAGGGGTTGACCGGATCAAGCTCATCATGTCGGGATGGAGTACCCGAGCTCAGGCAAGCATCAACGAAAGTACGGAAAAGCTATGGAAGGAGTGGTCACAACAGGCAGCCGAGCTGCAGACACTCCGAGCGGATGCCGAGAATCGGAGGAAGACCGGTGACAGGTTCTACAAGATGGATGAAGAAAGTATCGTCGCCATTCGGGAAGAATTGTCGAAGGATTTCTACACTTTAGCAGAAGAACACCTCAAAGAAATCCGAGGGTTGGTAGAGAGGTTGGATGACGGGCAGCTCGCAACTCAGTTGGAGTTCGAGAGATACGAGCAGGACCGGGTACGACAGGAAGCTAAGGGAAGAACGACGCCAATCACGATAAGTGAGGGAGAGCGACCGGCTGAAGATGAACCAACCGACACCGAACAACCCCGACGAGGAATACCCGAAGACGAACTTGAAGAAGAGCAGGAGCAGACCGATGCCGGAGAAGAAGAAGAGCTGAGACCGGAAGACACCAAAGCAGAGGAAGGAGGCATATCGAGTCCGCCAGTCGAGACCGGACAAAGCGACACCGGTAACAGAACAGAGCCAGGAACGGAGGGAGAACAGGAAGAACCCGGACGAAGCGGTGAGGAAGCACCGGCACCACAGAATCAAGCAGAGCCGGAGCAACAAATTTTTATGGAACAGCCTACCCAACAGGAGGTCGGAGACCAGGCAGGCAAGGAACAGGAACAGGAGGAAGAAGCACCACTTGACACTATCGAGCAAAGTGTGCTCGATATTTTGGAGGAAGACTGAGGCCGGGAGTGGATTCGAAGTGCAAGGCACTTTCCCACGGGCGTGCCATGTGTTGGCCGGTCAGAAGAGCAAGGACAAGTGGGAAGGCGGAATCGGATCGGATAATAGGAAGTAAATAATAGTAGAATTATTATTCGGAGGGACGGATTCGGTACAGTTGTACCGATCCGGATCCGAACCGATTCGGATGTCGGTTGCCTAAGCGCACCGATTGTAACCTTGCCGGATGCCTATAAAAGGATCCGATGATTTGTAAAGTGTTTTGACGGAAGTAATACAATAGTAATTATTGCGTATTTATCTGTATCTCGTATTGTTTGCCGTCTATGCTTAATTGTAATCATCTTATGCGTGTAACCTAGCATCCAATCCTTACCACCCCTTTGGAGAAGTGTCGGATAGACACCTGTGTTGAGGCTAGTCCGGCCAGACAGACAACAACCCTTGGGTTTGTCGACACTAGATTTCTCTTGTTCTCCAATCTATGTCTGGGTTATGGAACTCGAACCACGGTAATCCTAAAACTATGGGATGTTCTGGGATACTAATAATATTAAATGATACTACACATGTTAAGTTATCTAAGACAATATTAATGGGCTCTAACTCTTCTATGATATTTCCGGAAGCAATGGGACGTCCATCAATGACTACTATAGAGGCTGGACACTGGAGTTTTCTTAGGGATATCTTATGAGCTTGAGCAAATTTCTTATCCATAAAGCAAGAGTTAGCTCTGGAATCTAGGAGTGCTAGGACATGTACTGGAGGGGTACTTTTAGTACTAACTATTAATTGGGCTACGAACACATCACTAACTTGCTTAGAGGGAATGGAACCACTAATGGGTTGCACAGATCTAGGGTTGTCCAACCAAACGGCTCCTATTTTGGCTGGACTTAGTCGTTTAACTCTTCTTCTAACTGACTAAGGACATCAAATCTGTTCGCTAGATCTCGGCTATTAGTAGTATTAGGACTATCAGATATCCCTACTGAAATAGGCTTGGGTTTAGTACAATTAGAACTAGCGACTATTTGGTTTACCTGTCTTCTTGGCCTATGGGGGCAATTTATTGCAATATGTCCTGGTCCACCGCAGTAGAGACATAGTCGATTTGTACGACGTCGCTGCTTTTCTTCTTCGGATAATGGTCCTCGACGACGTGTAGTGTCAATCTCCATCGGAGTTGGAGTATTCGCTGGAGGCGCATTATATGACTCCCTCGGAAAAGGTCTTGATACCATTGAGGCGTAGGTGGGCTTTGATCTTGCCCTCGGCATTTGTAGTTGTCGTTCCGAACGTCGCTCAAAGAGGCGATTGTCACATCTCACCGCGCGACTGATTGCTTCTGTTAAGGACTTTGGCTCTTCAGGGAAGGTCAAGAGTAAATCCTTGACGTCGTTGCGTAAACCATAACGAAATTGCTCCATCAACGCTTGATCATCCCAAGGGATATCAGTGGCGAGTAGGCGAAAATCTGCAGCGTATGCAGAGGCTGGACGGTCACCTTGGCGTAATCGCCGAATTTTGTTGATTGCGGTCCTGATGCTGTCAGTATCTCCGAAACATGCTTTAAACTCACCTAGAAACTCTTCAAAATTGTTGAGTAACGGAGATTCCTTTTCTAGTAGTGGAGCGAACCATGCCAACGCTGAGCCACTTAACAAAGTGCCTACTAAACCCACTCGTGATGCATCGGTGGGATATCGCGAAGGATGCATTTGAATAACTAATCGTACCTGGTTAAGGAACCCTCTAAACTACGATCGCGTTCCATCGAACTTTGTGGGAAGGCCAATCTTGGGTTCTTTATGAATCCCTTGTGTTCCGGGCCCTTGTTGTTGCATCGCTACGATGGTGGCTTCGAGTTGTTGCACGGTTCCAAAGCATGAAACTTCTCTTTCAAGCATTGAAATTCTGAAAAAACAGATTGATATTCTTCAGCGATAACAGTGGCCATGGGATGAAAGAAAAGAGGAATAAGAGATTAGTAGGAAATGAGAGACAGAAGGTAGGAAAATGAGAGAAGGAATTAGTATTAAAAGAAGTATTAGTACTAAGAGAGGTGAAGAACTCTCGAGAGAAGGAAAGAGTGAGTGAGAGGGAGGGAGAGAGAGATCGAGAGGGAGAGAGAGTGATGATAAGAAAAGATATATATTATGTGAAGAAAATGTACAGTAGCTAGGAGGCTTAAGACTAGCGTTGAACCGATTTGGTTCGAAATAATGCCTTGTGCCTCCTTTTATAGTGTTCTAAGGAATACTCCTGAAGTTTCTAGAATGTTCCAGAGAAATCTGGAATATACATCAATTTTCTATAATAAAACATAAATGAAAATAATATTTTACGTATTACAATGTATAGTCTAATGGTCAAGAGCTCGACCCATGTAGCATAAGGTCATGGGTTCGAGTCTTGCCATATCATGACAGAGGTTGCTTTATATAGTCACCCTCTTTCTTCACTAACTACAAGACTCATGGAGCATGGGGAATGTGAAAGCTCATAAGTTATGTGTCATAGAATATGATTCTATGACTCTTACTAAATGCTAGAATACAAAGTGGTGACTTAATGGTGACTCTTGACCATTGGAATGTCTATTCACTCTCAAGGTGAGTTCACACACTAGATCAAGTTGAGCTTGATTCTCAACAAACCCTTATGGCATATATACAAGGTCAGGTCGGGTCGCCACCATTGCGTACATAATACTTCTTACAGTCGATGGATAGGGTATCTTCCAATTGAGCTTTCTCTCCTCATCGGTCAAAGGAGAGTCCTTGTTTGTTAGTCATCTCATCGACATCAGGAGCGGAGTCACCCTTCCAATTGAGCTTTCTCTCCTCATTGGTCAAAGGAGAGTCCTTGTTTGTTAGTCATCTCATCGACATCGGGAGCGGAGTCGGTGCCAACTTAGCATTCTCCATGTTAAACCTTCTAAGCACCTTTCAGATATAATCAGACTGGGAGAGCCTAATAGTCTTTGTCATCCGATTTCGCTTGATCCTCATGCCCAAGATATGTTGAGCTTGTTTGAGTTCCTTCATCGAAAATTTGTTGGGAATGCTCCACTTTAATTTTCTGACTTTTGCTTGATTGCTCTATGTAATTAGCATATCGTCGACATATAGGATTAGGTAGATCTGAGACTGATCGGCCAATCACCAGATGTACATGCATTGGTCGGAGTCCAACTGGCTGTAGCCAAGCTGCGGGATGTAGGTATCAAACTTCTGATACCACATTCTCGATGTTTGCTTGAGGCCATATAGGCTCTTCTTTTGCTTGCAGACGAGGTGACCTTGCTCCCCCGTCGTTGTGAAGCCTGCCGACATGTAAATGGCATCATCAAGATCTCCGTGTAAGAAGGCCTTCTTGATGTCAAGCTATTCAAGCTCTGGGTCCTTTTTACTACGAGACCGAGCCGAAGGGTGGTCATTTTGACTATCGGCGAGAAGATCTTTGTACTTGTTTGAAACATTTGGCGATGAGCCGAGCTTTGTACTTGGGTCTTTCCAAAGTCGATACATACTTGTATTGGTAGCCCCATTTGTACGGTGGCGGCTTCCGATTAGCTAGTAGTTCAACCAGCTCCCATGTCTTATTTTCCTTGATTGAGTCCTTCTCGGATCTCATGGCTTGTACCCACATGTCACGTCCAGTGCCGCTATAGCTTCCTCACCGGAACTAGGTTTGCCCACGTTCGTATAGTTGACCTAGTCAAGGCACGATTGATAAAACTTGGTCGGCGTTCAAACTCATCCGAATCTCCAGGGTGTCAAAGTCTTTGGTTCAGATCTTTTGGTCATCTCTGTCGGCTGATGGGAATTTCTTGAACCATCGTCAGGAGTCATGTGGGATGAATCGCCCCTTAAATACTACTTCGGCAATGTCAAGTCACTCTCTCTTTTTTGGGGATTTATTGACGAAGGAGTAGAAGCCATGGCCGGTTCGGCTAAGCCTTTCGGCATCTTATCTTGTGTTCCTCTTATGGCCCTTTCAACATACTTTGCCGATTCGGCATTTGTCAATCTTTTTGTCAAATTGAGGTCAATTTCGACTAGAGGACCTCTTGCCGTTTTGAATTCAGTAGAGGGGTCATTGGCTGGGTCGTCTTCGACTA
This sequence comes from Azolla caroliniana, assembly GCF_043228905.1. Taxonomy (NCBI): domain Eukaryota; kingdom Viridiplantae; phylum Streptophyta; class Polypodiopsida; order Salviniales; family Salviniaceae; genus Azolla; species Azolla caroliniana. The sequence continues at coordinate 8,693,823 of NW_028230456.1, read as the reverse complement.
TTTGTCGAAAAGCCAATTCGGCCCAGTGGGTCGGTCCTTCTACAACATATCTGCCTATGTCAAAGGAGACTCTTTTGCCAACTCTTTTCGGTTGGTTCCATTCAGAGAGAATTTGGCTTTCGTTCAAGACTACGTCACTACCCTAGATCAGTTTCCAGTTCTCTATATCCCATAACCGATGGCCGAAGTCCCCATCAGTTCCATAACCGAGAAATATACATTTAAGTGCATGGGGTCCCAACTTGGTCCTTTTATCCCTGGGGATCAAGGCATAGGTTTCTCATTCGAATATACAGAGCCTATCATAGGTTAGTTGTTTGCCACAACATAGTGTCTATGGCACTTCGGGCCGCACTACTCTCGATGGTGATAGATTTATCAAGTAGAAGGTTAGTTACAGTGTCTCAGCCCAAAATTCCAGCTTTAGTCCAGATTGTTAGAGCCAATAGTCGGCAACGGTTCGGTTTGAAGCGAACCGAATTGCAAAACCGCGGGTTCGATTTAAACAGTTCGGTTCGATTCAATTTCAACAGTTAGAAACAGTTGTTTAAACAATTTAGCAATTTTTTTTTAAAATTTAAAAATTGTTTTTAAACAATCTTTTCATTTTCAGGCCTTATTCTCACATTTTATGAAAATCTTTAAATTTTAAAATTTGAATTTTGACCTAAGTTGAAAACCGAAACCGAACCATGAAACTATAGTTTTAATCATTTAATGGCTTAACGGTTTGAAAATGTTTTAATGCTTCAGTTTAACGGTGTCGTGAAGATTTCAGGACATACGGGGAAACATAGCCAAATGCGTGTGAACGCGCTGTCGTGAAGAAAACCGTCCCTTGGCGCAATCGGTGCATAGCACGCGTGAACAGACTCTTCACGTGTGCGCGCCCTTAATGTATATAATAGGGAATTAAGTACAAAGGCATATCCGGGTAGTTAGATTCGGTGGGTGGGGAGTAAATGAGGGAGACGGCTCCCTTCTTGAAGCTATAAAGGAGAGGGAGACGGAGGGAGAAGGGATAGCGCATTAAGGAGGATGAAGTGATGCCAGACCGGAACCGAACGCTTCTCCTCTGTTCATTCTCCATCACTCTTCTCTGCAGGGTTTCGGGAGGCTCGCGCTACTTCGAGGAACGCCCGTGTGCTTCCAGCAGCTCCTCCACCCTTTTCTCCTTTCGTACGCAGACAACCAGGCATCGGCATCTGTTCGCCGGCCTGCTCGGTTGTAGCCGCTCGCGTGCTCTGTTGTGTATTTGATATTCGTTAATATACAAACACTTGTGTCTCCCTATCTCTGTGTCCATTCGCGTCTTCTGTGTTGAGGGGCCATGCCCCCCTGTGTTTCTTACTCATACGTGACAGGGCGTCTCTCTCTCTCATTCCCCTTCTATCACCTGCTCTTCGGTCCAAGACCCCGGTGGTCCCGCCTCGTTTCTCCACGCACGCGCGTAGTAACGCGACATCTTTGGTGAACCCGACGTGAAACAGGCGGCAGAGGAGCAGAAGATGAGGGGTTCAGATGGCTTCGACCGTGAACTGGATAGTGAGCGCGCGCGAGGGCACCGGCGCCCTTGACAGGGCTATTGAGGCGATCGTCGATACGATCGGCCGGTTCAGTGGAAAGGATGCCACGAGATATTTGGCGTCCTACTGGGCTGAGATGTTGATGAGGGATATTCCGGAAGAGAGGCGTCTCGCCGGATTCCCTTGAGTGGCGATGTCGGGCATCCATGCGGAGGTGCTCGAGGTCCGGGGGGAGAGCCGGACCTGGGAGGAGTTCGAAGGACAGCTCCTGGAGAAATACGGGCTGGATGACGCGCTTCGACTTTCGAAGCGGAGCTTCATGGAGCGGGTGGAGTCCCCCGACAAAGGAAGAAGTGCGTCGGTACTCCTCCGGGAGTTTGAGGAACGCTTTGTGCGCCTTTCGGCACTCGATCGGACCGTTCTGGACACAAGTCGTGTCCTACTGTTTGTCAAATCCGTTGACGCACGGGATCGAGGGCAAGTTGGCTCCTTACTAGAAACCGAAGACGGGCTGACGACCGACTGGGCCGCAGTAAAGAGAGTCTGCGGCCGTTTTGACAAACGGTGGGAGTGGGCTGATACAGAGGCGATCGGGGCGGGACCTGTCGCAGCAAGGAAGCTTGAACCGGTACCGCAGGCGCGAAGGGAAGAGACCCGGGAGTGGCTCGAAACCGGTTCGTCTTCGACCGGCGTGATCAGAGGCTCGTCCGGGGGGACAGCTCTGGAGGAGTTGACACGAGCGGTAAAGGATCTCCAGATCGCCCATGCTCGGAGGGAAGGCGGCGATCAGACTCGTGACCGACGAGCTCCGGCAGGAAGTAGGTGCATGTGGTGCGACGAGGTCGGCCACATCCGGAAAGACTGCGGGGACTTTATGGAGGCTTTGAGAAGCCGGGTAGTGTACCTGTGGGAAGGTCGGGTGCACGCCAGCTATACCCGGAGGGCCCTAAACCGAAATGACGGGAGAGGAGGAATGAAAAGGTTGATGGAAGAGGCGGCAGCCCGGCACGCGGAGACCGTCCACTACTAAGTGTCAACCGGTATTCGGGTCGGGGGCAGCGGGGCCCGGAAGGAGAGCAAAGCGGAGTTCTGGCCGACGGTGCTAGAAGGCCTCGCCGGTGCCCGACTGAAGAGAGACGAGGCGGACCGCGCGGAGAAGCAGGTCCAGGAGGTAACCGGGTGGAGTGACCCGGTCGAAGAAAAGACGGGTTTCGTCGAAGCAGCTTGCCAGAACTACGAGGCTCTGGTTGAAGACAAACGGGTAGGTAAAATCGGAGCGGCCGGACCCTCACAGAGATACGAAACCCGATTCGGGCCGAAACGGAACGAGGCCGGTGGGTCCAGTGCCCGGGATAACCACAAGAAGGGCGGATACCGGTTGGGCACGGAGATCGAAAGGACCACAGACCTACGAAAGGTCCCGGAAGAACGAATCCTCGACAGCAAGGTGGAACTGTCGCTGCGGGAGGTGCTCGGGATCGCCAAGAAGGAGTTCCACGACTCCATCGTGGACTTGGTGAAGAGGAAGAGGCTGTCGACGGGGGCAGAACTGGAAAGGCCGGTGGAAGTGCGGACGGCGCACATAGAGGACATGGCACTGGAAGACGAGTGGGCGGAGAGCCACTATTCGAGGCCACACTGGGCCCGAGCGACCACAGAAACCCCGGTGAAGATCGGGGATGTTCAGGAACCGGTGGTGGCGCTGGTGGACCACGGTTCGGAAATAAACCTGATGTCCATGGACTTCTACAAGAAGGGGAAATGGCCGATCAACACTAAGCACGGGTGGAAGATACGGGCGGCGACGCGCGCCACCGAGGAACTACACGGGGCCTGCCCAAACGTGCGAGTCAAGATCGGCGACGTCGAGATAGACCAGCACTTCTTCGTGCAGGAAACGTCCTCGCACCCGGTCATACTAGGGGAACCGTACATTACGGCAACGCGAATGGAGACCAAGGTGTTGGACAATGGGTCGGCTTACACGAGGGTCAAGAGTCAGGACGGGCGTCATTCGGTCCAGTTCCTGACGATGCGACTGAACCACGAGCGAAACCGCGAGTCCCTCGGTAGCGAGAACCGAGAGGACTTTTAGAGAGGGCTGTCAAGGCGTGGGGCCGCGATAGTCCGGACACTCCGGGAAAACCCCACAAATGTACGATAGAGGCGAAACCGAAGAAACCTTGTACCATAGGTAGGAAGTTTTGTTTCTCCGACAACGGAGGGTGTACGATAGTTGGCGTCGTTGGCCGAGAAAAGACAAGGGCGGAAGAGCGACTTCGGGCGTGCGGAGTTCTCGGGCCCCGCGAGGAAATCAACGGAGCCGTGGAGGCGGTCTCCTTCGACGATACCTTGGGAATACTGCGAGAGGTGGTCGGAGAGGGCCTTAAAGAGGACCGAACGATACCGGTTTGTTTAGAAGAGATGTACGAAGTCATCGCGGACTTCAGTCGAGGGCTCGAGTCGGATCGGACGGCCCAGGTTAACACGAAGTACAAGACTGTGGACCAGAAGGTAAGGCCAGTCGCAGCACCCTTACCGGAGGGCAGCGAGTTGCGAATCAAGGGGGTCGCGTTGGACCCCAGTTTACGAGATCCGGCCTGCATAGGGCACACCTTCACCGACAGAACGCTACGGGAGCTCAAAATCGGTGGGGGAGGGTTCCTACTACCGGCAGAAGAAGACCAGTTTCGGAGAATGCTCGGAAGGCACGGGAAAGCCTTCGCATTCTCACCGGAAGAGATCGGGTGCGTAGACCCGACAGTCGTGGAGCCAATGGTGATATTCACGGTACCGCATGTGCCGTGGAATCTCAAACCAATTCCAGTACCGAGAGCTCACATCCCGGAGCTGATGGAGCTGTTGAGGCAGAAAATCGATATGGGCATCCTCGAACCGTCGAGTGCCCCGTACTCGAACCGGTGGTTTACCGTACCGAAGAAGAACGGGACGTTGCGCTTCATTCAAGACCTGCAACCGGTCAACAGAGTGACCATTCGGAACGCAGGAATCGGACCAACGATAGACGAGTTCGCGGAGGCCTTCGCCGGAAGGTCGATCTACTCGGTTGGTGATCTATACTCGGGGTACGATCAGTTCCAACTAGCCGTGGAGAGCAGAGACATTACGACGATGCGGACTCCTCTCGGCCTAGTGCGGATGTGTACCCTACCACAAGGAGGGACGAACTCGGTGGCCCACATGGTGAATGCGATGAACAAGGTGCTGAGGGATTGTATCCCGGACATCACCATGCCATTCTTGGACGACATCCCGATCAAGGGATGTCCGGTGGGGGAAAAGGACGAAACGATTGGACCGGACGGATGCCGGAAATTCGTGGCGACACACATTGACGACTGCGAGAGGGTGGTGCAGAGGCTAGAGGACGCAAGGCTCACCTTCTCCGGGGAGAAATCGGCCTTCGGGCAATCAGAGATCATGGTCGTCGGACATCTATGCAAGCCGTATGGCCGGAAACCGTCTCCGGCTAAGGTGGAAGCGATCTCCTTAATGAAGCCCGACTGTAACTCGGTCACGGAGGTACGGAGGTTTTTGGGAGCATGTGCGTTCTACCACATATGGATCCCACATTACGCCCACATTGCCGAGCCGCTATACGGGTTGCTGAAAAAGGGGCGAAAATTCGAGTGGCGAGACGAGCATGTGGAGTCGGTCCGAAAGATGAAGGAGGCTCTTTTTGCAGCACCAGCACTCCGGAAGGCTGTCTACGAGAAAGGCACTCCCATCTACATAACGGTAGATACGAGTCCGACCAGGATCGGATGGGTCGTCAACCAAGAAGATGAGGACGGCATTCGGTTCCCAATCTGGTTCGGCGCGAAGGTCCTTAGCGAGCGACAGCGAGGATACGCCCAGGTTAAACGCGAACTCTGGGGTATCGTTTCGGCGGTGAAGGCCGATAAAGACTATCTGATCGGGACAGAAGTGATTATCGAGACAGACTGCATGTCGATTCTCGGCATGGTTTCCGGATGCGCAACCCCGGACCTGGCGATGCTCAGGTGGATAGCGTACATCAAGTCCCTGGATCCGGAAATACGACACATTTCCGAGAAAGACAATGCCATGGCCGACATGCTTTCGAGGGCACGATTCAACGACGAGGGCGGCATGGTTTCGGAGGACGAGGAAGTCGGCGTAGACTTCTTCGAGACGGCTTACGTAACAACTAAGGGAGGGAGCACTCCGGCACTTAACGATTTCGATGAGAGCAAGTACAACGGGGAGTGGCTGCAGATTGGAGGTTTCTTAAGGACAATGGCGTCGGACGCGTCATGGACAAAGGACGAGGCCAACCGGATCCGGAAGAAAGCGTACCGATTCTTTCTCCGGGGTGGATACTTGTGGAAGCACCCGAAGAGGAGAAACGGCATCCCGCTCCGAGTGGTGGCGATGAAGGAAGAACAGGAGGAGCTGTTGAAGGCTTACCACGACAACCCCTGGGTTGGACACCGTGGAACGTGGGCCACGTTCGAGAAACTAAAGGGGAAGTACTGGTGGCCAGGACTGTACCGGGACGTGCATCGGTTCGTGACAACTTGTGAGAGTTGTCAGATGCACTCCATAGTCCGACATCGGGACGAGCTTCACCCTACATACCCTCCAACCATCCACTTCAAATGGATGGTAGATCTGGTGACGATGCCGATGGGCGTAGGGCAGATGCGATATCTGGTACTGGCCCCGGAGGACCTGACAAACCAGGTGGAAGACTGAGCCCTGCAGAACAAAATGACTACGGCCGTGTGTCGGTTCCTGATCTAGGACGTGATATGCCGGTACGGGTGCGTCGAGAAGATCGTGGCTGACCGAGGGGAGTTGGATGCCGAAGAGGCCGAGGAGCTATTCGACCGGTTAGGGGTCAAGCTCTCGCTCACCACGGCGTACAATCCGGAGGCGAACGGGAAGGTGGAGCGCGGTCACGGGCCAATCATCAAATCGCTAGTCCGGGCGTGCGAAGGACAGGTCGGGAACTGGCCACGACTGTTACCCTATGCCTTGTGGGCAAACCGGACAACGCACAGCTCGGTAACCGGGTTCATGCCGTCAGAGCTCATGTTTGGACAGAAGCCGATCATGCCGATGGAACGGGCGATCTCCTCTTGGGCGACAGTCGACTGGAGAGACGAGATGGGTCGGGAAGAACTGCTAGCGGTGCGTATACGGCAGCTCGAGCGAAAGCCAGAGGACGTGGCACGAGCGGCGGACAGACTTCGGACGGCGAGGATGAAGAACAAATCCCGGTTCGACCGAACGCACCAGCTCCGGCCAAAGAAAATCGAGGAAGGCGACTGGGTGCTAGTCTACGACAGCAGCCTCGACAACCAGCACCGAGCAACGCAGAAGTTTGCGAAGCGGTGGTTCGGGCCTTACGTGGTAACGAGCGCCAACGACAACGGGACGTATCACCTGGCGGAACTCGACGGTACGAGGATGGCGATGCCGGTAGCAGGGAAGCAGATCAAAGTGTTCAAGAAGCGCCACGACGACGAACCGGATCTAAGAGGCCTGGACAGCGAAGACGAACAGTCCGAAACGGAGGAGGAACCGATGGACGAAGAAACGGAACCCGGGCCGGTTTTCTCCAACCAAAACCCGGGCCGGTTTTGGCGCATACCGGTGGATGCGCGGTTAGGTGGGGGCGGATGTCGTGAAGAAAACCGTCCCTTGGCGCAATCGGTGCATAGCGCGCGTGAACCAACTCTTCACGTGTGCGCGCCCTTAATGTATATAATAGGGAATTAAGTACAAAGGCATATCCGGGTAGTTAGATTCGGTGGGTGGGGAGTAAATGAGGGAGACGGCTCCCTTCTTGAAGCTATAAAGGAGAGGGAGACGGAGGGAGAAGGGATCGCGCATTAAGGAGGACGAAGTGCTGCCGGACCGGAACCGAACGCTTCTCCTCTGTTCGTTCTCCATCACTCTTCTCTGCAGGGTTTCGGGAGGCTCGCGCTGCTTCGAGGAACGCCCGTGTGCTTCCGGCAGCTCCTCCACCCTTTTCTCCTTTCGTGCGCAGACGAGCAGGCATCGACATCTGTTCGCCGGCCTACTCGGTTGTAGCCGCTCGCGTGCTCTGTTGTGTATTTGATATTCGTTAATATACAAACACTTGTGTCTCCCTGTCTCTGTGTCCATTCGCGTCTTCTGTGTTGAGGGGTCGTGCCCCCTGTGTTTCTTACTCATACGTGACAGGGCGTCTCTCTCTCTCATTCCCCTTCTATCACCTGCTCTTCGGTCCAAGACCCCGGTGGTCCCGCCTCGTTTCTCCACGCACGCGCGTAGTAACGCGACAACGCATGTGACTAAACTCCGGAAGGTGCATCCTCTGCTTGCGTCAGACGCCCGTGTGCTCCCAACCAGAGGGTCATCACTCTGCATGTGTTTACTGTAGAGCTCGAAGCACTGTTCCCGGCACAAACCGGTTCTACTCCCTGCGCATCATGCGCACGTTCTAACTAATATTGTTATTCTATTCTGTTGTCTTGTGTTGCAAGTCCATCATTTCACGTTGTAACGGTGACCTACAATCGTCTCCCTCCTATCCCTCTCTATTCTATCTACAGTCTATGCGTACACTGTCGCGTTGCTACGCGCGTGCGTGGAGAAGGGCGGGACCATGGGGGTCTTGGACTAAGGAGTAGAGGAGAAGGAATCGGACATGGAATGGAAGCTTTGCTCAAGAAGAAGAAGAATGAACAAGAGATTTGATCGAACAAGAGGAAGATGGAGACAAGATGATCAACAAGATGTATTAAAACGAAATGAACGATTACAAAATGGTGGCCGCATAGGCCGCACCAAACAACTACTCGAAACCCTAACCGACGAAGATGAAGATAAAGATAAAGAAAACCTAACCCTAACCCTAACGCTCGACCTATGTGGTATACCTCGCACACTCAAAATAGGCAACCCCCACAATGGTGCCTTCCCTCTCCTTTTATAGCACAAGGAGGGAAGACCGTTTACAAAAGTGAGACTAAAATATCCCCTTTCATTCAAAGGGGATATTTGCCTTGATTTGGGGAGGGTGAGATTGATGGCCCCTTAACTCCCACCTCCACACAAACAACTAGGTACCTATGTACCGCATAGTACCTCTCTCTCTCGCGCGCGTGGATGTGCGCACAAGACCACATCACCTTTATACCATAGGGATCCTATGGGCATTTCTAGCACCATACACTTTACGCTTATTACTATTACAAATACATTATGTACGTGTGCAACGTTGCACATCGCTCTTTGGCTCTCGTTGCTCGGGTTTCCGCTTGTGGACGAAAATCTTCACGACAACGCAACAAGAGGGATATTCCTCCTCTTTGCTCGATTCCTTGGTTCAAGACCCCCGTGGTCCTACCCCCATTTCCACGCATCCACACGGAATTCCACAACATCTTTGGTGAACCCAACGTGAAAAGGGACAACAAAGGAATCCGAAGATGAGAGGAAGCGAACTCGCCAAAGCAATGGCGGTGGCAGTAGACCACCTGGTTAGCGTTCGCGAGGGCACGGGTGCCCTTGACAAGGCCATAGAAGCGACAGTGGACAAGATAGACCGATTTAATGGGAAAGATGCCACGAGTTACGTGGAAGCCTATAGGGCCGAGATGCAGTTGAGGAATATTCTAGAAGATAGACGGTTGACTAGGTTTCCTTGGGTCATAATGTCGAGCATCCATGCGGAAGTGCTTGAGGTACAAGCGGACTGTCGTGATTGGGTGGACTTTGAGGGACGGATCCTCGAACGATACAGCTTCGAGGACTCGCTCCAGCTGTCAAAGAAAGATTTCATGGATTGGGTTGACAGCCCTCGCAAATGTCGAAACGCATCGGTGCTCCTTTAGGAGTTCGAGTCACGGTTCGCTCGACTTTCCACACTGGACCGGACCCTACTTGAAATGAGCAAGGTTTTGTTATTTGTTAAGTCGTTCGACTTGCTCGACCACAATAATGTGGGTCTCCTCTTGGAGACGAACGAAGGGCTCACGGTCAATTGGCTCTGGTCAAAGGAGTATGCGGTCAGATCGACAAACAGCGAGACTAGAAAGAGGAGGGGTCCTCGATAGTCAGTCTGACACCAGAGACAAGGTCCAAGTTGGTGCGGTCAGGAAACAGGTCCCTCCGGATGGGAAGTGAGAAGAACAGTGTTGATGAGCAAACTCGGCCTCGGCCGAAACCGGATGTGGAGTACCCGGCAACGGAAGACCCAGTGAGAACCAGATGAGGAGTACCCGGAAACGGAAGACCCGGTGAGAACCGGATGATGAGTGCCCGGCAAGCACCGGATGATGCAGCCCGGTGAGGAATGCTCACCGGATGAAGGGACATATTCGTAAATATGTTTCTGAGAGTCCATCGGGCCTATATTTGTAAATAGCCAAAATGTCATTTTAGTATAAATATGACTTAGGGCAAACTTAGTGCAGTGGTTGTCATTGTCGTTGTCGCGATTGTGAGAGAACAACCGTGTACACACACAGAGAGAGAGAGAGAGAGAGAGAGAGAGAGAGTGAGCTTGAGATATAGAGAGGTCGTTGCCTCTGTTGTAACCGCCACCTGTGGCGAAGATCGTGAGCACGAGGTCGTTGCCTCCATGAGCTCACTGTTGTAATCATTGTGATATAGTGATAGTTTGGACTCTGTGGACTCCCGTGGTTTTTTTCCCTCTTAGGGTTTTCCACGTTCATATGTTGTGTATTCTCTCCTCTTTCTGTTTGTGCACTTACCTCCATTTCCATTTCTTCTGTGTTCGACTATACAAAGTGATTTACTCTTCGGTTGTGGCCAGAGACTATTCTGCATATTTTTTAACAGGTGCTGACCCGAACATACGAAATGAGAAAGTCGCTCGAGGCGGGCCAGGCCCTCACCAACATAGCTGCGGGACCATCCGGGGGCGCGGCTCTAGAGGAGCTGACGAACATGGTGCACGATCTCCAGATCGCTCAGGCCCAAAGGGGTGATGGAGGCCAACCGCACAACCGACGGCTGTCGAGACTCGTGGGTAGGAGATAGAGTGAGAGCGAGAGTGAGAGCGATAGCGATAGCGAAAGAGAGAGGGTGTGTGTGTGTGCGTGCGTGAGAGAGAGAGTGAGAGAGATTAGACTTGAAATAGAAATGAGATTATATTATGATGAAACAAGATTACAATGAGTAGGCTAAGGGCTAAAGACTGGTGTTGAACCGAATGAGTTGAAATGAATGTATGGACACTTATTTATAGATCCTTAGGGAGTATTCTAGAATGTTCTAGAATATTTTAGATTTTTATGATAAGAAATATAATCATGAAATATTAAAGGATGTTCTATAATAATCTAGAATGTTCTAGAATATTCTAATATCTCGTAATAACTAAAAATATAATTATATTATAATCACACAACATATATGTTATTACAATGGTTAAGGATTCAACCCATAGTCCAAGAAGTCGTGGGTTCAATTCTTGATAAACCAAAATGTTGTCTTCATGACATTATCCCCCCTTTCGATGACGAGTTCCACGAGTCGGAAGACGAGAGTTCGGACTTGGTTTATGGGGATATTTGTCGTGAAATGCAACAACCATGTCGGAGGCATTAGCAAGCTCCCATGTTTGATCATTAGGTGTATAACCTAACCAATCAACCAAATAATATAGTTTGTTGCGGATGATCTTGGAGTCGAGAATGGCAGCAACCTCATATTCAAAGTCATTGGAAACTTCGATTGGAGGGGGTAGAGGTGTAAGATGGCCCAGAATAGAGCTTGTTGTGTAGGGCTCCAAAAGTGAAACATGGAAGACCGGGTAAAGACGCATGTGAGGAGGGATATCAAGACAAAATGTCACATCATTGATCTTACCAAAGATCACATATGGGCGGAAACGTTGATAATCCAATTTGTAGCAAGGTCGGGTGGTTTTAATGCTACCTTCTAAGAGCCATACACGATCTCCTACTTGAAACGTAGTCGATGAATCACACCGATTACGATCACCAATCTTCTTTTGAGTGTTTTGGGCATCATATAAATGATGCAAAAGTATATCTAGAACTTCTTGGAGTCGAGTGAGCCGATCTTCAACATCTGGATGTTTGGGATGTTCAAGCATCGTCCAACGAGGATGGTACCCAATGTTAGCAAAAAATGGGGAATATCCATTAGAAGAATGTTCGGAGTTGTTGTAGGCAAATTCCGCCAAATGTAATAAATCCACCCAATCATCTTGTTGATAGTTGACAAAACAACATAGATATTGTTCGACTGTTTGGTTGGTGCGCTCACTCTGCCCATTAGTCTCTGGATGGTAGCCGAAAGAGAGTTTACAAGAAGTATGTAAGAGTTTGAACATGTGCCGCCAAAATTTCGAGATGAATTGGGGACCCCGATCACTGATAATATCATCCGGAAGAGAGAGGGTGTGTGTGTGTGTGCGTGAGAGAGAGAGAGAGATCAGACTTGAAATAGAAATGAGATTATATTATGATGAAACAAGATTACAATGAGTAGGCTAAGGGCTAAAGACTGGTGTTGAGCCAAATGAGTTGAAATGAATGTATGGACACTTATTTATAGATCCTTATGGACTATTCTAGAATGTTCTAGAATATTTTAGATTTTTATGATAAGAAATATAATCATGAAATATTAAAGGATGTTCTAGAATAATCTAGAATGTTCTAGAATATTCTAATATCTTGTAATAATTAAAAATATAATTATTATAATCACACAACATATATGTTATTACAATGGTTAAGGGTTCAACACATAGACCAAGAAGTCGTGGGTTCGATTCTTGATAAGCCAAAATGTTGTCGTCGGTCAACCAAAGGTGCTTATGGTGCGATGTTGTCGGCCACGTCCGGAGAGATTGTACCGACTTTGGTGAAGCACTCAAAAACGACGTGGTGTACCTTTGGAATGGCAGGGTGCACGTAAGTGACACATGCAGAATGCTTGAAGTAAACACCGGATGAGGCGGCATGAGGAGGTTGCAGCGCGGCACATCGAGGTTATCCACTACTCGACATCCACATGGGTGGAAATGCCACTAGCCCTGATGGAAACCTCGGATTTTGGCCGGTGGTATTGGAGACCTTCTCCGAAAGGAAGCTGGAAAAGGGGGAAGCAGACCGCGCGGAAAGATGTGTACGCGATGTCACCGGATGGAGCGACCCGGTTGAGGAGAAAATCGGCTTTGTAGAAGCCACGTGCGAGTACTACGAGGTTTTGGTCGATGACAAGCAAGCCCTTCGGGGAGGAGACCTTCTCCGAAAGGAAGTTGGAAAAGGAGGAAGCAGACCGTGCAGAAAGACGTGTATGCAATGTCACTGGATGGAGCGACAAGGTTGAGGAGAAAACCGGCTTTGTAGAAGCTGCGTGCCAGAACTACGCGGTTCTGGTCGATGACAAGCAAGCCGGAAAGACCGGAGGAGCGGGCCCTTCGGGGAGGTATGACACCCGGAGAGGACCTAAGAAGAACGATGTCGCTCCGGCTGGATCTCAAGAAAGAGAAAAGGGCAAGGTTCCGAGCTTCCGGTTAATCTCGAAAATCGAGAAAACTACGGACCTACGAAAGGTCCTAGAAGAGCGAATCCTCGATAGTCGCGTAGAACTCATACTAAGAGAAGTGCTAGGCATAGCAAGGAGAGAGTTCCACGATTGCATTGTGGATCTCGTAAAAAGGAAGCGGCTCGCGACAGAGCCAGAACTGGAGAAGCTGGTGGGGGTAAGGGCAACGTTGCTCGACGAGGTGGCCGCAGAGGACGAGCTTGTAGAAAGCCACTACACAAGGCCGCACTGGGCCAAAACAACGAAAGAAACCCTGGTTCGGATCAGGGATGTGAAGGAGCCAGTGGTGACATTGATTGACCATGGGTCGGAAATTAACCTGATGTCCATGGACTTCTACAAAAAGGGGAAATGGCCAATCAACACCAAGCACAGGTGGAAGATACGCACGGCTACGCGGCTCACGGAGGAGCTACATGGGGTTAGTGATGTCGAGATAGACCAGCACTTTTTCGTGCAAGACACATCCTCTGATCGAGTCATCCTCAGTGAACCATATATCACAATAGCACGAATGGAAACCAAAGTGTTGGACAATGGTTCAGCCAATGCAAGGGTGAAGAGTCAGGACGGTCGTCACTTTGTTCAGTTCCTGACAGTACGACATAACCCTGAGCATATTAGAGACACTCTCGGCAATGACGACCGAGAGGATTTTTAAAAAGGGCTATCAAGCCGTGGGGCCGCGATAGTCCGGATGACCGGAACAAACTCTGCACCTGTACTATAGGTGGGAAAATTTTGTTCTCTGACAACAAAGGTTGTACCATAACCAGCATTAGTGGCCGGAACAAGAAACAAGTCAAAGGGCGCTTGAAGGCATGCGGAGCCTTGGGCCCCAACGAGGAGATTGGTGACGTCGTGGAGGCAGTCTCATTCGATCACACCCTCGGGGAGATCAAGAAGGTAGTCCAAAGGGGTCTAACTGAAGACCGGGCCATACCGGTTGATTCACCGATGTACGAAGTCATTCGATCACACCCTTGGGGAGATCGAGAAGGTAGTCGAAAGGGGTCTAAGTGAAGACCGGGCCATACCAGTTGATTCAATCGAGATGTACGAAGTCATCGCGAACTTCAAGAGGGGGGCACATCAGAAGGTGAAGCCAGTCATGGCTCCCTTGCCGGAGGGCAACTGGGAACGAATAAAGGAGGTCGCTACTAACCCAAGCTTGTGAGATCCGGTCGGCATAGGACACCGGTTCATCGACAAGACGCTACGAGAGTTGAAGATCGGTGGGGGTGGCTTCCTATTGCCGTTGGAAGAGAACCAGTTCAAGAGGATGCTCGAGAGGCACGGGAAAGCCTTCACATTCTCGCTGAGAGAGATAGGGTGCATCGAGCCGACCATTGCCGAACCGATGGTAATCTTCATGGTACCGCACATGTTGTGGAGTTTCAAGCCGATTCAGGTACCAAGAGCTCACATCCCAAAGTTGATGGAGCTTCTTAAGCAGAAAGTTGGGCCTCCTCGAGCCGTCGAGTGCCCCTTACTCAAATCGGTGGTTTATAGTACCAAAGAAGAACGGCTCACTGGGCTTCATTCAGGACTTGCAGTCAGTCAATAAAGTGACCCGTCGCAATACGGGAGTCGAGCCGTCAATCTACGAATTCGCGGAGGCCTTTCTCGAAAGGTCCATATACTCGGTCAGAGAATTATACTCAGGGGTACGACCAATTCCAACTAGTCATCGAAAGCAGGGACATCACGAAGATGAAAACTCCTCTTGGCCTAGTTCGGATGTGTACCCTACCGTTGTCAAGAAGACAACATTTTGGTTATCAAGAATCGAACCCACGACTTCTTGGTCTATGTGTTGAACCCTTAACCATTGTGATAACATATATGTTGTGTGATTATAATAATTATGTTTCTAGTTATTACAAGATATTAGAACATTCTAGAACATTCTAGATTATTCTAGAACATCCTTTAATATTTCATGATTATATTTCTTATCATAAAATCTAAAATATTCTAGAACATTCTAGATTACTCCATAAGGACCTATAAATAATTGTCTATACATTCGTTTCAACTCATTCGGTTCAACACCAGTCTTTAGCCCTTAGCCTACTCATTGTAATCTTGTTTCATCATAATATAATCTCATTTCTATTTCAAGTCTTATCTCTCTCACTCTCTCTCTCTCACGCACACACACACACACCCTCTCTCTTTCGCTCTCACTCTCGCTCTCACTCTATCTTCTACCCACGAGTCTCGACAGTTTGAACCGAATATTTCTGTTTCCTTTTCCAATAACCCTAGCAAGCTTTCTTCTTTTCCCTTCTTTCTTTTTCTCCCTCAATTATGGAATCCGTCAGCAAGCAAGAGTATATGCGTGTCCTTTCTGAGCTCGACATGCTCACGACTAAGTTTGTGGCATTAGAGCAATAAAATCATAGGCTACTCGGGGATTTACAACAAGTGAGTACCGAGAAAGCTCATCAATATGAGGAGTTATCACAACGGGTTCATCAACTCGAGGCTATTATATTAACATTACGAGAACAAGCGGCAGGGGTTCAAAACTCCCCAAGGGAACCAAAGATTAGCCTCCCTGCCAAGTTTGATGGTACCCGATCTTTGTTTCGAGGTTTCCTGAATCAAGTCCGTTCGGTGATTCAGTTACATCCCAATCGGTACCCAACTGATGCTGCTCGTGTGGGATTAATAGGAACCTTGCTAAGCGGTACCGCATTAGCATGGTTTGCACCACTTCTAGAGAAGAAATCACCATTGTTGGAGGATTTTGAGGCATTCGTTAAAGAGTTTCAAGCTAGTTTTGGAGACACCGATAGCACTAGAACGGCAATAAACAAGATTCGAAGACTCCGACAAGGAGATCGTCCCACTTCAGCCTACGCAGCAGATTTCCGTCTCTTGGCATGTGACATCCCTTGGGATGAGGCAGCCTTAATGGATCAATTTCGTCAAGGTTTGCGTAACGATGTTAAAGATCTTCTTCTTACTTTCCACGAAGATCCAAAGTCTCTTACAAAGGCTATTAGTCGAGCTGTGCGATGTGATAATCGCCTATTTGAGCGACGTTCTGAACGTCAACAAATGATATGCCGTCAACCGGAACAGACGTATGCTTCAATAGTCGCAACACCGCCACAAGTTCCCAGACCCGTTACGAGGGATGGTCCCACTCCGATGGAAATAGAGTCAACACAACGTCGAGGGCCTTTATCAGATGCTGAGAAACAACGACGTCGGGCGCATCGCCTATGCCTCTATTGTGGTGGTCCAGGACATATTGTTGTGAATTGTCCACATAAACCCAGACGACAAGTTTACCAAGTAAGTGCACATGACAACCCTACCATGAGTTCTACTATCACTTCTAATAATTTAACTACTAAGCCTAATAACCCATGCCATGAGAATAGATTTGATGTCTTGAGCCAATTAGAGGATGTGTTAAACGAATAAGTCCGGCCAAAATAGGAGCCATTTGGTTGGACCATCCTAGATATGTAGAGTCGGTACCTAGTTGTGGTTCCATTTCATCAAATCAAGTTAGTAGAGTTTTTTCTGCACAAGTCGAGCTTAGCACATCTACAGGTCATCGAGTCCTACCCTCTGCCCTCCTAGATTCTGGAGCCAATTCTTGTTTCATGGATCGCGAGTTTGCATTGACCCAAAACATCATCTTGAACAAGCTCCCAAACCCAGTAGTTATAGGAGTCATTGATGGTTGCCCTATAGCATCAGGTGATATAGTCGAAGAGTCTGAATCAATTCATGTAGTCCTAGGTAATTTGGCTAGTATCACCTCATTCAACATCATTAGCAGTCCAGAGCACTCTCTAGTTCTTGGTCTTCCTTGGTTTGAGTTACATAACCCAACTATTGATTGGAGAAAAAGAACTATTGAAGAGGTCATAGTACAATCCGAGTCTCTTGAAACTCCAACAAAGGATCTAGGATCCCACATGATTTCAACAATCTCCATACATCAGTTACGAGAGGATGGAAGGAAGGAAGACATGATGGTGTTTGCGGTTTTAGCAACTCCCTCATCTACCCCACAAGAATTGGGGGTCCAATTACCAAAGAAGTACATAGAATTCTCCGATGTGTTCGATAAGGTGAAGGCTAATAGATTACCAGAGCATCGACCCTATGATTGCCCAATTGATTTGCAGCCAGGAAAAGAGCCTCCATGGGGGCCAATTTATAACCTTTCGCCCACGGAGTTAGAGGTTCTTCAAGAATATATAGATGAGAACCTGGCAAATGGTTCTATCCAACATTCAAGATCTCTTGCTGGTGCACCCATCTTTTTCGTTAAGAAGAAAGATGGTACGCTTCGTATGGTCGTGGATTATCGGGGCTTGAATAAAGTAACTATTAGAAACCGATATGCTCTACCATTGATCTCAAGCCTTCTAGAACGCCTCAGTGGAGCCAAGTTTTTCACGAAGTTAGATCTTCGAGGTGCCTACAAACTTGTTCGAATTCGTCCTGGGGATGAATGGAAGACCGCATTCCGCATTCGCTATGGTCATTTTGAATATACAGTGATGCCATTTGGTCTCACGAATGCACCAGCAGTTTTCCAACATATGGCGAATGACATTTTTCGAGACTTCCTCAATATCTTCATCATAGTTTACTTGGATGATATCTTGATCTACTCAAAAACTCAAGAAGAGCATGAGATACATGTTCGCCAAGTTTTGCAACGGTTCTTGATTCATACTATCAACACACCAGGAGATTCCAGGCTTCTTGATTCCATTCAGGAGCAGATTGCGACAGATGGATTCGCCCAAGAGGTTTTGAGTCATATTATCCCAGATCGTGCTTCCAGCTCTCAATCTAAAAATCCTCGTCTAGACTACACCCAGTTCAATTGGCATGATGGTTTGCTTTTTCGACAAACTCTCTTGTATGTGCCTGACGGTCCTTCTCGACTCAAAGTCGTGCAACAATGTCATGACACGCCAATGGCTGGACATTTCGGCATCCACAAGACTTTTGAGTTGATTTCTCGCCAATATTGGTGGCCACGGCTTCGCCATTTTGTTACGGATTATGTTCGTAGTTGTGATACATGTTGCCGATCAAAAAAGCCTCGACATCATCCATATGGCCTATTACAGTCAATACCTATTCCGGAGAGCCTATGGAAATCTATCTCCTTGGACTTTATTACGGATCTTCCACCTTCCAAGGGATTTGATTCTATTCTCACGGTAGTCAATCGTTTTACGAAGATGGCGCATTTCCTTCCATGCACGAAGACCATTACTAGTCAAGAGACAGCCGATTTACTCATGCGGGAAGTGTTTCGCCATCATGGTCTTCCGGATGATATTATCAGTGATCGGGGTCCCCAATTCATCTCGAAATTTTGGCGGCACATGTTCAAACTCCTACATACTTCTTGTAAACTCTCTTCTGGCTACCATTCAGAGACTAATGGGCAGAGTGAGCGCACCAACCAAACAGTCGAACAATATCTACGTTGTTTTGTCAACTATCAACAAGATGATTGGGTGGATTTATTACATTTGGCGGAATTTGCTTATAACAACTCCGAACATTCTTCTATTGGCTATTCCCCATATTTTGCTAACATTGGGTACCATCCTCGTTGGACGATGCTTGAACATCCCGAACTCCCGAAAAACCTGGCTGCTGAAGATCGGCTCACTCGACTCCAAGAAATTCAAGATATACTTTTGCATCATTTATGTGATGCCCAAAACACTCAAAAGAAGATTGTTGATCGTCATCGGCGTGATTCATCGACTACGTTTCAAGTAGGAGATCGTGTATGGCTCTTACAAGGTAGCATTAAAACCACTCGACCTTGTTACAAATTGGATTATCAACGTTTCGGCCCATATGTGATCTCTGGTAAGATCAATGATGTGACATTTCGTCTTGATCTCCCTCCTCATATGCGTCTTCACCTGGTCTTCCATGTTTCACTTTTGGAGCCCTATACAACAAGCTCTATTCCGGGTCGTCTTACACCTCCCCCACCTCCAATCGAAGTTTCCAATGGCTCTGAATATGAGGTTGTTGCTATTCTCGACTCCAAGATCATCCGCAACAAACTATATTATTTGGTTGATTGGTTAGGTTATACACCTAATGATCAAACATGGGAGCCTGTCGAGCATCTTGCTAATGCCTCCGACATGGTTGTTGCATTTCACGACAAATATCCCCATAATCCAAGTCCGAACTCTTGTCTTCCGACTCGTGGAACTCATCATCGAAAGGGGGGATAATGTCATGAAGACAAAATTTTGGTTATCAAGAATCGAACCCACGACTTCTTGGTCTATGTGTTGAACCCTTAACCATTGTGATAACATATATGTTGTGTGATTATAATAATTATGTTTCTAGTTATTACAAGATATTAGAACATTCTAGAACATTCTAGATTATTCTAGAACATCCTTTAATATTTCATGATTATATTTCTTATCATAAAATCTAAAATATTCTAGAACATTCTAAATTACTCCATAAGGACCTATAAATAATTGTCTATACATTCGTTTCAACTCATTCGGTTCAAAACCAGTCAAGCGCGAACTATGGGGTATCATTTCGGCGGTTAAGGTCGACAAGGACTGCTTAATTCGGACAGAAGTAATTCTAGAGATGGACTTCCTACTGATTCTCGGTATGGTTTCTGGATGCGCAACTCCAGATCTGGCGATGCTCAAATGGATTGTGTACATCAAGTCCCTAAACCCGGAAATACAGCATATTTCTGGAAAGGACAACGCCATGGATGACATGCTTTCAAGAGCGAGGTTCGAGAACGAGGACGGCATGGTGTCGGAAAACGAAGAAGTCGGCGCAGACTTCTTCAAATCGGCCTGGATGAAGGTAAACAAGCGAAGCACTCTGCCCCTAAATGAGTTCGACGAGAACGACTATGACGGCGAGTGGCTTCTAATCGAAAGATTCCTAAGCATGATAACGACGGACGCGTCATGGACAAGGGAGGAAGCGAGTCGACTACGGAAGAAGGCGTACAAATTCTTCCTACAAAACGGGAAAATCTAAAGACATCCAAAGAAGCGGAAAGATGCGCCACTCCGGGTAGTGATGCGAACTAAAGACCAAACAATGCTGATGACGGAGTTCCATGAGAGCCCTTGGTCCGGACATCGGGGTACATGGGCGACGTTCGAGAAGCTAAAGGAGAAGTATTGGTGGCCAAGAATGTACAAGGACATGCACCACTTCGTATCGATGTGCAAAAGTTGCCAGATGCACTCGGTGGTTCGACACTGCGACGAGTTGCACCCGACTTACCCGCCAACCATACAGTTCAAGTGGATGGTCGACTTGGCGACGATGTCGATGGTAGTAGGACAGATGTGGTACCTGGTGCTAGCGACGGAAGATCTGACGAACCAGGTGGAAGGTCGGGCATTGATGAACAAGACCACCACGACCGTATGCAAGTTTCTAATCGAAGATGTCGTCTGCCGATACGGGTGCGTGGGGAAAATTGTGGCCACCGCGGAGAGCTGGATGCGGAGGAGGCCGAGGAGCTATTTGACCGGCTAGGGGTCAAGTTGTCCCTTACAACAGCATACAACCCGGAGGCAAATGGGAAGGTTGAGCGGGGTCACGGGCCGATCGTAAAGGCCATAGTACGCGCATGCGAAGGGTGAGTCGGCAACTGGCCAAGGCTCCTACCTTATGCGTTGTGGGCGGACCGAACTACGCACAGTTAGGTGACTAGATAAATGCCTGGGGAGCTCATGTTCAGGGAGAAACCCATCATGTCGGTGGAGTGAACAATTACCTCCTGGACGGCAGTCAACTGGGTCGAGGAAATGAGTCAGGAGGAGTTGCTGGCAGCTCGCATCCGACAACTTGAGCGGAGGCCGGAAGACGTGGAGTGGGCGACGACGAGAACGGAAGGAGCACGTGTTAGGAAACAGGTCCCTCCGGATGGGAAGTGAGAACAACAGTGTCGATGAGCGAACTCGACCGAGGCCGAAACCGGATGTGGAGTACCCGGCAACGGAAGACCCGGTGAGAACCGGATGTGGAGTACCCAGCGACGGAAGACCCGGTGAGAACCGGATGTGGAGTACCCGGCGACGGAAGACCCGGTGAGAACCAGATGTGGAGTACCCGGCGACGGAAGACCCGTTGAGAACCAGATGTGGAGTACCCGGTGACGGAAGACCCGGTGAGAACCGGATGTGGAGTACCCGGTGACGAAAGACCCGGTGAGAACCGGATGTGGAGTACCCGGCAACGGAAGACCCGGTGAGAACCGGATGACGAGTACCCGGCAAGAGCCGGATGGTGAAGGCCCAGTGAGAAGTGTTCACCGGATGAAGGGACATATTCGTAAATATGTTTTCTGAGAGTCCATCGGGGCTATATTCGTAAATAGCCGAAAAGTCATATTAGTGTAAATATGACTTAGGGCAAACTTAGTGTTGACTGTTGTCATTCTTGTTGGTGCAAGATTGGAGCGCGTAACTGTGTATAGAGAGAGAGAGAGAGAGGAAGAGGTTGTTGCCTCTGTTGTAACCGCCGCCTGTGGCGAAGATAGCAAGCTCGAGGTCGTTGCCTCGGTGCTTTACTATTGTACATTGTGATATAGTGATAGATTGCAGTCTGTGGGCTGCCGTGGTTTTTCCCTAGTTTGGGTTCTCCACGTTAACATCCTGTGTACTCTTCTCTTTATTGTGTCGTGCATTCATTACCCGTTTTCTGTGTTTGATCCTAGCCTCGGTTGTGACCGAGCGTTGTGCTTACGGAGCGTGTATTCTTGTCAGCGCGGACCAGGAGCAAAGCCTAGTTCAACAAGAGGCACCAACTCCGATCAAGGAAGGCGACTCGGTGCTGGTCTACGACAGTAGTCTCGATAACCAGCACCGGTCCACACGTAAATTCGCAAAGCGGTGGTTTGGGCCATACGTAGTGACCAGCGCAAACGACAATGCGACATACCACCTCGCGAAGCTCGATGGGACCAGAGTAGCAGGGAAGCAGATAAAGGCCTTCAAAAAGCGGCACGAAGCAGAACCAGACCCAGCGTTGGGGACCGAAGGTGACGTTTCGGACAAGGACGACGAGTAAAGGTTCGCCCAAAAATCCTCCACTAAACTCACTACCTAGCACATACCAGAGGATGTGCAGTTTGGTGGGGGTGGATGTCATGAAGATTTCAGGCCATAAGGGGAAACATAGCCAAATGCGTGTGAACGCAGGTGTGCACAAGTGCACCCCCTTTTGTACTAACATGTGTAAATACTAGGTAATGATAGGGTTTTGATGATCATTACTAGGAAGTTAGACTTTAATATGAGCTTTAATATCACGCGGGTGGAGGAGAACAAAAGGGGAGGGTAATGGGAGATTCAAAATCAAGACGAGAATCTAGAGGGACAATGATAGGTCATTAAAACCTGATGTAACGGCCATCCCTTATGCTATAAAAGGGGCGGCCCCAGACTATTTTAAAAGCAATGTGGAAAGGGGGGGGGGGAAACTTTGTCGTTCAGGGTATCGAAGCTCTCTCTAGCTCTCTATCTCTCTCTGATTACGACCGACGATTGAACTCTTGAAGGTGCATCCTCTGCTCACGTGAGACGCCCACATGCTCCCAACTAGAGGGTCATCACTCTACGTGTGTTTACTATAGTGCTCGAAGCATTGTTCCCGGCTCAGACTGGTTGTATTCCCTACGCATCACGCGCACGTTCTAACTAATAATGTTATTCTATTCTGTTGTCTTGTGTTGCAAGTCCATCATTTCACATTGTAACGGTGACCTACGACCGTCTCCCTCCTGTCTCTCTCTATTCTGTTTACGGTTTGTGTGTACGCAATGCGAGGGATATTCCTCCTCTTTGCTTGATTCCTTGGTTCAAGACCCCCGTGGTCTTGCCCCCATTTCCACGCATCCACGACAACAGTTTCATGGTTTGGTTCAATAAAGTTCAAGTTTCAAAAAATTTAAATAGTTCAGTTCAGATTGGTTTTGAAAAATTCTAAACGATTCGGTTCAGTTTGGTTCGTAGCCAATCACCATGAGCCAATCAAGTCCGGCTTGTCACATATGGCCGAGTCGGCCATATCATAGGTTTGAATCCTGCGATTCGGCCACGTTCACGGTGCCCTCTGTATTGATTTCCATTACTGGATATAGGTTGTTGTACTTGCATCCACTCCTAATTTTCATATTTCCTTAGTTGATCATCCAAGACGACTCATTGAGAGTCATTCGGTACCCTGCTTCAACTAGCATGCTGATGGAGACCAGACTCCTCTTCAGCTCAAGTACGTGTCAGACTTAGTGCAGGGTGATACTATTGTCGTTCGGCAATTGGATGGGGACCTCGTCAATCCCTGCGATTAAGCATTCTTGCTCATTGCCTAGTCGGATTGTGTTGCTAGATCTAGCCGAATAGTCCGAAAACCATTCGGTGTTCCAGAACCTAGCAGCCATGTTTGTGTGTCTTGCATGCTATATAGGACTTCACCGATCGTATCTTCCAAGGAGGATTTCTCCCGATTTGGTTGTCAATTGGAGAACAGCTCGAGTTGGATTGTCCTTGTGTTTGATTGAATCACTGACTGTTCTCCTTTCTCTTTATTGACTAGCAATCAGAAACATTGTGTCCAGTCTTTCTGTAGTAAGTGCCGAAATCACTTGTTTGACTATTCCTCGACTTCGACTGGTGTTTCGATCTGTTCTTTCGGCTTATTCTCTCAATCAGTTTGTTCATTCGATTGACTCAGCCGAGTAGAAGGATTCTACCAATTCATCGATGGGAAGTCCCATCGTTTTTTGTCAAATGTCCTTAGTGAGGACTTGTCCAATCGTTTCGTCCAGATTCAACTTTGGATAGCTGTTGGTGAATGTGGTGCAGAATACCTCCCAACTTGTCGGCAAGCTCGAAAGGAGGGCAAGGTCTTTAACTTCTTTTTCGAAGTTAAGAGTTCAAACACCTAGCTGAAGGTGTTGATGTGGGAGGTTAACCGGATTCGTCGCCCTCATCTTCATATTGAACAACTATTGGATCAGTATGAGCAAGTTGGACAAGGACTTTTTCTCATATACGACCTGAAGTTTCTCCCACAACGAGAATATCGTTGTCTCCTTTGCCATGCTCAAGTAGAGATTTTCGGCCAGGTGCATTCGAATGGTCGACCTAGCTATCTTGCCTAGGGAGCACCATTCATCGGTTGTCATCCGGCTTCTTGTTGTGTCGTATCGCCTCGACTTGACATTGGATGATTAGTACATCCTGCATCATCTCCTTCCATAGGGCAAAGTTCTTTCCGTCGAACTTCCGGATTCCAACATTTGTGATGGATGTAGAAGCCATCCTTCTCCATGAGTTGTCCGATAGTGCTGAAAGCCAAAAAGAGGGCAGCTAATTCTCTTTGTAAATTGGTCATTACCCTCCATCTCTTCTACATATGTTGCTAAATCTTTTGGCTATAGCTATATTATGTACTCGTCTACTTGAATTTCTAGCTAGTGAGAGGAACTCAAAAGTTGCTCCATTGATTTGTGAACACTATGAGACTTGTACACATCCATGTACATTGGTGTTTATATTAATCCATCCTACTAGATGTTAAGGAGATGATCTTTGTATCATGCCATCTTTATGGGAAGAGGCTCCCATGTGATCCAAGTCTTTTGGGTATAGAGTTCTATAGGTCTTGACACAATATCTTGTTCAATTCATCATTTTGGAGAGGTGCATTGCATTACAAGAACACAAATTCTAAATGTTGAGGACAGATTTCACTATTTCCTTAAAGTCTTAGAGATAGATAGTGTGTAATTCCTAGTTTAATTTTTTAGCTAATAATATCTCCTTGACAATAACTTCACTACAAAGTGTCAAGATAATCATCGTTGGTGTCTATCTATGGTGGCTAGTGTACAACAATTCTAGGTGCCACCATGTTACAATGCATACCATATGAGAGTGACATGTGTTCACAATGAAGAGAGAATTGATGACATCGGTCTAAGTATGGTGGCATAATGGTACTACCA
The DNA here is from genome assembly GCF_043228905.1 of Azolla caroliniana. NCBI lineage: Eukaryota > Viridiplantae > Streptophyta > Polypodiopsida > Salviniales > Salviniaceae > Azolla > Azolla caroliniana. Next base: position 8,668,674 of record NW_028230456.1, on the reverse strand, counting down.
AGAAGCTTGTTTATACACACCAAGAGACCTGTATGGATTAAGCCAACTTCAAAGAGCTTAGCATGAGTGAATCAACAAGCTCTTTAATGATTTTGAAACTAAAAGTAGTTCAGATTACGGCGTATGGCTTTGTTCCTTTACTTTTGAAACATTGTTGACCTCATTTGCTATATACTCTTGTGTATGTAAATTAAAGGTTGTAATCATATTAGTGATCGTCAAGTTCATCAACAACAGGGAGATTCTCAACAAAGATATACAAAGAAACTTTTACCAAAAACAACAAAGGCAACATTCTTTAAATCCAAAATATCAACATTGCATAAGACAAAAATATCAATCTTCGTGCATTTGGTGAGCACGCACAAACTTACCTTTAGTAAAAGAATACAATGCAAGATGAAGTCAGATCAACCTTGCGACAATTACACTCATTTCAAGGGTCCAAGATAGTTATCATAATCTTATATGCTTGGCAACTGAAAATATCACATTACAAAATGCAGCCAATTGTGAACATAAAATTGATAGAAGAAGAGGCGGGATTAAAATGACAGATCTCCGTGTCAATAACCTTCACATGATCAACATGAGGCCATTTGATTTTATCGAAGTAACATAAAGTGCCAAACTACAATTAATGCTATAAAAAGCTGGCATCAAATCAAGTTGAAAGAACAATAAAGACAAAAGCTCATGTGTATGTAATGTAGCCCACTGTTTAGTTTATTTTGCAAGTTCAATGTTCCACTCATGAGTGTTGGTTGACCCAATCAACCCTTGTCTATACAATAGAAGTGTTGGTCTATACAATATAAACCGGATGAAGATTTAGGTGGACTTCCATGTTTACCTCGATAGTCAATTCTATTGTCTCCTTGCCCATTGGAGCTTGTTAGCAATGGAAGAACAACGAAGAAGAAAGTAGAGCATAGACAGAAGAAAAGGTTGTACAAACGAAAATAAAAAGACAGCAATCTATGCACAGATTTAAAAAGATTATTATTTACTAAGGAAGCAAACAACAAGTAGCCACTCCAGTACTCAAGCTGAGCTCAATATCAATACCAAGGATCGACGGATTGCCACAGACTAGTTCAAATCTCCAAAGAGCAACAAGTATATTGTAAATAAAAGAACCTTGGAAATATACACACATTAGCATTTCCTTGATGGAAGTATAGAAGAAATGAATCATGCACTCCTCAAAGCCAGTGGAAGTGACAAACGATTTCGGTTGTAACAACACCAACTACTGTATTTTTTCTTATGCGAACAAGATATGGCGTGCCGTATGCTTGAACAATGACATGGCCTGCCAGTAAGGATGAGAAAGAAGATGAGAAATTAGTATCCAAATTATGCAATAAACTGTAAAATGTTTAGAAGAATTCGACTTACTTGTTTTTTACTGATTCCTATTTTTTCAAGGTCTTCAACCTGTAAAATTAACACACGGGTAGCTAGTTTCTTAATTGTTTATGAAGCAATGGATTCCAGCACATAATGAGGCAAACAGAATGAAATTGTTCCAGACTACACGAGTAGTACACGAGTAAAGAACGACAACAAGATAAGGCAATTATTAGTTAAAAGGAAAGATTATATATACTCATCATCTTGTTTGGTGCAGATCCTAAACATAGAAACGTATCAAGTATGTGTTACCCAAATAACGAAGTAGAGTTTATGAGTGAAAGCAATATTTTTTATACTAATCATCTTGTTTGGTGCAAATCCTAAACATAGAGACATTTCAAGTATGTGTTATGAAATAATGAAGCAGTGTTTATGAGTGAAGTGGAATAATGGAATTGACGAGAAAACCAAATGGTTTCTGAAGAAAGAAGGGTGAGATCCTTCAAAAGAAACATGAATTAAAGTAATGCTGAGGCACAGATTGATGATACCTCTTTTATCGGTTCAGGTGTATGCTCTCTCAGGCTGAGAATGTATGAGGCGCGTTTCTCTCCAATGCCCTACAGAATAATGTTCAGGTTAGGTCTCTTCAAAGTATTATATCATCACATGAGCCTCATCTCTAATCTAATATCTATGAATAGCAAACACAAATATAATAAGCACAAAATGATGTTCATCACTTGCGTGACAAGTGCATCTCCAAGATGTTAGTCTTCAGCTTTGAATGATGTTCAACAGACATCAGATTACAGTTCCTCATGGTCTGCATATCCCTTCAGTAGACATCATATATAATATGTACTCTCACCTTCAGTTCAAGAAGCTCTTCCCTGTAAGAAAAAGGAAGAAAAGGTGGGTTGTAAGTGGAAAAGTATTGAAATATCTAGAAATTCAAACCCTTGGCAACAAGAAAGTAAGTGGAATTCGAACCTGCTAGCAGTGTTGAGAAATGCAATATATTCTTTAGCAATGCTATTCTGCAAAATCAAAACATACAAGAATATTAAATTATTGGAATTCCTAGGTATACAATAGATTTTTGGGGGGTTTCTTTTCTGTCAATGAAAATTCCCCTAGAAGTTTTCGTTATTTCCCCAAATGCTCCTCCCTAAGGTTCTCAATTGATTCATTGTCCTATTTGAATCACTACAATCTTGATACATTGTTTTTCTCTGTTTAGGAGGTTGACGCAAGACATTTGGGGTAACAAAGCAAATCTCAGGGGTATCCAGGAGTTTCTCTTGATAAAAAAGTTTTCAGTTCTTTAGTTTGGAAAAGAAACCTTTATGGCAGAGCTCCTATGATTTAGCTTTGCAAGAGGTGTGCCAACATTAGCATCCCTCTCTTCCTCAACCCTTCTAGCGCAATCTGATGTTTCCTGTGGTGATTTCAGAGAAGATTGGCTCTCCATTGGTGCATCTTCCTGCAGTGATTTCAGTTCACTTTGCCTCTCCCTTGCTGCAGTTTCTTGTGGTGATTTTAATGGACATTGCCTACCCATCACTGCAGTTTCCTGGGTTGATTCTAATGGAGATGACCTCTCCATTTCCATGGCTGAAGACAAGTTATTTTCTGGTGGTGAATTTTGATGGACAGGATGGAGAATATCTCTCATTGCAGCTCGTAAACTATGTAGCCGTTCACTCAGCGGTGGTGAGGATGAATGCATCGACATCTTTACATTTGGTGTAAGAGAATATCTATGTCGATCATTCTCTTTGTCGATCTCTGTATTTGTAGAAACTGAAGAAGATTCTTCCGCCAGAATTCTCTCCTTGGAGATCTCATTATTGAGATTTTCATTGCTGTTATCCTCATTCTCAACTGAGGATGATGTATGCGGAAACAGAGACAGTGTTTCCTTGTCAATCACACCCTCTTGCTCGACTTCCTGAGACAATGCTTGTGTTGTATATGTTATTTTTTCCTGGTTAATAAAATAGTACTGTGAAGTGATGAGATATAGAAATATATAACACGTGTTTGGTGCAGAATGGAAGTGTAATATGCAAAACATGTTTTCCTTACCTTTCTATTGGAGAAATTTGGCTGATGCATGATAACACCTCTTCTGCAAGATGAAAGGTATCATAAGTAATCAAAATAATATAACATAGAAGGACACTTTGCTTGTTGTTAATTTAGAGAGATATCCAGTTCTTGTACCTCGCCTTTAGGGTATCTTTAGGGATATCCCTCATCATGCGCCTCATTTGATTGATTTGATGATGAGAAGGAGTGTGGAAAAGAGGCTTCACCTTCGCCACAACACGAGGCACCACAGACGGAGATATTTTTACTTTGGATTCGCACGAGGGATGTGATTTCTCCTCCATGACAACTTTTTTAAAATTCTGGCTTGAGATCTGCCTTGAACGTGTAGCAAGACTCAATGTGTGAGCTGCCTCATGATATGATCTAGGATTCTACAAATGTGAAAAATAAAACGGTTGAGGTTCATGATGATAACTTGCTGTAACGGTTAAGATTCTTATAGAGCAGACTATAACTTTCAGGTGCACATGGAAAAAGAAAATGTTTACCAGACATGCAATCATGATAGCTCGTGTTTTGCCACCCAAAGAGTCCTGTAGAATCCGTGTCAGTTTGCTATCTCTATATGGTACCCTTGGCTCATTAGAATTCAAAGCATTGATAACATTGGATAATGCAAAAAGAGACTGGTTGATACTAGAACTCTCCACAAGTCTAACACCATCATTGCCTGTCTTTCTGTTATCTTCATTCCCTGTTGCAAAACAATACAATCCTCGGTCTCATTTTTGGCCTTCGCGCATAGTGAGAGAGGTATGTGTAAAAAAGAGAACAAATCTGATATATCTATATAAGGAGAACAAACGTTTATGAATTTCGTGGTGTTTTCTCGGAATATTTCCTATTAATTGATGCAAGGTATGTATTAGTCCATATACCTGCTAAGTCAATGAGATTCAACTTCCCAATAACAGTACTACTCTCCACATTTTTTATAGATACCATAAGCACACCATGGCTCCTACTTGAGACATCATTAAGACCAGTATGGCCAGCTTTGCGCCTCAGGCAACCATTGCCAAATAGTTCTTTGAATTCGAGGAGTGATTTTACAAGCACCTGAGATATTAGGAAATGTGATTAATACAGAAAATAATGTGTGACGAGATTGATGTGGAAACCCTGTGAAGAATAGAAGACTGGCTTGCCTGAGAAAGACCACGCAATTGTATTTTGCCATCACTATCTTCGAGCACTGTCACTTCAGTGCATTTGTCTTCCAACAAGTCATAGCAACGTTCCATATAAACTTCATAATAAGAAACCTGAACTTCGAATTTGGTCTCCTCCACCATTGAAATGAGATTTGACATCGCAAGATGCATCAGGCCGGGTCGATCATCCTGACCCTATTTGAAATGAATTAACTCTTTTAGAAACACGGTTGTATAATCGAAATTATATATAAAGGGTCCTATAATTGTTCACATTTCCTAATATCTCCGGTTGTAAAAACAAAAGGAAGATGTTTGCAAGAAGAAAATGCAGTCTCAAATCAAATCTCAAAGATTTCACTTGGTACCTCGGAGCCAAAACATGTACTCTTCCAGAATAAAATGAACTTCTGGGCAGCTAAAGCAATCGTTCTTTTTGTGGGATCAGGAAAAAAAAAAAAAGATATGGATGGACTAGTATAGTCAAATGTATGAGCTTGATCTTAGATTATATTTTTAATATTAATATCACAAGTCAAGTCAGCAATAAGATTCTCCAAATTGACTAATGGAGATACCTGCATCGTATATGTCTTTCCGCTGCCTGTTGCACCACATGCAAACACAGTTGCATTCTGACCGTGTAAAAGCGCAGGCAGGACGGCCTTGACTTCCTTGGCAAATATGACACCCATTTCGTCTCTTTCACCATAACAAGCATCCACTTTATAATATCCTTCTCGGCTGCAAAGTGATAATAAGTAAATATATATATCTTTCTCATCGTCCCCAAGCAGACATGCTTATGATGTAACAGAGATCATTTTAATGAAGATTTAAGATCACACAGATCTGTCTAGGTGGAAGTTCATTCAAAATATTGTGAAACTCTGTAATTTTTCTATGCACTTGTAGTATAAGAAATAAACTAGACTCAGTATAATGATCGAATTATCTACCATCACAGATCGAACCATTCATTTGTAAGAAGAAACCAATAGAAAATATGCAGGAATTACAGGTAGACCGATTCTTGACGGGGTTCTTCGTAGTTGACTTGCGGAATGAAAATGCGTACTATGAGAGGTTCTCACAAAGTCTTTGAAGTGCAAAAGTGCAAAATGCAATGATACGTTTACACGCAGACGTGTTTGAGAGTTCCTAGAAACGTTTAGAAGGACAGTAAAAACATGTATCTACAATCAGATATACATAGAAGATACATGACAAGTCCTAGAAATGTGTGAGAGGATGTATCAATCCTGTACCATCAATTCTCTACAGAGAAAGATCAAAACTGGGCAATAATAGAGAGAGAGTGGAGTTTTCTTTCTTTTTTTCCAACCTGGAAATAGGATCCTGAATGTGAAGAGTCGTTCCATTTATGTCTTCGTTGGAGAAAGAAATGCAGGAGGTGGATCCATGACGTTCAATCTCTGCAGGGAGGAAAGGGCGAACTCTAGCGATGACACGGACCTTACCAGAGTGCAGAGGTTGGTTTTGAACTTTAGAATCTTGAAGAAGATGAGGACGAGGATGAGGATGGGGAGAGGGAGAGGGGCGAGGTATGGTGGCTGGAGCAAACCTTGATTTTCCTGCAGGTGTCTGGACCGAGCAACTAGGATGAGGCATAGCGGTCAACTAGGAAATGGCAACCGATGATGTACTTCTTCTCTGAGGATGAAGAAAGGATGGAGCAGGAAGAAGAAGAAGAGGATGATGATGATGTGAAGAAGAAGAAGAAGAAGAAGAAGAAGAAGAAGAAAGACTGTACCTTCACAACTCCATAGCCAAGACAGAGAGAAACACAGAGGTATGAGACAGACAGATAAGAGAGAGAGAGAGAGAGAGAGACGTTGCAGATTTGAACAAAAAACATGCATATATGTATGTATAATGTATAATGTATATATGTATATGTATATGTATATCAATTTTGTTTGTCTGGTTCACACATCATCCATCCTTCAATCCAATTCAATTGAAATGGCCACACATACATTGACTTGGATTGGAATTGGAATTGGATCGGATCAGATCAGATCATATTGGATTGGATCGAATCCATTTGTTGGTTAAGCAACCAACAAACGCAATCTTTTGCCTGCTTCTTCTTCTGTGTGGATCATCCCATCCATCAACTGTGTGTCTGCTGTCGTTTCGATTTTGTTGGTTGTCCTGAAATGAGTCACGTGGGGCAATGCTGCTGTCAATGCAATCGTGTTCATTTCACCCCCCCCTCACTCTCGTAGTTTGTTTCATGTGCAAACACTAGTTTTGATATGTCTTTTCTAGACCCCCCAACTAACTATATGTGGATCTCGATACAAACAACGTGTTGTCGGAGCTTCGTTTCTCGGGAGTTTATTTAGAATGTGTACAAGTTGAGAGATAAGAGCAACTCCAAAGTAAAACCTACTATGTTTTTAACATTTCAAGAGTACAATTCTCAGATGCAAGTGAGTAAGTGCACTACAGGATAACCCATTTACACATGGATGGGCTAGTCCATATACAATGTAACTATGATATGGACATTATACATAAGTGTAAAGAATAGCGTGTGGAAGCAATTGAAAACCAAACACAGAAAATACGCAGGTTTAATGGAGAGCTTGAATATACACAATACGCGGGAGAGAGAGAGAGAGAGAGAGAGAGAGAGAGCACACAAAACTCAATTAAAAAATAATACTCTATCTGTACATTGTATGTGTTCAGTGAACACTTTTATACAAGTCCATACGGACTGACAGAAGTACGATGTACTTCAATGCTCACACAAGCGTCTGACACTAACTATGAGACATTAACTTCCTAGTAGTCTAGGCTGCTACTAGGCTTCCGGTTACTAATGGATCCGGCTAACCGGCTCCCCAGCTCACCGGCTCACCGATCCGGCTCATCCTTACGGGATGTAGATCCGGCTCAGGCTTATATCAGCCAATCTGGATTCGGTTGAGCTTGCCGCTCAACACTCCCCCTCAAGCTCAACTTGAGGTCAGATCGTAGTGTCAGTCTCCACGGCAGCCGATCCTTCCACCCGGCTCCTTCTAGCGTCAATCCGCCTCGCTCGCGCTCCTCGTCCGTTCCCGTCCCTTCTGTTTCTGCGCACCTCGACCTCCTCGATCGGCTTGTTTGTTCAACTGGCCCAATTCAGCTCCCTCGTTGTTGTGACTTCGATGCTTGCCGATTCGCTGATTCCTTCGTGTTGGCGTCGATTTTCGCTGCCTTCTTGTCCTCTTGAACTTGAATTGATCCGGTTCTTCCGAATACGTCTGTTGACCCGAATCAACTGTCTCCGATTCGTTCCAGCTCTTGTCCAAATCGGTCGCTCCTGATTCATCTTCCTGTTCTAGGCCCTTCACCACATCGAACCATGTCCAGGTCTTGGACTTCTTCTTCCAGTTGGCTCTGTCCTTCTTGACTTTGCCGCAACTGCCGCTTGTTTCGACTTGTTCGGATGTGTCAACTTCCTTTGTCGACTCGACTCCTTTCTTCTTCTTGTCTCTCCCTTTGTTGGTTCTTCCCTCATCGGCGCAATCGACAGTTTCTTTGCCTTTGCCCGTTCTCCCCCTCAAGTGTGGCATGTCGAGATGCTGAACACCAAGCATTTCAGTGAAGTGCTGCAACTTGTCCGATCCGAGCGGTTTGGTGAAGATGTCGGCAACTTGCTGATCCATATGAACATACCGAAGTTCGACTTCACCGCTCAAGACACGCTCACGCACGAAGTGGTAGTGCACTTCTATGTGTTTTGTGCGAACATGGAATACGGGGTTCTTGGCAAGCTGCATATGGAGTTCTTGTGTGACCATGGAATACGCGCTACCAAGGGAAAACATATAGCCGGAGGTGGATCGGCGATTCGATGCATCGCCGGCCCAGTCAACATCGGTGTAGCCGACTAGCTCTTCGGTTATACCATGCCGGTATAATAGTCCCCGGTCCTTCGTGCCGCTTACATATTGCAATATTCGATGTGCGCATAGAGGGTGCTCCACGGTCGGCTTCTGCATATATTGGCTGATCACGCCGACCGGATAACTAATGTCGGGTTGGGTGATTGTCAAATATATAAGGCTTCCGACAATTTGTCGGAACCGCTTCTCATCGTAGGCCGGTCCGGAGTCGGGACGGAGCTTCTGGTTCCAGTCTAGGGGTGTGGAGATTGGGCGGCATTCCGTCATACCGAACTTGTACAACATATTCAACACATAGTGTCTTTGTGAGAGCAGTATGCCGTCGGGGGTTCGGATCACCTCGATCCCAAGGAAATAGTGAAGGTCCCCCCAGGTCCTTCATCTCAAATGTGTCCGACAGCTGGGACTTGACTCGGCTGATTTCATCGAGTCCGGGTCTGGTGATGACTAGTTCATCAACATACAACAAGATGCAAACCGAACCGTCCGGACCTTGCCGGATAAACAACGAAGAATCAGACTTAGAGACCACAAACCCCATCTTACGCAATTGGTGTGTGATCTTGGCATTCCAAGCTCGGGGGGCTTGCTTTAGGCCATAAAGTGACTTCTTCAACCGGCATACCACCGACTTGTTCATCCCTGACTTGAAAATCGGGAGGTTGGGTCATAAAGACCTGTTCTTCAAGATCGCCTTGAAGAAATGCATTCTTCACGTCCATCTGGTGAAGGTGCCACCCTCTTGCCACAACAACTGCCAGTACCACACGAACTATTGTCATCTTTGCTACTGGAGCAAAGGTCTCATCGTAGTCGATTCCGTGGGTCTGCGTGTATCCCTTCGCCACTAACCGGGCCTTGTACCGGTTAACTGAACCATCGGTGTTGTACTTTACCTTGTACACCCACTTACATCCGATTGGTCTACAATGTCGGGGAGGGTCAACTAGGTCCCATGTGTCGTTGGCATCAAGTGCTCACATTTCTTCCTCCATAGCGGCACGCCAAATTGCGTTCCTTGCCGCTTCTGCATAGCTATCCAGCTCACGCACTTCCGCCACCTTGGTCATGTATGCATAGTGATGCGCCATGTACTCATTGTACCCGTACCGCTTCACGGGGTTCTTCACGGCGTAACTTATCGTTACCCGGTTTGAGGCCCTTCTTGGCCAGTTCGGACTTCATTCCTGAAGATCCGCCCGCCTTCTTCCTTATCGGAGTCGGATTCGCTCCAATCCGACTCAATGTTGCCGGTTTCGTATTCCGGCATTTTCTTCTTTCCCTTCTCTTTGCGTGTGAATCGTCTCCTCAGTTCCTTGTGCGGGGAGAGTACAACAAAGTCTCCATTACTCGTCGGTTCCTCATCCAACTGGTCATCCCGACTCAGTTGCTCATTCGGTCCACTTAACCGAAATGAGATCAGACTCTCTTTTAGAGTGCCTCATCCTCCGGTTCAGGCTCACTAGCCTCATCCTCCGGTATCAGGTCGGGGTCAGAAGTCGGAGTCGGTAAGGCATACCATGATGTCGTCTCATCAAACTCAACATCCTGGCTAACTCGGACCTGCTTCATCCGGGGGTTCTAACACTTATACCCCTTTTGCTCATGCGAGTAACCGACCAAGATGCATTTCTCTGACTTTGCATCCAACTTCCTCTGCTTCTCATCCGGCACATGCACATATGCAATGTTACCGAATATCCGAAGGTGTCTCAAATTCGGCTTGAATCCGAAATAGATAGGAAACTTAAGGCCCTCGCTATATAAGCACCTTGAGACCCTCATTTTCATTTGTGCTAAGAGCACTTTGGCCAATTTGTCTTGATGGATGATGGTGGCCAAGTTCCCAAACGCCGGAAACTGACTGGTAAGCAAAACCAGAACCGGGCCGGCAAGCAAAACTGGAAACCGGCTGGCAAGCAAAACCGGAACCGGGCCGACAAGCAAAACCAGAAACCGGCCGACAAGCAAAATCGGAAACCGACCGGCAAGCAAAACCGGAAACTAGCCGGTAAGCAAACCAGAACTGGCGGTAGAGCTGGCAAGGCAAAGGCAATCAGCGATCGGACGAAACCGGCGATCGGACGAGGTTGGACGCAAACCGAACGGATAAAAGGATCATGTGGCTAATTAAAGAAAGGTAAAAGAGATTAAAGTAAAGGTCATGTGGATGGTCACATGCAACTAAAAGAAAAAGCCATGCAACTAAAAATAGATGCAACTAAAAGAAGAAGCTATGCAACTAAAAGTAGAGGCCATGCAACAAAAAGTAGCCATGCATATGATCAATGGGGAACTCCATATATATTCCATTTTTTTCCTATACTCATTCTTTCTCCATTATTTTTTTTCCTTCTCAGCTCCCTTATCTTAGGGAAGCCATAACTCTCATAAACCCTAAATTTCCTACGAAAGCCATAACACTCATAAACCCTAATTTCCTTACGGAAAACAAAAACCTAATTTTCCCTACGGAAACCATATCTCTCAAAACCCCTAATTTTTCTTTTCTATTAATCTTAGTAAACCTAAAACTTCTAAATCCCAATCTTGGGACATATTGTAATTTCTTTTCCTTTGTTAATGAAATTTGTCAATCTTTCTCATTTTGTATTAATTGTTTAATATAATCATACGAATCGGATATCTTCCGGTTGAAGGCCCCAGGGTCTTGCCTCAAGTTCAAGTATCCTCTTCGTATTTTCGCGACACCACAAAGACTAACGTTCTGTACCAGTCCCCATACATTTGAATGAATCTGAATTCCTTTATTGGCCGGAAAAATATTCTTTTTCGCCATCCGACCGCAGGCACTTGATCTTCCTCTCTGTTTCCCTTTCAACCAGGCTTTGCAGGTTCCGGAAACACTCGAAAACTTCTCTCTTCTCCTCAATGAGGTAGATCCATGTGTGCCGACTATAGTCGTCGATGAAGGAGACGAAATACCGATTCCCGTCAAGACTAACGTTCAGTACCGATCCCCATACATCTGAATGAATAAGGTCGAGCTTGTTACGACTATGGTTTCTTTCGGTGGGGAATGGAAGCCAATGTTGCTTCCCGAGTAGGCAGGCTTCACATATTTGGGCCTTCCGGCCATTGAACTTCGGCAAACCGAAAACAACTTGTTTCGTTTGCAGGTCTTTAAGCCTCCGGTAATTGACGTGGCCGATCCACTTGTGCTAGAGATCAATATCCGATTCAATCTTCTGTCCTTTGGCGAACAAAGTGGTGCTGACATCATTGGTGTTGAGGATGAACATCCTCCCTTCTCTGCGCCCTTGCGCAATAATCTGGCCCTCTTCCTCGATGAAGCACCCAAGGTGCGTAAACTGCACCTGCATCCCCTCGTCAACGATCTGACCGACTAACACCAGGTTCTTCGTGATAGTCGCAATGTGTAATACGTTCATCAGCTTCCCCTTCTGTCCGACGTGGCTCAAAGGGACTTCTCCGATATGCATGATTGGGTGAGGAGTGTTGTCTCTGGTTTCGACAACTCCCGGTTGTTCCTGTTTCTCCAAGAAATAGAACCACTCTTTGTGGCTCGTCATGTGATTCGACGCATCGGAATCAACGTACCACACGTCCTTCGATTCGGAAGTGGTCTTCTTCATCGAGTTAGCCTCGTGTTTCATCACCATGGCTGGCCCTTTACCAGCTTTTCGGGTTTTGGATCTTCCCGATCCTTCTGCGTAGTGCAAGTATTGCCGGTTCTCTCTGCCAGTCTTGCCGTATTCGGATCTGTCCGAATCGGCGTGCTTCTTCCAGCACTCGCTTTCTCTGTAGCCCTTTTTACCATAGTACCAACATTCCGTGTCGGCCTTTGCTTGCCGGCCTCCGGCGCCAACTTAACTCCCCCTGCTTGTGGAGGGTCCAGAATTGCCGCCGACTTGTTCATCTCTGATTGGAAACCAGGGGGTTGGGTCATAAAGACTTGTTCTTCAAGATCGCCTTGAAGAAATGCATTCTTCACGTCCATCTGGTGAAGATGCCACCCCCTTGCCGCAACAACCGCCAACACCACACGAACCATCGCCATCTTCGCTACCGGAGCGAAGGTCTCGTCGTAGTCGATTCCGTGGGTCTGCGCGTATCCCTTCGCCACTAACCGGGCCTTGTACCGGTTAACCGAACCGTCGGCATTGTACTTTACCTTGTACACCCACTTACATCCGACCGGTTTACAGTGTCGGGGAGGGTCAACTAGGTCCGACATGTCATTGGCATCAAGTGCCCGCATTTCTTCCTCCATAGCGGCACGCCAATTTGCGTCCTTTGCTACTTCTACGTAGCTCTCCGGCCCACGCACTTCCACCACCTTGGTCATGTATGCATAGTGATGCACCATGTACTCATTGTACCCGTTCCGCTTCTTCTGGCGGGAAGACCCACGTAATTTATCGTTACCCGGTCTAAGGCCCTTCTTAGCCGGTTCGGTCTTCGTTGTCGAAGATCCGCCTTCTTCTTTTTCGGAGTCGGATCCTCTCTAATCCGACTCACCATTGCCAGTCTCGTGCTCTGGCTTCTTCCTCTTCCCCTTTTCCTTGCGCATGAACCGTCTCCTCAGTTCCTTGCGCAGGGGGAACACTACAGAGTCTCCACTATTCACAGGTTCATCTTCCGACTGGTCTGTCTGACCCAGTCACTTGTTCGGCCCGCTCAACCGAAACGATTCCAGACTCACATCTAGAGCCTCGAACCCTTCGTCTTCTAACTGGACCGGTTCAGTCTCACTAACCTCATCCTCTGGTATCGGGTCAGGGTCGGAAGTCGGAGCCGGTAAGGCATACCATGATGCCGTCTCATCAAACTCAACATCCTGGCTAACTCGGACCTGCTTCGTCCCGGGGGTTATAACACTTATACCCCTTTTGCTCATGCAAGTAACCAACCAGGATGCATTTCTCCGACTTTGCATCCAACTTCCTCTGCTTCTCATCTGACACATGCACATATGCAATGCTACCGAATATTCGAAGGTGTCTCAAATTCAGCTTGCGCCCGAAATATAGCTCATGCGTGGACACCTTGTCACCGATCCGGTTTTGGTTATAGACGGCCATCCGAACCGCCTCAACCCAGTAGAATTTGGGCATGCTCTTCTCCTCCAGCCTCGCCCTTGCCACGTCGATAATTGACCGGTTCTTCCTCTCGGCCACACTATTTTGCTCTGGTGTGTATTTGCAGTTGAACTCTCTCTGAATTCCTTTTTGGTGCAGATAACTGTTGAATTGGCCGGAAAAATATTCTTTTCCGCCATCCGACCATAGGCACTTGATCTTCCTCTTTGTTTCCCGTTGAACCAGGCTTTGCAGGTTCCAAAAACACTTGAAGACTTCGCTCTTCTGCTCAATGAGGTAGATCCATGTGTGTCGGTTGTAGTCGTCAATGAAGGAGTCAAAGTATCGACTCCCGCCAAGACTAATGTTCTATGCCGGTCCCCATACATCCAAATGAATAAGCTCGAGCTTGTTACGGCTACGGTTTCGTTCGGTGGGGAATGGAAGCCAGAGTTGCTTCTTGAGTTAGCAGGCTTCACAAATTTCGGCCTTTCGGCTGCTAAATTTCGGCAAACCGAAAACGACTTGTTTCGATTGCAGGTCTTGAAGCCTCCGATAATTGACGTGGCCGATCCGCTTGTGACACAGGTCGATGTCCGATTCGACCTTCTGCCCTTTCGCAAACATAGCGGTGTCGGCGTCATTGGTGTCGAGGATAAACATCCTCCCATCTTTGCGCCCTTGCACGATAAACCCAAGGTGTGTAAACCGTACCTGCATCCCCTCGTCAACGATCTAACCGACTGACACTAGGTTCTTCGTGATAGTCGCAATGTGTAATACGTTCATCAACTTCCCTCTCTGTCCGATGTGGCTCAAAGGGACTTCTCCGACATGCATGATTGGGTGAGGAGTGTCGTCTCCGGTTTCGATGACTCCCGGTTGTTCCTGTTTCTCCAAGAAATAGAACCACTCTTTGTGGCTCGTCATGTGATTCAATGCACCAGAATCAACATACCTCACTTCCTCCGATTTGGAAGTGGTCTTCTTCATCGAGTTATCCTCGTGTTTCATCACCAAGGCTGGCCCTTTACCGGCTTTTTCGGTTTTGGATCCTCCCGATCCTTCTGCGTAGTGCGAGTATTGTCGTTTCTCTCTACCGGCCTTGCCAGATCCGGATTTGTCCGAATCGGCGCGCTTCTTCCAACACTCGCTTTCTATGTGGCCCTTGTTACCACAGTACGAGCATTCTGTGTCGGCCTTTTCTTGCCGGCCTCTGGCACCGCCTTGACTCCCCCTGCTTGTGGAGGGTAAAGAACTGTTGTCAGCACGTGCTCTGTGCCTTCGGTCCTGCTCTTGGCGGCCGCTACCATTGCGAGCCGACCCGCCTCATCCACCACGCCCACAAGGCCAATCCGCCTCCGTGTACAACATTCAGTTGTCGGTGGGTGCACTTGTTGACGCACTGGCGTGGTTCTCCTCCACAAGGAGCATCGACTGTTGTCGAAAAATGACGGCATATTCTCCCTTGTACACATAGCAGTTCGGAACATTCCGAACTTTGACGCCAAACCTTCGAGACAGATTTGCACCATATTGGCTTCTTCGATATTCACATCGATGGAGGCCAGAGAGTCGCAAATGTCCTTGATTTTGGAGGTGTAGTCTGCCACCGACAAGTCGCGTTCTCGTAGGTTGCTCAGCTCCTATCGGAGTTGAAGCTTCCTGGCTGTAGTGCTTGCAGCGAAAATCTTGTTTAGATTTCCCCAAGCATCTTTCGGCGTTTTTGCATCCCGAATGTAGCTTAGGAGTTGTTCGCCCACACAAGACGCGAAGCAGTACAGTACTCTACTCGCCGACTGTTCCCACATCGGGTGTTGTGTCATTTGCTCTGTCGACATAGCTCCAGTAACCATGCCCGAGCAGGTACTGGTGCATCTTGTAGGACCAAGATGCATAGTTTCAGTTAAGTGGACTTCTAGTTTCAGTTATGTAAATGTTACCATTTTTCCAATAAACCAAGTCTCAATTTTCCATGTCCTTATATTCCGCACAATCACGTAATCGATGTTCGAGACTATCACACCACATGCATCGAGGTCGAAATGGTTCCCTTGACCTCGAAGTCTGACCATTCTCAAACTTTGCCACTTTAATTGTTAGATCTTTCATACTTTGAACTAAATCATCAAGCAAAGACTCACTCTTAGTTTCGATCATTTCTCGTGGTTGATGGACCATTTCGTGTGATGGTTCTCGACCAAGTCTTTGAACTTCGATGTTTTGCTCAAGCTTATTTGTGATTCCCACATGTGGTATTTGTAGCATTACACCATTCCTTTGCATTCTTTTCAAAAATTTATTACAAGCATTTGTTACCTCATTCCAATCTGCAGTTATACCATCCTCGGTATTTGGTACTTCAAGCATAAATTCCAATTCTTTTCTATATCTCTTGTCAACTGCCTACCAAAATAAAGCAACCTTTTGCCAAGACAAAGAATTTCTTTCTTCTGGCTTTAAGTGTCCATACAATCTATCAAACTCTTTTTTCGTGTTAGCCACAAATAATCATTTATTTTCTTTTAGGACCCATTCATGGAATGAATGCACAGTAACGCGAGAGAAATCCTCACGAGCATATTCAGACGCAAGTGCTTCTTTGAATGCATTCCAATCCAAACTATGCAATGTTTGTATTTCATGCATTCTATCTCTTAATTCCATATCCACTAATTTATAAAAGTTTGCTATCATATTGACATCATTCATACCAGACATTTCCATTTCATCATAATATATATTCACATACTTCGAAATATTTGTACCATCAAACATACCAATCTTCTCTCGGACTTCTCGTAAGGCATGAAATAATCGATCTTGATTCAACTTTTCAATAAACAGCCTTATTGGATCCATTGTGTTTGTACTTGCCATGTTGATTACTCTTCATATCAATTGTCTCTTCTACTTCCTCGTTTCACGTCGGGTTCACCAAATTGTGTCGTGGCATGGCTCGCCTAGAAGCGTAGCGTTGCGTAAACAGAAGACAACATGAAAGTGAGGAAGGAATCGCTGGGATTTTGGAAAGAAGAGACGAAAGAGTGGAAATAGATAAATAGTGATCAACAAGATATGACAAGATACGATGTAAAATGATAATTGAGGGAATGTAAGAAATTTATAATTATTTCATGAAAGATTTACAAAATGGTTGTGAGCGTCGTTGAACCGTTGAACTTTGTCTCACAAGGTAGTCGCTCTTCTCTTTCTTGATAGAAGAAACCACAATCTTCCCTTCTATCTTTCGATGAGGATAAGACTCGAACCTCCGCCTTTTTGTTGCGAGTTGAGCCCGCCACCGCCAAGCTAGTTCTTCTCTTGTCTTTTGAAGATTGTATATAGCTTTTACCTTCTCTCCCTCTTTCTCTATTATGATATCTCTTACAATATAATTTCGCTCAATTCCATACAATAATTCTATTCAATATGATTGATTGATTCCTTGATCTCCTTGTGACTATACTCCCTTCTCCTTTTATAGGAAGGGGATGGTTTTGCATGTGGGCCATATGTCACACATGCAAAGAGGGCTCTTGTATGTGTGCTATATGGTGCACATGTAGTACATTACATGGTTTAGACTATACATTGCTACTTCAAATAAAACAAGACTTCTTTTTTTTATAGACATGATGAGTATTGGCTAAATGGTAGGCTTTGAGGTTCATAATGGGGAGGTTGTTGGTTCAAGTCTTCTCTTGCCCATGTAATACAATATATAGTGCACGTGTGGGGGTTATTGGTTCAAGTCCTCTCTTGTCCATGTAATATAATATATATGTTTTATTTGCCTCTACATATAATGTATAATATTATCATAGTGTGTTTTTAATATTACCTTTATATTTAACAATATCAAGATATATTTTATTTTAGTTACGTATTTATCTTTTTGTAGACTTTTAATGTGAAGCTTTCATACTTCATGACACCGTAACAAAATGGCGAAGCCGTGGCCACCAATATCGGCGAGAAATCAACTCAAAAGTCTTGTGGATGGCAAAATGTTCAGCCATTGGTGTGTCATGACATTGTTGCACGACTTTGAGTCGAGAAGGACCGTCCGGCACATACAAGAGAGTTTGTCGAAAAAGTAAACCATCATGCCAACTGAATTGGGTGTAGTCTAGACGAGGATTTTGAGATTGGGAGCTAGAAGCATGATCTAGGATAATATGGTTCAAAATCTCTTGGGCGAATGCATCGGTCACAATATGCTCCCGAATGGAATCAAGAAGCCTTGAATCTCTCGGTGTGTTGATAGTATTCATTGCCATTAGTCGTAGATGATCAGGACCTAAGAGGTTTTGCTTCTGACTTTCAAATGCGGCCTCTCTTGGTTGAAGTTCCATATACGAACGTTGTCGTGAAGAAAACCGTCCATAAGCGGAATCGGCGCACCAAGGCGTGGGAACCAGTTCCTCACGCGCGCACGCTCCAAGTTGTACATAGAAGCGAATTAGGAGGATAATCGGCAGGAACGGGCCCTAACACAAGTGGAGACAAAGACCGCGCGAACAGTCTTTTCGGTCGCGCGCGCGAGCTAAGGAACTGTACGAGTCGGCGGCGTAACTACGCGGATGCGTGAAGAACGGAGCGGATCCCTGTTTGAAAGGGACAGGGGATAAAGCTGACATGACGGCCTGCTCGTCGGCCTATATAAGGAGCAGGAAAGAGCTGTTGCAGGCATCTCGCGCAGAGAGGACGAAGTGCTGTCGGACCGTTTCTGGACGCTTCTCTCTCTGTTTCCTTCCTTCTTGAGCTCCATAGCTTTCTGTGTAGGGTCCCGAGGAGGCTCGCGCTGTTTCGAGGAACGCCCGAGTGCTTCCGGCAGCACCTCCGACCTGCTACCCCTTTGTGCGTCGAAGCGAACAAGCATCGGCATCTGTTCGCCGGCCTGTTCGGTTGTAACCAACCTGTGCCCCATCGAGGGTTGTAGTCGTGTTAGCCATTTTTGTTAATATACATATTTAATCATTCGCATCTGTCTGTGTCGGTGTCTGTTCGCGTTATCCGTGCTGAAGGGCCGTGTCCCTGTGTATCCCTGGTCCTACGTAGCCGGTTCTCTCTCTTTCTCCTCCCTCGCTTGCTCTTTGGTTCGAGACCCCCGCGGTCCCGCCTCGTTTCCACACGCACTTGTGTAATATCTCGACATCTTTGGTGAACCCGACGTGAAGGAGGCGGCAGAAGAGTAGAAGATGAGGGGGTCGGATCTTGCAGAGGCCATGGCTTCGGCCGTGGATCGGATTGTAAACGCGCGCGAGGGCACCGGTGCCCTCGACAGAGCTATTGAGGCGGTCGTCGGCACGATCGGCCAGTTCGATGGGAAGGATGCCACGAAGTATTTGGCGTCCTACGGTGCAGAGATGCTGATGCGGGACATTCCGGAAGAAAGGCGTCTTGCCGGATTTCCCCGAGTGGCGATGCCGAGCATCCATGCGGAGGTGCTCGAGGTGCGGGCGGAGAGCCGTACCTGGGAGGAGTTCGAAGGTCGGCTCCTAGAGAAATACGGGCTGGACGACGCGCTCCGGCTTTCGAAGCGAAGGTTCATGGAATGGGTGGAGTCCCCGGGGAAGGGAAGAAACGCGTCGGCACTCCTCCGGGAGTTCGAGGAAAACTTTGCGCGCCTTTCGGCGCTCGACCGAACCATCCTGGACACGAGCCGGGTCTTGCTGTTTGTTAAGTCGGTCGACGAGCGGGATCGGGAGCAAGTGGGCCTCTTGCTGGAAACCGAAGACGGGCTCACTACCGACTGGGCGGCTGTCAAGAAAGTCTGTGGCCGTTTCGACAAACGGCGAGAATGGGCGGATAACGGGGCAACCGGGTCGGGCTCGGTCGCAGCAAGGAAGCTCGAACCAGCGCCACAGGTGCGAAAGGAAGAGACCCGAGAGGGGTTGGAAACCGGTTCGGCTTCGACCGGCGTAGTCAGAGGCTCAACCGGAGGAGCGGCGCTGGAGGAATTGACGAGGGCGATAAAGGACCTCCAAATCACGCAAGCCCGAAGGGAAGGTGGCGAACCGGCTCGTGACCGACGGCCGGCGGCAGGAAACAGGTGCATGTGGTGCGATGAAGTCGGCCACATTCGGAAGGACTGCGGCGACTTCGCGGAGGCGTTGAGGAACAGGGTGGTGTACCTGTGGGAAGGACGGGTGCATGCCAGCGACACCCGAAGGGCCCTGAGCCGAAACGACGGGCGAGGTGGTATGAAAAGGTTGATGGAAGAGGCGGCGGCCCGACACGCGGAAACCGTCCACTACTCGGCGTCAGCCGGCATTCGAGTCGGGGGCGGCGAGGCCCGAAGGGAAAGCAAAGCCGGATTCTGGCCGACGATGCTGGAAGGCCTTGCCGGTGCAAGGCTTAAAAGGGAGGAATCGGACCGTGCGGAGAAACGGGTACGGGAGATGACCGGGTGGAGCGACCCGGTCGAGGAAAAGACGGGCTTCGTGGAAGCCGCTTGCCAGAACTACGAGGCTCTGGTAGAAGAGAAGCGGGTGGGGAAACCCGGGACGATCGGGCCCTCACAACGATACGAGACCCGGTCTGGGCCACAACGGGACGAAGCCGGCGGGGCCAGTACGCAAGATAAACCCCAGAAGGGCGGGTACCGTCTGGGGACGGAGATAGAAAGGACCACGGACTTACG
Organism: Azolla caroliniana; assembly: GCF_043228905.1. Taxonomy (NCBI): domain Eukaryota; kingdom Viridiplantae; phylum Streptophyta; class Polypodiopsida; order Salviniales; family Salviniaceae; genus Azolla; species Azolla caroliniana. Next base: position 8,648,408 of record NW_028230456.1, on the reverse strand, counting down.
AAAGGTCCTGGAGGAACGGATCCTCGACAGCAAGGTGGAGCTATCGTTACGAGAGGTGCTGGGAATCGCCAAGAAGGAGTTCCACGACTCCATCGTGGACTTGGTGAAACGGAAGAGGCTGTCAACGGAGACAGAACCGGAAAGACCGGTGGAAGTGCGGACGACGCACCTAGACGACATGGCGCTGGGAGACGAGTGGGCGGAAAGCCACTATTCGAGACCACACTGGGCCCGAGCGACCACGGAAACCCCGGTGAAGATCGGCGATGTCCAGGAACCGGTGATAGCTTTGGTGGACCACGGATCAGAGATCAATTTGATGTCCATGGACTTCTATAAGAAGGGCAAATGGCCGATCAACACCAAGCACGGGTGGAAAATAAGGGCAGCAACGCGCGCCACCGAGGAACTGCACGGGGCCTGTCCGAATGTGCGAGTCAAGATCGGCGACGTCGAGATTGACCAGCACTTCTTCGTGCAGGAGACGTCTTCGCATCCGGTCATACTGGGAGAGCCGTACATCACGGCGGCACGAATGGAGACCAAGGTGCTGGACAATGGTTCGGCCTACGCGAGGGTCAAAAGCCAAGACGGGCGCCATTCGGTCCAGTTTCTGACGGTACGGCCGAACCACGAACGTAACCGCGACTCCCTCGGTTCCGAAAACCGAGAGGATTTTTAGAGAGGACTGCCAAGGCGTGGGGCCGCGACAGTCCGGATGCTCCGGGAAAACCCCACATCTGTACGATAAAACCGTGTACAATAGGTAGAAAATTTTGCTTCTCCGACAGCGGAGCATGTACGATGGTCGGCATCGCCGGCCGAGAGAAAACAAAGACGGAGGGGAGACTTCGGGCGTGCGGAGTTCTCGGCCCTGACGAAGAAATCGACGGAGCCGTGGAGGCAGTCTCCTTCGACGACACCTTGGGAATGCTGGGGAAGGTAGTCGAAGAAGACCTTAACGAAGACCGGACGATACCGGTGTGTTCCGAAGAAATGTACGAAGTCATCGCGGACTTCGGTCGAGGGCTCGAGTCGGAACGGACGGCCCGAGTTAGCACCAAGTACAAGACTGTGGACCGGAAGGTGAGGCCAGTTGCGGCGCCCTTACCGGAGGGCAGCGAATCCCGAATCAAAGGGGTTGCGTCGGACCCCAGCTTACGAGATCCGGCCTGCATAGGACACACCTTCACCAACGAGACGCTCCGCGAGCTGAAGATCGGTGGGGGCGGGTTCCTACTGTCGGTGGAGGAAGACCGGTTTCGGAGAATGCTCGGAAGGCACGGGAAAGCCTTCGCATTCTCACCGGAGGAAATCGGGTGCGTAGACCCGACGATCGTAGAGCCAATGGTGATATTCGCGGTACCGCATGTACCGTGGAGTCTCAAGCCAATTCCGGTTCCGAGAGCTCACATCCCGAAGTTGATGGAGCTGTTGAAGCAAAAATTTGATATGGGCATTCTCGAGCCGTCGAGCGCCCCATATTCAAACCGATGGTTTACCGTACCAAAGAAAAACGGATCGTTGCGCTTCATTCAGGACCTGCAGCCGGTCAACAGAGTGACCATTCGGAACGCAGGGATCGGACCGACCATAGACGAGTTCGCGGAGGCCTTCGCCGGAAGGTCGATTTACTCAGTCGGTGATCTATACTCAGGGTACGACCAGTTCCAGCTAGCCGTGGAGAGCAGAGACATTACGACGATGCGAACTCCCCTCGGCCTAGTGCGGATGTGTACGCTGCCGCAAGGAGGGACCAACTCGGTGGCCCACATGGTGAATGCAATGAACAAGGTGCTGAGGGACTGCATCCCGGACATCACCATGCCGTTTCTAGACGACATCCCGATCAAGGGATGCCCGGTAGAAGAGAAGGACGAGACGATCGGGCCGGACGGATGCCGGCGATTCGTGATGACGCACATCGACGACTGCGAGAAGGTGCTGCAAAGGCTAGAGAATGCGAGGCTCACCTTCTCGGGGGAGAAGTCAGCCTTCGGGCAGTCGGAAATCATGGTGGTCGGACATTTATGTGGACCATATGGCCGGAAACCGTCTCCGGCAAAGGTAGAAGCCATCTCCGCGATGAAGCCTGATTGCAGCTCGGTCACGGAAGTACGAAGATTCTTGGGAGCATGCGCCTTCTACCACATATGGATCCCGCATTACGCGCACGTCGCGGAGCCGCTGTACGGATTATTGAAGAAAGGGCGAAGATTCGAATGGCTAGACAAGCACACGGAGTCGGTCCGGAAGCTGAAGGAGGCTCTTTCGGCAGCACCGGCGCTCCGAAAGGCCGTCTACAGGAAGGGCACCCCAGTGTACATAACGGTTGACACGAGTCCGACCGGAATCAGGTGGGTCGTCAACCAAGAAGACGAGGACGGCAATCGGTTTCCGATCCGATTCGGCGCGAAGGTCCTCAGTGAGCGGCAGCGAGGATACGCCCAGGTTAAACGCGAACTCTGGGGTATCGTTTCGGCGGTGAAGGCCGACAAGGACTATCTGATCGGGACAGAGGTAAGCATAGAGACGGATTGCATGCCGATTCTCGGCATGGTTTCCGGATGCGCGACGCCGGACCTGTCAATGCTCAGGTGGATAGCGTACATCAAGTCCCTGGACCCGGAAATACGACACATTTCCGGGAAAGACAACGCCATGGCCGACATGCTTTCGAGGGCGAGGTTCGATGACGAGGGCGGCATGGTTTCGGAGGACGAAGAGGTCGGCGTGGACTTCTTCGAGGCAGCATACGTAACAACCGACGGGACGAGCACTCCGGCGCTTAACGACTTCGACGCGAGCAAGTACGACGGGGAGTGGCTGCAGATCGGCGGGTTCTTGAGGACAATGGCGCCGGATGCGTCATGGACGAAAGACGAGGCCAACCGGATCCGGAAGAAAGCGTACCGGTTCTTTCTCCGGGATGGCTATCTATGGAAGCACCCGAAGAAGAGGGACGGCGCTCCGCTCCAGGTGGTGGCGATGAAGGAAGAACAGGAGGAGCTGCTGACGGCCTACCACGACAGCCCTTGGGCCGGACACCGTGGAACTTGGGCCACGTTCGAGAAGATAAAGGAGAAGTACTGGTGGCCGGGACTGTACCAGGACGTGCATCGATTCGTGACAACTTGCGAGAGCTGTCAGATGCACTCCGTGGTCCGACACCGGGACGAGCTTCACCCTACGTACCCTCCGACCATCCACTTCAAATGGATGGTAGATCTGGTGACGATGCCAATGGGGGTAGGACAGATGCGGTACCTGGTCCTAGCGCGGGAGGATCTGACGAACCAGGTGGAAGGCCGGGCCCTTCCGAACAAAACGACCGCGGCCGTATGTCGGTTCCTAATCGAGGACGTGATATGCCGGTACGGGTGCGTTGGGAAGATCGTGGCTGACCGAGGGGAGTTGGACGCCGAAGAAGCCGCGGAGCTGTTCGACCGGCTGGGAGTCAAGCTCTCGCTCACCACTGCGTACAATCCGGAGGCGAATGGAAAGGTGGAGCGCGGACACGGGCCGATCGTCAAGGCGTTGGTTCGGGCATGCGGAGGCCGAGTCGGTAACTGGCCGCGGCTGCTACCTTATGCTTTGTGGGCAGACCGGACCACGCACAGTTCGGTAACCGGGTACATGCCGACGGAGCTCATGTTCGGCCAGAAGCCGATCATGCCGATGGAACGGACGATCTCCTCGTGGGCAACGGTCGACTGGAGGGACGAGATGAGCCGGGAGGAGTTGTTGGCCGCGCGTATACGACAGCTCGAGCGGAGACCGGAGGACGTGGAACTGGCTGCGGAGAAGCTCCGGGTGGCGAGGACAAAGAACAAAGCCAGGTTCGACCGAACGCACCGGCTCCGACCGAAGAAAATCGAAGAAGGTGACTGGGTGCTCGTCTACGACAGCAGCCTCGACAACCAGCACCGAGCTACACGGAAGTTCGCACGAAGGTGGTTCGGGCCTTACGTGGTACGGAGCGCCAATGACAACGGGACATATCACCTGGCGGAACTCGACGGCACGAGAATGGCGATACCGGTTGCAGGGAAGCGGATCAAAGCGTTCAGGAAGCGACACGACGACGAGCCAGACCCGGCTCTCCTAGTCAGCAGTGACGAACGATCCGAAAACGAGGAAGAACCGACGGGCGAGGAATGAAGACGGGCCGGTTTTCTCCGTCCCAACTCTCTTGGCGCATACCGGAGGATGCGCAGTTAGGTGGGGGCGGATGTCGTGAAGAAAACCGTCCATAAGCGGAATCGGCGCACCAAGGCGTGGGAACCGGTTCCTCACGCGCGCACGCTCCAAGTTGTACATAGAAGCGAATTAGGAGGATAATCGGCAGGAACGGGCCCTAACACAAGTGGAGACAAAGACCGCGCGAACAGTCTTTTCGGTCGCGCGCGCGAGCTAAGGAACTGTACGAGTCGGCGGCGTAACTACGCGGATGCGTGAAGAACGGAGCGGATCCCTGTTTGAAAGGGACAGGGGATAAAGCTGACATGACGGCCTGCTCGTCGGCCTATATAAGGAGCAGGAAAGAGCTGTTGCAGGCATCTCGCGCAGAGAGGACGAAGTGCTGTCGGACCGTTTCTGGACGCTTCTCTCTCTGTTTCCTTCCTTCTTGAGCTCCATAGCTTTCTGTGTAGGGTCCCGAGGAGGCTCGCGCTGTTTCGAGGAACGCCCGAGTGCTTCCGGCAGCACCTCCGACCTGCTACCCCTTTGTGCGTCGAAGCGAACAAGCATCGGCATCTGTTCGCCGGCCTGTTCGGTTGTAACCAACCTGTGCCCCATCGAGGGTTGTAGTCGTGTTAGCCATTTTTGTTAATATACATATTTAATCATTCGCATCTGTCTGTGTCGGTGTCTGTTCGCGTTATCCGTGCTGAAGGGCCGTGTCCCTGTGTATCCCCGGTCCTGCGTAGCCGGTTCTCTCTCTTTCTCCTCCCTCGCTTGCTCTTTGGTTCGAGACCCCCGCGGTCCCGCCTCGTTTCCACACGCACTTGCGTAATATCTCGACAACGTCGAGATAAAGCATATGCGTTTCCTTGTTGCATCCCAGGGCCATATAGAATTACGAAATCAAAACTAATTAAGAACTGCACCCAACGAGCTTGTCAACGATTCAAGACTTGAGAACTTTGGAAGTATGTTAGATTTTTGTGATCATTGTAGACAATAATCTATTGAGAAGAACCCTCCAAAAAATGACACCATTGTTGAAAAGAATCCACAATGGCCATTGTCGTGATTCGTGAATCTCATAATTTATTTCTACGGCTTCAAATTTCCGTGAGTGAAAGCCCACAAGGTGCAGTTCGCCATCATCGCTAATCTAGGATAGTACGCTTCCAAGTGCGAAGTCAGATGCCTCAGCTTCAAGTATAAAGTGCCTCATTGGATCGACATGCATTAAAATTGGTGCAGATGTAAACACTTGATTTAAACTCTCAAATGCAGAGTTTGCCTCTATACTCCATACGAATGGTCGATTCTTTTGTGTCAGTTGCGTGAGGGGCAATACAATCTTTGAAGAACTTGTGATAAAAGTTTGCGAACCCCAAAAAACATTGTACATCTTGCACAGACGGTGGTGTTTGCCAATCAAAAAATGTTTGAACCTTTGATGGATCCATAGAGATGCCATTTGAAGAGACTATGTACCCCAAAAATTCCACTTGACACTGGTCGAAACTACACTTCTCCAATTTTGCATAGAGACCATACTCTGGCAACCACTGCAAAACTTGGTGAAAGTGTATCTCATGCTCCTCTTGAGTTTTTGAGTAGATCAAGATATCATCCATGTAAACTACGATGAAGATATTGAGGAAGTCCCGAAAAATGTCATTCGCCATATGTTGGAAAACTATTGGTACATTCGTGAGACCAAATGGCATCATTGTATACTCAAAATGGCCATAGTGAGTGCGGAAAGCAGTCTTCCATTCATCCCTAGGACGAATTCAAACAAGGTTGTTGGCACCTTGCAGATCTAACTTCGTGAAATATTTTGCTCCACTGAGACATTCCAGAAGGCTTACGATCAATGGTAGAGCATATCAATTTCGAATAGTCACTTTATTCAAACCCCAATAACCCACGACCATACGAAAAAGATGGGTGCACCAGCATGAGAACTTGAATGTTGGATAAAACCATTTGTTAGGTTCTCATCAATATATTCTCGAAGAACTTCTAACTCCGTGGGCAAAAGGTTATAAATTGGCCCCCATGGAGGCTCTTTTCCTGGCAACAAATCAATCGGGCAATCATATGGTCGATGCTCTGGTAGTCTATTAGCCTTCACCTTATCGAACACATCGGAGAATTCTATATACTTCTTTGGTAGTTGGACCCCCAACTCTTGTGAGCTAGATGAAGGAGTTGTTACAACCGCGAACACAAACAAGTCTTCTTTCCTTCCATCCTCATGTAACTGATGTATAGAGATTGTTGAAATCGTGTGGGATACCAGAGGCAGATCGACCCCGTGGGTGTGGAGGACGAGGTGGGTCAGCACACAATAGCGGTGGCCGGCAAGAGTAGAACCAGAGGCATAGAGATAGTGCTGACAACAGTTCCGGACCCTCCACGAGTAGGGGGAGTCAAAGCGGCGCAGGAAACTGGCAATCAAAGCTCGAAATGGAATGTTGGTATTGTTGCAAGAAGGGCCAACGAGAGAGCGAGTGCTAGAAGAAGTGTGTTGATTCGAACAAATCTGGATCCGGCAAGGCCAGACATGGGAACCGGCAAAGCTCGCACTACGCCAAAAGATCAGAAGGATCCGGAACCGTTTTGTAAGGTTGAAGAAGATAAAAACTTGATTTTGGCGAGTGAGGTTGATGTTGAAGTATGATTTGATTTTGCAAACTAAGTTTCGTAATTGGAAATTGAATTGCTGAAATGCCTATGGTAAAAATTAGAAATGGAGGAGAGAGCTAAAGGTTCTCTTGATCGTCAATGAAATGGCTAAAATGGTGATGGTAGAAATCAAGGTTATTTTGATAGTGTTGGGCTAGATTGATGAGGCATAAATGATCGTCAATGAAATGGCTAAAATGGTGATGGTAGAAATCAAGGTGATCTTGATAGTGTCGGGCTAGATTGATGGGGCATGAAAGAAAGTAGGGAGGTCGTCATCTCCACCAATGTGAATTAATGAAGATTTTCACCCAAAAATTTGTCCCTTCCATTTCCATTTTTACACTTATATAGCTTTAGTTAGACAATTATGGATGGTGGTTCTTGGTTATAAACGGTTTTTGGTCTTATTGTAACCACCTTAACTAGACCATGGTTAACCTTACCATGGTTGGTTCTACTATGGTTGTCTTAACTAGAGTTAATTAGGGTGGATTGTGGTAATACCACAATATGCACATGCAAACAACTTTTTGGTCATTAAATGTATGGAAGCCTTTATATTTTAAGAATATATTTCAATACTAGTTTTATCTCATTCTTGCAACAAAACAACATTTTGATGGGCCAAGCTTCTTGTATCTTCATCTAATGTAGAAGCCTTAAATTTTTGGTTCTTATTTTACCAGAGGAAGACTTGCAATGACTACACCTTGTTTACAAATCGTCTTGAATCACTTAAATTTATCAGGCTAATCTTATAGGAATTTTTGTTTGGTCGCATCATTTCATTACTTAACTCCTTAAAGTGGCCTTGGAACACAAAATCAATTTCATGCTCACCTGTAGTGTTCTTTGTAGGTTTTAGTAAACATACATCGCCATTAGAAGATGTAAGACTATATTATATAGTGCCGATAACATTATTGTCAATTTAACAAGAATATATGAATATGGGTTTCTTTCTACCCATCATCCCATCGAATATGGTGGGGGGTTGGCCGCTTGTTGCAATTATACCAAGTGCAAGGTTCAATCAAGTGGGGGAATATATGTTGGCTATCATGGCAGACCTCAGTTGGCAGATACGAGCATCAAGAGGAGGGGATGACTTTGGTGATAAAAGCACAAGAGGTTTTTTTCTCCTCCAGTGGCAATGCCTACTCAACTCCTCTTAGTGACAAATCTCAAGTTGTGTTGGAATTGGCCAGCCCAATAACTCTTTGGATTCTATGGAAACAACGGTGTAGACGAGTCTTCTCCAACCAATCCGCACATCCAACAAGGTTACTGCAAGATATATGGAGTGAAATTGTAGCCACTCTAAAGAGCCAATATGATGGCCTCAAGGGTAGCTCCGATGGAGTTGAAAGACAACGAATAGCCTTCATCCAACAATGGTCGTCTTCTCAGTTTCTTGAGTCAGTGGGCATCCACATAAGATGGAACTATCTCGTCCCTACAGGGATTTGTACATAACCGTCTCATTTGTAAAAGCTTATAACTAATGGAAGGAGTTTTTTTGGAATAAAATAAAAAATATGGGTTTCTTTCATATTTGCTAGGCTTCATGTTTTGGATGTTATGAGATTAAATTTCTTTACTTAAATCTATATGAGGGTATATGAATGTATGATTCATGCTTTGGAGGTTATGAGTAGATTTGGAGGCTAGGAATCAATTTATGAGAGTACATGAATCTATGAGAATTTAGTTTGTTTCATATTTGCTAGGGTTCCTACTCATAACTTCAATCTTTACTTCAATTTTTCAAGCCTTGTGTGCTGTCACAAGAATCTCTACATGTGACACATAAATCATTGCTATGCAGAATCATGAAAGAATTTGCAAATATATAGATGGCATTTTTACTTCAATCAAAACACAAAATAAGAGAAAACACACACTTCACTAGATTGTCTACATTCATTAATTGTGTGGCTTTCAAATTATATGCAATTATGGTAATTATGCATGTTCTACTATCTTGGATGTGTCACTAAAATTTATAGTCGTTCTTGTGAAAGATAGATCACAATGTGTTCTATGACGTTGTGGTAGAGCATTCTATGTAATAACATTGGTGTTTTATTAAATATGACTTAATCTCTTCTTTGGAAATGTATTAATGAATTAACCTCTAGGACCTCATTGTAGGGATGTAGGATTTAGCTCGGCAAAGAACCTTACAAGTATTGGCAAGAACTACGTGTATTTGTCATCGAGCCTTCTAGAATAAAGGCATCGAGAAAGAAAGAAGGAGGTGTCACAAGTTACAATCTTGCCTCCAAATCATAGTTGTTAAAAAAAACGTTTATTCTACGTTTAGAGAACATTTTAGAATACTCTGAAGTATTCTACACATATTCTACGTTTTAGAATTGCCGTTTTTAAAAATTTGACGTATTCTACGTATTTAACAAGTATTTATCATTTCAAAAAAAAGAAATTGAAAAAAAAAACTTAAATTTTAAGAAGTATTTAACACATTTTGCAAGTATTCTAAGTATTTAACGTATTTTATCTATAAAATACGTATTCTAAGTATTTTTTTTAAAAAGTTAGATTACGTGTAGAATACTTATTTTTCTACACGTATTTATGCTAAGTAGTTTCAACAATGCCCCAAATAGAAGCATGAGTAGAAGCAATATGTCAAGTTTGAATCACAAAAGCAGAAGCCAAAGTAGGTGTTTAGTTTGAATCACATAAGTAGGACTAGAAGCAATCATTTTTGTGTGAAGTAGAAGACAAATAGAATCAGTTGTGATTTGCAAATCACAATTGTGGATTTTGTAGTGTGCACTATGCAATGCTAAGACAACAATGCTCCAAATAGAAGTATGAGTGGAAGCAATATGTCAAGTTTGAATCACAAAACTAGAAGCCAAAGCAGGTGTTTAGTTTGAATAATGTAAGTAGGACTAGAAGGAGTCGTTTTTGTGCAAAGTGGAAGACAAATAGAATCAGTTGTGATTTGCAAATCACAATTGTGGATTTTGTAGTGTGCACAATGCAAAAAGCTAAAGAAAGAATAGGAAAAGTTGAGGTAAGAAGTACACACATAGTTGTAACAAAAATAAAAATTGTATCGAGTTAAACCCCCCCCCCCCCCACATTAGTGAGACAACGTTCTTCCCTAGCCAACATTCTAACACACTTACATTGGAAGACCCGTAGAACTCTGCCCAACACTAGATGACATTGCATCCTGACATATATGAACCATAGGTACCATACGTGCATTCACATTAGAGCATATTTCAATCACTCGAGTATGGTAAATACCCTCGATGTATGGTAAATACCATACTTTATGTATTTATTATTTACTATAAAGCAAAACATTTTTCTAAGGAAAAAGTGACCAAAATTTTTTTTGAAGCATCAAAGAAAAAAGACATACCTTCTTTTATGTTGCATAACTTGTCTTTACTGTTTGGCGTTCTACTTGTTTCATATGTACTAGCCTTTGTATCATGATAGAAGTGAGATGAAATGTCTCCTTTTGTTTTGTCCATGTACCATTTTCAAGTAATATTCTGAGGTGGATCTTTCAAAATTACAAAAAGAAAACATAAATATGTTTTTATAACACGTGCATTCATTTACAACGTATGAAAAATGTAAATATTACGTTTCTATGGATGATACCACATACATGTGATGCAACTTTGGGACAAAAAGACTCATCATGCATCACATACATGTTATCCTACTTACTCCAAGTTTGCTTATATTCTGTAGATTGAAAAATAAATTCATATATATCTTGATGCAACCATTTCAATACATCCCAAACTTGGAACCATTTGAAGTCAAAGGATCCCAAACAAATTGAAGGAGATTGTTATGCATCGAGAAACAATTTAAAATCACCTACCAACATGCCTACAACACCCATTGATAATAAAATTATGCATGAAGGGCCATACTTACTTAATATGTTGAGTACCATCTTGATAAGGATAAATTCCAACCGGCCAAATGACCATATCATAATTATGTTAAGTACCATCTTTACAAGGATAAATTCCAAATGACCATGCGTCAAAATCATTGATTTCTATCGCCAAATATCATTTCTTTTTATAGATAATAACACATTATGTATGTATAGAAGAACAAAAAGTATCATGAATAATATTTATACCATAGTATGTAATATACTCCGATGTGTTGGCAAACATTCTTTTCCATACGAATGCGTATGATATCGAAACATTCTTATGTGTTTTTTTTAACGCTTTTTACCTTAAATTTCTTACCTTTTAAAAAAAATTACCTTATAAATAAATGATGTTTACCATAAATTTCTTATATTTTTTTAAAATTTACCTTATAAATAAATGATGAATACAAAAGTATGGTATTTACCATTCTTCGAGGGTGTTTACTATACTGGAATGACTTGAAACATTCTCGAATCCAAATACAAGTAGTACATACTATGATTTATACAACCGAAGACTAATAAGGTGAATGGCCTATACATATATAGGACAAAAGATATCACAAAATAATATTTACCTGAGAACAAGTAATAGTGATAAGATAAATGGGGGGGGGTATACACAATATGCTGAATTTCTCAAAAGAGTGTATTTTCCACATGCTTCTCGTGTGGGATCACAAAAAAGAAACGCAGAAAGAGAGATAGTTATGGTGAAATCTGACAAAATTTATGTGTGTAGCTGGATTGGGTTTAAGAATAAGGAAGGCTAACATTATTAGCAGTCCTTCAGCAAGCTTGAATACACATGGCTCTGCTTAAGCAACTACCATGGCCCTTCTTCTTCTTCTTCTTCTTCTTCTTCTTCCTTTGCTCATGCTTAACAATAGAATCATGGGGATTAAAAGCCCCGCCTAGCAGTAATGGCATTATTATTGATGAGGATTATGATAGCTTCCCCAACGATACTTACATCGACCGGAGAGCCTTTCCCGACAATTTTAAGTTCGGTGCCCTCACATGGGCATTTAAGGTATATATATATGTGTGTGTGTGTGTGTAAGCAAATTTATAATTCTACATTTTGTATACATTGCTTGTATTCTAATGGATTTCATAACTTGTGATTCTAATCTTGTAAAGCTTACCCCGCATAACTAAATTTGTGTGTAATATATTGTACAGCATGAAGGAGCTGCCTTCATTGATGGTAAAAGTGTGAGCACTTGGGATGCTTTTGCTCTAGAAGATGGTTTGTGCTCTTGATTTTCTTCTTATATATATATTCATCTCTCACTAACTCCTCATTAAGCTTTTTACTATTATTGGTGATTAGGGTTTAGGGTTTAAGGTTTTGGTAATGCATATATATATACATACTGTTTCGATTAGTTCTACATGTAAACTTGAGCTCATAATTTCATCTCTGTGCAGGAATAGTAGAGGATAACACTACTCCGAATGATGGTGGTGATCAATATCATCACTACCATGTAATTTTATTTATTTATTTGTTGTCGTTGAAGGGAAGTATACAATGTCAGAATTAAGGATCTAATAATACATGGTATATAATGTGATGTAATTATAGGAGGATATTCAATTAATGGCGGACCTCGGTTTGGATAGCTATAGATTCTCCATCGCATGGACTCGAATTCTCCCAAGTAATTAATTCCATCCATCCAACCATTTCTGTAATTAACCGATTGGTAATTAGCATATATTCATAATTTGTAGTACACAATACTTTGTTCAATGTAAGCAACTTCACAATGGGCATCACAATTTCTCCTTAATCCCGATTTTAGCTCACGACCAAGCAGATTTCTGACAGAAGAATTGACTTGTTGCGTATATATAATCCGTTGATCAGATGGGAGTAGGGGTGATGTTAACCAAGCGGGTATTGATTTTTACAATGATCTAATCAACAGTCTCATCGATGCAGGTACATAATTTGTGGCTAATGCATAAATATACTCCTCATGTTAATAAATATATACTTAACTTACTACCACATATATATATATATATATATATATATATGGTATGTCAGGGATTGAAGCTATGGTGACATTGTACGAGCAAGATATGCCGCAGAGTCTGGAAGAGAGCTATGGAGGATTATTGAGTCCCTTATTCATGTGCGTACCTTTTTCCCCTGCACTCCATCCATGTTAACTAATCAATTTAACTCTCCGCGCATGCATACATACATACATACATACATACATATGCATACATACATACATACATACATACATATGCATGCATATAGGACAAGAAAGAACACCAAATGGATTTGGTTGTTTATGATTCTCATATATAATTGTGGGTGTTTATTTGGGGCTAGAGATGATTTCGTGTACTATGCCAACGTATGCTTCGATGCATTTGGGGATCGAGTGAAGCATTGGGTGACATTCGACGAGGCGAATGACTTCGTGCCATGGGGGTATGCCGGGAGGGCGGCCCCACCTGGGAGGTGTAGCATTCCCACTTATGACCTCAAATCTAATTGCACTATCGGGGACTCCGCTACTGAACCCTACATTGCGGCACACCATGTCCTCCTTGCACATGCGTCGGCAGTTGAACTATATCGACGCGAATACCTAGTGAGTCGCCACTACCTCTAGCTAAAAGCATCAAGTCAAGCTAATGTTCACTAGAAACTATATGAAGTGACAACATTATATTGGTGGACAAACATGTTATATTAATAATATGGCAAACGTTTGGACAACCTTATGAACAATAATATTGTATTAGTCCAAGCAATCTTCATCATACTTGTCTCTCTTTGATATATATATATATATATATATGTATATATGTATAGGGAAGTCAACATGGTGATATTGGAATGGTCATATGGTTCAAGTGGTATGAGCCACTTAGCAATTCGACGGCAGACCTAGAGGCATCCGAGAGGGCCATGCAATTCACAGCTGGATGGTTTATACAACCTCTACTTAGAGGGGAGTACCCTCAAGTAATGAGGGAAATGCTAGGATCACGTCTACCAAATTTTACGATAGAGGAGTCCAAGCGTTTGAGAGGCTCTATTGACTTTCTTGGCTTGAATTCTATCAGCGCCATCTATTGCACCTACGACGATCACTATCTTCCAAACACTGGATATTGGCAGGACATGAACATTACACGAACTGGTGATATACATATATTTATCTGCATATATATTATTAGTCATCAATGACCCAAGTTCATAAGTTTCTCATAATGTTTTCGTGTCCAATATACTCACACCATGCATGGCCTTCGTTGATCCAGCTTATAAAGATAACGTTCCAATTGGTGAGTACACTGGAGATTATGCTGTTCCATGGTGCATTGAGAAAAGCCTTTCCTATGTGAGGGAGCATTATGACAACTTCCCCACGTACATCACATCATTAGGTAAAAAATCAAATACACTCTTCACATGCATGCATGTAGGTGCACACATCTTCCCATTCATATTAAAATATTTATAAAAGAGGAAAATAGAAATCCCCTACACATGCTATATCAAGTCATGTTGTCTGTCATACAAACCATTGCTTCTATATGACTTACCTCACATACTTTTCATCAATGTGAGATGGGGCGTTGGGGTACGGGCTACAATGAATATACTCGTCAATTATCCATACGTTGGTGTAAACATATTCGATAGCTTAATTATCATGCTTTGATATATGACTAAAATAAACTCTTACTATGCACAATCATGAAATGTCATCTATCTCTCTATTCATGTTGTCATCATTGCTCTTGTTTTGGGCTTTCTCTTGGAATGTCAATAGTTTCTACTTCTAAAACTCTTCACATGTAATCTTATGCATAGTAATTATTGGCCTTTCGTTGTCTACATTGTAATCGAAATATATTGTGTGCCACCAATTTTTATTAATTAGATGTTGAACTCAAGTGCTTGGATGCATGTAGGTCATGATACATAAAAGCATCAAGTTGTATTTGGCAACTTCCTATTTCTCATGATAAGAATCACAACCATTGAAATACTCTTTGGAAATGTGTGTCATATTAAGTTGATGTCTAGTTGTCTTTGCATAGACAGAATTACTTAAGAGACATAGCATGTCAAAAAATAAGACCTTAATTTCACAAGTGTGGCAAATAAATGAAATTCTTTGTGAGTACATAACCATTAAAATAATTCTTAACAATGAAGACTTATAATTGAAAAAAATGCCGTGTTTTATGTTTTTAGTTGTTGGGTTGGTTTAATCTAAATATCAATCATGTGGATTGTTTTATGTTTTTAGGTTTTGGATTTAATGCAAGTCTTAATGATGTAGATCGTATAAGATTCTATTCATCATACATGAAGTCCTTGATTGTCGGAATAAGGTAATGCCTCTATCATATGTTATCTCATTTATCTAACAAATGGACCTAACATTTATCGATAAATGGTTTTTTCTCTTCTTCATAATACAGAAATGGGTCAAACGTTTTGGGATTATACATATGGTCTCTTATTGATGGCTTTGAGTCCGTTTATGGTTTATCAACAGAAAAGTTTGGAATAATTTATGTTGATGAAGAGTTCAATAGATATCCAAGGCTCTCTGCGTTATGGTTTAAGAATATGCTAACCGCATACAACTTTAGTAAATCATATATGTGAATGACATTGTGGCTACAAATCATAAAGTGAATTAGTGTTATCTAGAATGCAGCCAAGAACATCAATACACTAGACTTTTTAACATACTTGGTTGTGAAAACTGTTTTTTATCTCTCTGTTCATGCATGCTTGCAATTTTGCCCACGTTCTCCAAGTGGATTACCCTTAAGGCCAAGAGTACAACATTTTTAAAGAATTGATGCTTTTGAATGTCTGGCTGGTCATTGACATTAATATAGTTGAACTTTTAAGCCACTTGGTTTTGAAAATTGATAGTGATCTTATTTATCTTAAAGAACCCTCTTTCACATGAAACGCATTGGCGAATTCTCTACATTGTCCACAAGGAATTTCCATTATGAGCAAAAATGAAAACTTTACAATGAACTGGTGTTACTTGGTACATGGCCATAGACATTGATACAATTAACTTTTAAAGATGTTGATCTTATTCATCTTTAAAGACTTGCTTTTGATTTTTATCTTAATTCACCTTAAATTTTGATTTTGAAATCCATTTGGAGAATTTGATTTTCGTTGGGATAAGTAGAGATGGGGTAAAATGGGGCCTATTTCAATTTTGTTGGAGATAGAGACCGCTTGAGTTTTTGTTGTTTTCCTACTAGTTCTGGAGTTGTTCCTCTAGGTTGTATATTCTGATCCCATTGTGGATTCTGGTTGAACTCTATTGTATTTTGTTTGCTAACTAATGCGAAGTAGTGTTTTTTGGGGGAAAATAAATTTTGATTGGCAAATTCTCCAAATGAATTTCCATTATGAGCAAAAGAGCAACATTTACATCACATAAAAAATTTATCACTATCGCAACCAACAATAGCATACACTATGGATAATGCAATTTCCAATTACCATAAAACACTAATTTTAGTCATGAGAATAATGTTGTGTCACAAATGGGTGGAATGAGGCTACGTACTAAGAGAGAGCGAGAGCATAAGCAAGATCACAAGATTGTCACGGACAAGTAGACGAGGCTCAATATTAAGAGATAACGGGAGAGGGAGCATAGACAAGAGAACAAGCAAGAGAGAGAGAAAATAGACAATGAACAAGAACTGAATTATGCTTTTGTAACTGGTGTTGTTTACCTTGATTGTAATCAAGGTGCACCTCAGTATTTATACAAGAATGTGGAGGTATGCATGAAAGCTAGAAGACTTCTAGAGAATGCATCTTCATGCACTCTCTAGAAGGTTCTTGAGTTCTAATGATCAATCTATAATGAAATAAGTTAAATCTTATACAATATCTAATAATGCATAGATTGATGTAGCTCAATTGGTAAGGTTGCCCAATAAGACAAGAAGGTTATGGGTTCAACCCCCACCATGCCATGTGGTATCTTATCCAATTATTACTAATAGAAAACCATATTGTATATTTTAGTTAGTATATAATGATGCATATACCATATTAATTATAGCATGCCTTACGTTTTATTCTAGATGAGGACTTTAAAAAGTTAAACATCTAGGGGCACTTTACAAAGTCAAATGTTTATGTATGTTGGATATGTTTTTATCCAAGCGCACAAGTAAAACTCATGCCTTACGTTTTATTCTAGATGAGCACTTTAAAAAGTTAAACATCTAGGGGCACTTTACAAAGTCAAATGTCTATGTATGTTGGATGTGTTTTTATCCAAGCGCACAAGTAAAACTCATCACGAGACTTGTCCTCAAATAACTAATATGTAGCAAACCTCATCATTGGCCGTACTTCTCAAAATAAGGCTTGACATCGGGCCCAAGGTTCACACTATTGAACATTAAGCTTTGCTTTTACTTTTCCCATTGCCCCTTCTTCATTATACACTTAGCTATAAAAAAGGAGGGGAATTTTATGTCCACAAAATGCCAACCTAGTTATGAATAATGAAATACCACACACATATACATATAAATGCACATTAACATGACTTAGCCAATATGTTCTCTTGCTGACAAAGACATACAAAGAAGTACACCAAGAACACTTACAAATTTACACGTACATATTTAATTCAATACAAAAACACATACACATTAAATACATGTGCATTGCAATCGCACTCAAATATATTCACTAGCACACACAAACCCAACTCTTTCCCCTTTTTTTCTTCGACTACGAGAACATGTCATCGATCAAGAGCATTAGGGGGTTAGGGAAGAACTTCATCCACATTGAACCGGGTGATAGAGCACTAGTTGGACCATTGGTAGTGCTCAAGGTGCTTGAACTGATGTACGACAAGATGTGCTCTAGGAGTGGTCATCAGGATTCAATTCAACCGAAGAGCTATGAAAACCCGGCAACCCTAGGGTTATCATAGTAACATTTCCTACCTCTAATCTAATTGCATTGTCGGGAACTCCACTACCAAACCCTACATTGCCGCACACCATGTCCTCCTTGCACATGCACCTACCGTTGAACTATATCGACCGGAATACTTAGTGAGTGTTCGCTACTTCTACTTAAGCATTGCATCAAGCTACACTAGAAACTATACGAAGTGACGATAATATCGGTAGACATGATATATTAATAAATAATATTGTAAACATGGAGAAAACCTAATGAACACAATTATAACATTGTATTAGTCCAAAAAATCTTGTTCATAGTTGTCTCTCTTCCATATGTATAATACATATCAACATGGTGATATGGTTCAAGTGGTATGAGCCACTTAGCAATTCGATAACAAACTTAAAGGTGTCCGTGAGGGCCATGCAATTCACAACCGGATGGTTTATACAACCTATATTTAGAGGGGAGTACCCTCAAGTAATGAAGGAAATCCTACCATCACACCTACCCGATTTCATGAGTGAGGAGTCCATGTGTTTTAGAGGCCCAGTTGACTTCATCGGCTTGAATACTATCATTGCCACAATGCCACCTATTGCACCTATGATGATCAATATCTTCCCAACACTGGATATTGGCAAGACATGAACATAACGAAAACATGTGATATACATAGTCATTAGTGACCCTAGTTTGAATAAGTTTTTCATGATGCTCAATACACTCACAATGCACATGAACTTCCTTGATCCAGCTTATAAAGATAACTTCCCAATTGGTGAATACACAGGAGACTATGTTGTTCCATGGTGCATTGAGAAAAGCCTTGTCTATATCCAGGAGCATTATGACAACTTCCCCACGTACATCACATCATTAGGTAAATAATTGGATACGTTCTTCTAATGCATGCATGAAGGTGCACAAATCTTTACATTCATATTGTAATATTTATAAAGTGGCAACACCGCTGTCGTGAAGATTTTCGGCAATAGTGTGAAAATCCTATAAAACGTAAGAAATCGAGTATGAATCACGTAGTACAATAATTGTAAAGATAACATTTTAAATAGATTTAATATCTAAGTACAAAATGATGGAGGTTTCGAATGCACTTTATTACACGAGAAACGGACAACTAAATGTCAAGATATGAGGGTATAAAGTTTGTAAAAGGAAAGGAGAAAATGATGAGATATCCCACATAGGCACGACAAATACAGCTCTCATCATATATAAGGTGGAGCAAAAGATATTATCTTTGTGTTTATGTGTGGAGCATAGAGAGTTCAAGGTAACTTGAACTAAGAGTGGAGGTGGGCTAGCTACTCGTAAAGGGTTTTGGCCAACCAAAACCGGACCAGCGATGGAGCCGATGATCTGGCGGCATCCGACGGAATCCGGCGAGGGCATCGGGCAAGGCACCGGTAACCGACGGCATCCGGCGGCGGCACCGATATCCGGCGAGGCACCGGTATCTGGCGGCGGCGTCCGGCGACTAGATAAATAAATATGGACGCCGACTAGATAAATAAATATATAAATATATATACATATTTACATATACAAGGAAGGCAAGTAAGGATTCGAACCATGCACCTCCAAGTTAGGAGTCAAATGGCTTACTATTAAGCCATGCTATTTAGTTGAAATTATATTTCTATCATTGTACTTTTACATGTAAATTTTCATACATGAGAACTAAAATGAGTGACATGGTTATCATGCACCACATGTAATACATAAGCGCCAAATGGCAAACATGCAATTTATGCATGTCTTGTACCCTCACATGCATCATGTGCATGAGAGCATCTATAAAAGAGGGAAGGGGGAGGAGAAAAAACACGGTTTTTTTTATGAAAATTAAGAGGAAGAAATTCGTTATCAAATTGATCGTGTAATCTCAACTTCTCTCTTTCCCAATCTATCTTAAGTACTTTCTCGCCAAAGCTTGTATCGACTCTAAATCCTTCTGGTCCAGAACCCCGGCGGTTCCGCCTCACGATTCGCGCGTAGTGACGGATCTTCACGACATAATAAAGTGGTGAACCCGACGTGAAAGAGGTGGTAGGAAGGATCAAGTCGAGATTAATACTTGGAGATGGCGTCCTCAAGCAACCAAGCAGGAGAGCTCGAAAGGATGATGCTAATCGTCGAGCAAATGATGAGATCTCGGGACAACGACGCGAGCGTGGAGAAGGTTGTCGATCGTGTCGTAGAGCTCGAGGGCCAATTCGATGGAAGGAACGTTATGAAGTTCCTTGATGCATATAGAAGGGAGATGAATCAGAGGGACGTGTCCGAGGCACGTCAAATCGCAAGCTTCAAGAGAGTTGTCGCCAACAACATCCAAAGACGCGTCCTCGAGCTTCAAGAAGGTAAGACAACATGGACCGAGTTCGAGAAAACGATACTAGCGGAGTTCGTGACTGAAGACTCAAAGAGGATGACTCGACATGCCCTGATGAAGTGGATAGAGAAGAAGAATAAGAAGAGCGTCTCGAGGGTGTACGACGAATTCGACCAGATGTTTAGTCGTCTCCCCAATACGGACCAAGTGTTGCTTGAAGAGGACAAGACTTTGTACTTCTTGAAGGCCGTGGACATAAAGGATAGACGGGAGTTGGGGACTCTTCTCGAAGATGATACCCAAGCAAATGGGCTCGTAGCGGACTGGATCGCGGTGAAGCGGGCATGCAATAGGCTCGACAAGCGTCGCCAATGGGTTGATGACACCAACATGACGGGACCGACTACCACGGAGAAAGCAAGACCGCCGAAAGTAGCTGAGCCGCTGAGACAAAGTAACGTGGAAGAAAAGAAGATTGATGACGACATCATCGAAGAGCTAGCGAAGAAGTTCGAGAAGGTCACGCTAGCCAACATGAATCGTCGGGGCCCTAAAGGAAAAGAACCCTTTAGATGCGTGTGGTGCGATAGCATGGACCACATGAGAAGGGATTGTGCGAGCCTTCGAGAGGCGATTCAACAAAATATCGTATACATAGAGGACAACATGATCTGCTCAAGCGAGACTAGAAGACCCCTACGGGTGAATTTTGGAAGAGGAGGAATGAAGAAATCTATGGAGGATGCTGATGCGACTCATGTGGATGCGATGCACTATGCTGCGTCGGCCGGAATAAGAGTCGGGAAAGACAAGACTGAAGCTGCTAGAGCGGGAGCAAAGTTTTGGACTTCCGTTCTCGAATATGAGAAGAAGGGAAAAGTCACATCGAACGAGGTAGAGCTTGCGGACCGAAACGTGCAAAGCATAACCGGGTGGTCGGATCCGGTGGACGACAACACCATACTCGCAGAGGTGATGTGCGACAACCACGAGGTGTTCGTCGAAGAAAAGAGAAAGAGAATAGAAGAGCAAGGCCCATCAAAAAGACATGAAACAAGGAACGCGAAAAAGAAGGACGATACGGAGACGAGTCGACCTTTACAAACGGAGGAACGAGAATCAAGCCGAAAAGGGGAGCCAAGCATACGAGTTGAAGAAACGGTTCGGCCCGTGAAGGTTGGTGTCGAAGACCCCACTCGGAGGACAAGGACTATACCTACCTATAAGCTAAGGTCGGACATAGAGCAGACGACGGACCTAAAGAAGATTCTCGAAGAACGAGTTCTTGATAGCCACGTAACTTTGTCCTTGAGGGAATTGCTTGGCATTACGAAGAAGGAGTTCCATGACACGATCGTGGACCTTGTAAAGAGAAAGAGACAACAATCGGACGAGGAAGAAGAGAAGCCGCAAAAAGCAAAAACGAATGCCATAACGATGGCAAGAGACGAAATCGATGAAGATATGGTGGACAGCCACTACACTCGACCTCATTGGGCACGAGCGACAACGGAGACGCCGGTGAAGATCGGGGAGAAGAAAGAGACCGTCGTAGCCTTGATCGACCACGGCTCGGAGATCAACCTCATGTCAATCGACTTCTACAAAAGGGGAAGATGGCCAATCAATACAAACCACGGATGGAAGATTCGCGCGGCAACAAAGTCTACGGAGGACTTGTACGGAGCTTGTCCCAATGTCAAAGTCACGATCGGGGATGTGGAGATGGATCAACACTTCTTCGTACAAGAATCGGCGTCGCATCCTATCATCCTAGGGCAACCTTATATCACATCATCTCGGATGGAGACCAGAGTGTTTGATAATGGAGCAGCCTTCGCACGAATAAAGAGTCTTGACAACCAAAGATCGGTCCAATTCCTAACGGTGCGAGCCAATCATGAAAGGAATCGAGATAGTCTCGGAGGTGAATCCTCGGATTTTTAGAGCGGACTATTGAAGCATGGGGCACAAATAGTCCGAGCAATCACAAGACCCCACAAGAAAGAAGAGTGCGTGGATTGCAAGGAGAAGCAACATGTGTCACACCTAGTGGCGCATGCAAACTAGTACTACCCGACAAGAAGCACAAGCACCGGATACAAGAATTCGAGAAGATGCTGAAAGAAGAGAACATAATAGAAGAAGGGGAGTTCGTGACTCATATTATGGAAGAAGCCTCATTTAACGACACCATCGGCGAAATCGAGGACGTCGTGGACTTGAGCTATCTTCACAACCAATGCATGATTTCGGTTAACTCCATCAACATGTACGCTATCATCGATGAATACCGTCGTGGCATTTCGATGGAGGAAGCTGACATCAACACGAAATATAAAACAGTGGATAAGAAGATCAAGCCAGTTGCGGTTCCGCTACCGGAAGATAGCTGGCAAAAGATGAAGGAAGTCGCTAACAATCCAAGCTTAAGAGATCCGAAGAAGATAGGTCATGTCTTCACCAAAGAGACGAAGGGGAAGCTACGAGTTGGAAAGGAGAATTTCCTTCTCCCTGAAGAGGACCGAATGTTTCGCGATATGCTTGAGAGACATGGGAAGGCTTTCACATTCTTCCCACGAGAAATCGGATGCGCTGACCCAAAGGTTATAGAGCCGATGGTGATCTTCACGGTGCCTCATGTGCCTTGGAACTTGAAACCGATACCGGTTCCGAGAGCACACCTTCCGAAGCTGATCGAGCTCTTAAAGGAGAAGGTGAGTATGGGAATTCTAGAACCGTCGAATGCTCCTTATTCCAATAGGTGGTCCACGGTGCCGAAGAAGAATGGATCATTGCGATTCATCCAAGATCTTCAACCCGTCAACAAGGTGACAATTTGAAATGCCGGAATCGGTCCGAGCGTGGACGAATTTGCCAAAGCGTTTGCGGGCCGGTCCATCTACTCCATTGGCGATCTCTACTCCGGATATGACCAATTCCAATTGGCGATCGACAGTCGGGACATTACAACCATGAGGACTCCGATCGGGCTTGTGCGGATGTGTACCTTACCCCAAGGCGCAACGAACTCGGTGGCTCATATGGTGAATGCCATGAATAAAGTCTTGAAGGATTGCATTCCGGACATCACGATGCCATTCTTGGATGATATTCCGATAAAAGGATGTTCATGTTGGGATTTTCGGTCCCTCCGGATGGGATGTCCGGAGATGAATAACGGCAATCCCGGTTACGGTTACAGTTACGGTCCCGGCTACGGAGCCGGATGATGAAGACCCCGGCTACGGAGCCGGATGACGAATGTACCCGGAGAGAGATCCGGATGCGGGGACATATTTGTGAATATGTTTGCCAAGGGCCCTTGAGGCTATATTTGTAAATAACCCGAAAGTCATATGTGTATAAATATGACTTAGGGCAAACAGTTTTATTGTTGTTGCTCATTTTTTTTGTTTTCAGCAGAGAGAGCAAAGTGAGAGCAGCCGAGAGAGAGAGAGAGAGAGAGAAAGGAAGAGGTCGACGCCTCGGAGTAATACCGCCGCCTGTGGCGAAGGCAGTGAGCTCAAGGTTGTTGCCTTGTAGCTTCACCATTGTACATCTCTGTGTATAGTGATAGTTGGAGTTGGAGGACTCCCGTGGTTTTTCCCATTTAGGGTTTTCCACGTAAAACATCCTGTGTACTCTTCTCTCTATTGTCTTCGTGCATTTTGTATTTCCCGTTTTCTGTGAATCGATACTACTACTTGGTGGTGGCCGAGCATTGTTGTTCAACAATTTGGTATCAGAGCGACGGTAACACAGAAAATGGAAGGCGGCGGTAGTGGGCCTCCGGGCATGATGGTGTTGAACTCACAGAACTACGCCGACTGGAAGATAAAGATGGAAGACCTTCTCATCGTCCGAGACCTGTATGAACCGATCGACAATGCCGAGATACCCAAGGGGGTAATCGAGTCGGAGTGGAAGCTCCTGAACCGGAAAGCCGTAGCGACGATCCGGCAATATGTCGATGTAAGCGTTCTACAACATGTGGCGAACGACACCAACGCATATGAGATGTGGAAGAAGCTGTCGGGCCTCTACGAGAGGAAGAATGCGTTGAACCGGACCTCCCTGATGAGGAAGATAGTGAACCTCAAGTACCGGGACGGCGAGAATATGGTGGAACACGTGAGCACGTTCATGGGATTCGTGAACCAGCTTGCGGCGATCAAGTTCCCGTTGGAGGATGCAATGCAAGCCATCATTCTGATGTGTACATTGCCGGAAAGCTGGGAGAACTTGGTGGTGACTCTCAGCACCTCCTGCACCGAAGATAACTTGTCTCTACAAACGGTAAAGACAAGCATTTTGAACGAAGAAGCGCGTCGGAGAGATAAAGAACCGGTTTCCGATCCGAAGATGCTGCTTACCGAATCGGATCGGGGAAGACAATGGAACCGGAGTCCGCAAAGACGGGAGAAGTCGGGGACCCGGTCGCAGTCAAGAGGAAGGCCCACATGCTTCCACTGTGGGAAGCCGGGGCACTTCCGGAAGAATTGTCGGCATTACCGAAAGGACAACGGAGCCGACGACACCGATTCGAAGAAGTCACCGGAGAGAAACGGTGCATACCGGGGAGCCACGGACCGGAGAGGTCCGGATCAGCGAGGGCAGGACCGGAAAGGAACGACGGCACTCGCGGCAAGTGAAGAAGAGATAATGCTCATTACCGAAGAGAGGGAGCTGAACCTTGCCGGTGTAGAGATGACCTGGGTGGTCGATTCCGGAGCGTCGTTCCACCTGACCCCGGAGAAGAAATACTTCTCATCCTACACAGCCGGTGAGCACGGCTGTGTCCGGATGGGAAATGAAGGCACATGCCGGATTGCCGGCATAGGAGATGTGTGGCTGATGACATCAACCGGATGCAAGATGCTGCTGAAGGATGTTCGACACGTTCCGGAGGTCCGATTGAACCTGATCTCGGCCGGGAGGCTAGATGATGTAGGCTACACGGGTAGCATCCGGAACGGTGTCATGAAGTTCAGCAAAGGGAGCCTGATAGTGGCTCGGGCCCGGAAGGTCAATACACTGTACCTGATGAATTCCTGGCTATGTCCGGAGGAGCTGAACGTGGCAGCCGATACTGCCGGTGAGCTGTGGCACAAGAGACTGTGTCACATGAGCGAGAAGGGGATGAAGAGGCTTGCAGAAGACAACCTTATTCCAGTGAAGCATGTGCACCTGGAGAAGTGCACCGATTGCCTGGCCGGTAAACAGAACCGAACCTCCTTCCACTCAAGGCCACCGACGAGACGTAATGTACCATTGGAGTTGGTACACACTGATGTGTGTCAGGTAGAAACGAAGTCACATGGCGGAGCCCAGTACTTCGTAACATTCATAGATGACCATAGCCGGAAGCTGTGGACGGCACCGTTGAAGACAAAGGACCAAGTATTGTCCGTCTTCAAAGAACTCCACGCGAGAGTGGAAAGAGAATCCGGTAAGAAGCTGAAAGCGATACGAGCGGATAACGGAGGGGAATACCGGGGGCAGTTCGCAGAGTACTGTCGCTCGAAGGGAATCCGGCTCGAGTTTACTGTGCCGAAGACGCCGGAACTGAACGGGCTGGCCGAGAGGATGAACCGGACCATAATGGAGAGGGTCCGGAGTATGCTGGCGCATGCGAAATTACCCAAGGGGTTTTGGGCTGAGGCAATGTCGACGGCGACATACATGATAAACAGATCACCCTCAGTACCTTTGGACGGAGACACGCCGCAGAGAGTGTGGACCGGTAGGGAAGTATCCTACCGGCATCTGAAGGTGTTCGGGTGTCTCGCATACGTGCATGTGGCAAAGGACCGGAGAGGAAAGTTAGATCCAAAGACCCGGCCATGCATATTCCTCGGTTACGGTGACGACGAGTTCGGCTACCGAGTATGGGACCCGGTCGACAAGAAGATATTCAGGAGTCGAGATATCATCTTCATGGAGGACAAGACACTCGCCGACTGGGAGTCGGAGAAGAAGATGAAGAGCTCCAAGTCGACCGGTGAGGATCAACTCTACGAAGAGCAGTCCCGACCGGCAAGGGACCGGTTAGCACTCGAGGATCCGGCCGAAGACGGTGGAGAAACAGAACCGGCCGAGGAAGATAAAACTGATACCGGAACCGGCCCCGATCCCGAAATGGATTCGGATGAAGAGGAAACGGAGGAGCCGGTTACCGAAGCTCCGGAACGGAGATACCCTCTAAGAGAGAGAAGGGCCCCCCGGAGATTTCCGGAACCAGAGCACGTGCTGCTAACCGACGAGGGGGAGCCGGAGAGTCTTGAAGAAGCAAAGCTTGACACCCATAGCCGCAGGTGGTTAAGTGCCATGCAGGAGGAGATGGATTCCTTGCATGAGAACCACACATATGAACTTGTGGAGTTGCCGAAAGGAAAGCGGGCACTTCGAAACAAGTGGGTGTTCAAGCTGAAACCGGGAGATGTCGAAAACCCCCCGAGATACAAAGCCAGGATCGTGGTGAAGGGGTTCCAGCAGAAGAAGGGCGTCGACTTCGACGAGATATTTGCCCCGGTAGTGAAGATGACCTCCATCCGGACGGTGCTGAGCATAGCGGCAAGCATGGACCTCGAGGTAGAACAGATGGACGTGAAGACGACATTCCTTCACGGTGACCTCGAAGAAGAGATCTACATGCAGCAACCGGAAGGATTCGAGAAGAAAGGGAAGGAGCACCTGGTATGCCGGTTGAAGAAGAGCCTTTACGGACTGAAGCAGGCTCCCCGGCAATGGTACCGGAAGTTCGACTCTTTCATGACCAACGAAGGGTACCACAAAACGCAGTCCGATCACTGCGTGTTTGTGAAGAAGTTCGAAGGAGGAGACTTTCTAATACTCCTCCTGTATGTGGACGACATGTTGATCGTCGGACGGGACCAGGGCAAGATACGGATGCTGAAGAAAGCGCTTCACCGAACCTTCTCAATGAAGGACCTGGGTCCGGCGAGGCAAATACTAGGGATGCATATCATCCGGGACCGGAAGAAGAAGCAGTTGTGGTTGTCACAGGAGAAGTACGTGACAAAGGTGCTTCACCGGTTCAACATGTCGGAAGCAAGACCGGTCGGGTCAACCCTCCCGGCAAACTGCAAGCTGTCCAGCAAGCAAAGCCCCAAGACAAAGGCTGAGAAGGAGGACATGATGAAAGTACCATATGCCTCTGCCGTCGGAAGCTTGATGTACGCAATGGTGTGTACAAGACCGGACATAGGATATGCAGTCGGAGTGGTGAGCCGGTACATGAGCAATCCCGGCAAAGAGCACTGGAACGCGGTCAAGTGGATACTCCGATACCTGAAGGGCACGGCAAACGTGTGCCTCCGATTCGGCTCCGGTAAGCCCGAACTCGACGGCTTTACCGATTCGGATATGTCGGCTGATGCAGATACCAGCCGGTCCACATCAGGGTATGTGATGACGTATGCAGGGGGAGCTGTTTCGTGGCAGTCGAGGCTGCAGAAGACGGTTGCATTGTCAACCACGGAGGCGGAGTACATGGCGGCTGTTGAAGCCGGCAAGGAAATGATATGGATGAAGGACTTCATTAGAGAGCTCGGTATCCGGCAGGAGGAGTACAGACTCTACTGCGACAGTCAGAGTGCCATCCACCTTGCGAAGAATGCGGCCTATCACTCCCGGACGAAGCACATCCAACGTAGATACCACTGGATCCGGGAAAGGATAGAAGACAAGGAGTTCGTGCTGACGAAGATCCACACGGACGAGAACGGGTCGGATATGCTGACCAAGGTACTTACACCTGACAAGCTGGAAGCATGCCGGAAGAGGATCGGATTGGAGAGACATCCCATGCCAAAGTGAAGGGGGAGTTTGTTGGGATTTTCGGTCCCTCCGGATGGGATGTCCGGAGATGAATAACGGCAATCCCGGTTACGGTTACAGTTACGGTCCCGGCTACGGAGCCGGATGATGAAGACCCCGGCTACGGAGCCGGATGACGAATGTACCCGGAGAGAGATCCGGATGCGGGGACATATTTGTGAATATGTTTGCCAAGGGCCCTTGAGGCTATATTTGTAAATAACCCGAAAGTCATATGTGTATAAATATGACTTAGGGCAAACAGTTTTATTGTTGTTGCTCATTTTTTTTGTTTTCAGCAGAGAGAGCAAAGTGAGAGCAGCCGAGAGAGAGAGAGAGAGAGAGAAAGGAAGAGGTCGACGCCTCGGAGTAATACCGCCGCCTGTGGCGAAGGCAGTGAGCTCAAGGTTGTTGCCTTGTAGCTTCACCATTGTACATCTCTGTGTATAGTGATAGTTGGAGTTGGAGGACTCCCGTGGTTTTTCCCATTTAGGGTTTTATGGATTCCTCACTACGCTCATGTCGCCGAACCGTTATATGGACTACTAAAGAAAAGAATAAAGTTCGAATGGCGAGACGAGCACACAGAGGCGATGCGAAGATTAAAGAAACTGCTTCTTGAAGCTCCGGCACTAAGGAAGGCCGACTATGCCGAAGGGAAACCAATTTACGTGACTGTAGATACGAGCCCAACCGGAATCGGGTGGGTCATCAATCAAGAAGGTGAAGATAATGCGCGATATGCCGTCCGGTTCGGAGCAAAGGTTCTCAGCGAACGGCAACAAAGATATGCCCAAGTCAAACGGGAACTTTGGGGTATTGTGTCGGTAGTGAAGACGGACAAAGATTACCTGATCGGGTCAGAAGTGATAATAGAGACAGATTGTCTCCCAATTCTCGGAATGGTCTCGGGATGTGCGACCCCAGATCTTGCTATGCTAAGGTGGATTGCCTACATCAAGTCTTTAAACCCAGAGATCCGTCACATCGCAGGGAAGAAGAACGCCATGGCTGACATGTTGTCGAGGGCAAGATTTTCAAATGGAAGTAACATGGTTTCGGAAGATGAAGATGTCGCCCTCAACTTCTTCAAGATGGCTCGATTGTCGGCGGAAGACCAGGACACGCAAACTCTCCACGCCTTCAACGAGAACGAGTACGAAGGAGAATGGTTACTCATCGGTAGATTCCTAAGAACATTGACGACAGATGCTTCGTTAACAAAGGAGGAGGCCCTACGAATCCGAAAGAAAGCTTACCGATACTTCTTGAAGGGAGGATTCCTTTGGCGACATCCAAAAAGAAGGACAGGAATACCACGTCGAGTGGTGGTAAAGAAAGAAGAGCAAGAGACGCTGATGACCGAATTCCACGAGAGTGCTTAGGCAGGTCATAGAGGAACATGGGCGACGTTCGAAAAATTGAAGGAGAAGTATTGGTGGCCAAGCATGTACAAAGATGTACTCCATTTCGTGTCCACATGTGAAACTTGCCAAATATATTCAAATATACGTCATCGTGATGAGTTAAAGCCGACATACCCACTCACCATTCACTTCAAATGGATGGTGGATCTGGTCTCGATGCCAATGGGAGTGGGACAAATGAAGTACTTAGCGCTCGCAAGGGAAGACTTGACAAATCAAGTGGAAGGACGAGCCTTGACAAATAAGACGACTTCAGCCGTTTGTAAATTTTTACTTGAAGATGTTGTTTGCCGATATGGATGTGTAGGGAAGATAGTGGCCGACCGAGGGGAGTTGGACGCGCACGAAGCGACGGAGCTCTTCGAAAGACTAGGCGTGAAGCTCTCCCTCATGACTGCCTACAATCCGGAAGCAAATGGGAAGATCGAGCGAGGGCATGGACCTATCGTTAAAGCCATCATACGGGCATGCAACGGTCGAGTCGGGAATTGGCTACGACTATTACCCTATGCCTTGTGGGCCGATAGAACAACACATAGCTCGGTGACAGGGTATATGCCGACGGAGCTTATGTATGGACAAAAGCCGATTATGCCCATCGAAAGGACGATCGCCTCATGGGTAGCGATACCGTGGGAGAACGAGACGAGCCGAGAAGAGTTATTAGCGGCGCGGATAAGGCAACTTGAAAGAAGACTTGAAGATTTAGAAAAAGCGCGAAAGATGATGAAGGCAACCCGAGTAAAGAACAAAGTTCGGTTCGACAACACGCATCGACTTCGTCCCAAGAAGATTGAAGAAGGGGATTGGGTTTTGGTTTACGACAACACCCTTGACAATCAACACAGTATAGCAAGGAAGTTTGCAAGAAGATGGTTCGGGCCGTATGTGGTCACAAGTGCCAACGATAATGCCACATACCACCTTGCGGAACTAGACGGATCAAGGTTGGCCGTACCCATTGCGGGAAAAAGAGTAAAGATTTTCAAGAAAAGACAAGACAAGGATCCTGACCTCGATTACCTCGACGATGAACATAATAGGGCGGATGAAAATGAAGACATGGAGGAATCTAATTGATCATCGTAGCTAAAATCTCACTTCTTCTCTTCTTGGCACGTACCGGAGGACGTGCAGTTTGGTGGGGGTGGATGTCGTGAAGATTTTCGGCAATAGTGTGAAAATCCTATAAAACGTACGAAATCGAGTATGAATCACATAGTACAATAATTGTGAAGATAACATTTTAAATAGATTTAATATCTAAGTACAAAATGATGGAGGTTTCGAATGCACTTTATTACACGAGAAACGGACAACTAAATGTCAAGATATGAGGGTATAAAGTTTGTAAAAGGAAAGGAGAAAATTGTGAGATATCCCACATAGGCACGACAAATACAACTCTCATCATATATAAAGTGGAGTAAAAGATATTATCTTTGTGTTTATGTGTGGAGCATAGAGAGTTCAAGGTAACTTGAACTAAGAGTGGAGGTGGGCTAGCTACTCGTAAAGGGTTTTGGCCAACCAAAACCGGACCGGCGATGGAGCCGATGATCCGACGACATCTGGCACCAGTATCCGGCGACGGCATCCAGCGAATCGGCGTCTGGCGACTAGATAAATAAATATATAAATATATATACATATTTACATATACAAAGAGGGCAAGTAAGGATTAGAACCATGCACCTCCAAGTTAGGAGTCAAATGGCTTACCATTAAGCCATGCTATTTAGTTGAAATTATATTTCTATCATTGTACTTTTACATGTAAATTCTCATACATGAGAACTAAAATGAGTGACATGGTTATCATGCACCACATGTAATACATAAGCGCCAAATGGCAAACATGTAATTTATGCATGTCTTGTACCCTCACATGCATCATATGCATGAGAGCATCTATAAAAGAGGGAAGGGGGAGGAGAAAAAACACGGTTTTTTTTATGAAAATTAAGAGGAAGAAATTCGTTATCAAATTGATCGTGTAATCTCAACTTCTCTCTTTCCCAATCTATCTTAAGTACTTTCTCGCCAAAGCTTGTATCGACTCTAAATCCTTCTGGTCCAGAACCCCGGCGGTTTCGCCTCACGATTCGCGCGTAGTGACGGATTTTCACGACACCGCAATCCCCTACACATGCTAGAGCACGTAATGTTGTCTACTAGACACACCATTGCTTCTCTATAACTTAGGTCACATATTTATCATTGTTATGAGGTGTGGTGTTAGGACATGGGCCACAATGAATATATTCGTCAACAAATGCATACCTTGGTGCATAGAACGTAACCTTCACATTCTTTTGCTCAAACATTCAAAAATCATACATTTGCAAATGAATGTGTATGTTATGAAAACTTTTTTTTGACCAATTAAAACTTTTTTTTTTCACTTTTTACCTTAATAGAAAGTTTACCTTATTGTAAATAATGAATACAAAAGTATGGTATTTACCATACTTTGAGGGTGTTACCATATACTCGAATGATCGAAACATATTGGAATGCGAATGCATGTATGTTACGTATGGTTCATACTATGCGTTGGTGTGAACATATAT
Organism: Azolla caroliniana; assembly: GCF_043228905.1. Classification (NCBI taxonomy): domain Eukaryota; kingdom Viridiplantae; phylum Streptophyta; class Polypodiopsida; order Salviniales; family Salviniaceae; genus Azolla; species Azolla caroliniana. Next base: position 8,616,418 of record NW_028230456.1, on the reverse strand, counting down.
ATTCAACAATCTAACTATCATGCTTTTGATAGAGTATGTGTTCTACCTTTGACTAAAATTAACTCTTAGTGTATGAACACTTACGATTCATCTATCTCTCTATTTATCTTGTCATCATTGCTCTTATTTGGGCCCTCCCTTGGAATGTATTTAAACTCTTCACATGTAATCTTATGCATGGTAGTTTTTGGCCTTTCGATTTCTTTATTGTATTCGAAGTATATTGTGTGCCATAGGTTTTATTCATTTCATGTTGAGCTCAAGTGCCTTGTCGCATGTAGGTCACGATACATACAAATGTCAAGTTGAATTTGACAACTTGGTATTTCTCATGATAAAAATCACAACCAATCCCATACTTTTTGAAAATGTGTACCATATAAACTGATGTGTAGTTGTTTTTGGGTAGACAAATTTACTTAAGAGACATAGCATGTCTAAACATAAGGCGATAATGTCACAAGTGCGGTGAACATATGAAATGCTTTCTAAATACATAACCATTAAAATAAAATTTAAGTACGAGGAATTATAATTGAAAAAATGTTGCAACACCTTGTTTTATGTTTTTGGGTGCTTGGTTTAAGACAAGTATTCATGACATGGATTGTTTTATGTTCTGAGGTACTAGGTATAATGCAAGTATTAATGATGTGGATCGTATTAGATTTTATTCGTCATACATGAAGTCCTTGATCATCGCAATAAGGTAATTCCTCTATCATATGTTCTCTCATTTTTTTAACATGGTAACGGTTATCAAGCGCATAGGTTTTTTCCCTCTTCATAATATAGAAATGGGTCAAATGTTTGGGGATTATACACATGGTCTCTTGTTGATGGCTTTGAGGCAGTTTATGGTATATCAACCCAACGGTTTGGAATAATTTATGTTGATGAAGAGTTCAATAAATATCCGAGGCTCTTTGCATTATGGTTTAAGAATATGCTAGTTGCATACAATTCTAGTAAATCATGTATGTGAACCACATTCTAAAACATTCGCTTTTGATTTTAATCTTATTCATCTTAAATTTTGATTTTGAAATCCTTTAAGAGAACTTATCATGTGTTATATTTTATTCTAGACTAGCGCTTTACAAAGTTAAATGTCTATGTATGGTGGACCTTTTTTTATCCAAGTGAGCGGATAAAACTTCATTGTGTGAACTTGCCATCAAATGACTGATCTATCGCAAGCCTCATCTCTGTAGCTTGACACAGGGCCCAAGGTAACATTGTAATAGTTAAGCTTTGTTTTTACTTTTCACATTGTTCCTCCTCCATTACACACTTAGCTATAAGAACAAAGGGGGACTTTAAGTTCACAAAATACCGATGAGTTACCAATAGTTAAATACCCAAACACATATACATGAACAATTACAAATTACATAATTCAATACAAAAACATATACACATTAAACACATGTGCATGTACATTCACACTCAAATATATGCACTAGCACACACAAATATAACTCTTTCACTCACTTTCGTCTAAACACATATATTCTTACACAATATTTACAAATATTTCCAGAATCAAATAAGACTACACGTAGGGGAGCCCATTAAATCAAAATAACATTGCCTTCAACGAAGACAATGATGGTTCAAATGGGCCGCTTCAGGGTTGGAATGGAGTGAGAAGAATATGCCATCAATACAATAAAACGAAAATGGGGATCTCATTCAATACCACAAATCAATTTGTGTCTCTAGGTATGTAGATAACAATCAACCTTGCATTGCCTCCCTAGAAGTGATAACTACTAATGGAGGAGTTCAATGATCGGCAAGTGCACACAAATTGGTCCCGACAAAAGAAATGAACCCACTAGGAAAGAGTGCTTCGATGATCAATATAGGAAAAAGCATTAAAAGAAGTTGTCTGAGAAGATCAATGCTAAAAAGAAGGCAAGAATGAAATTGGAGCTAAAGGCTGAAGAAGAAGTTAAGTATCGTGCACCTCCTCATCAAATATGGCTGATGATATGACAAACGAGAATGTGAAAAGGAATGAGAAGGATAATACAAAGGTTAATGTGAGACATACATAAAAGAGGAAGAGAGAAGAGAGAAAAGACCAACTAGGAATGCTCTAGAGAAAGTAAAAAAGAAGGCATATGTAGATTCAAGGTGTAGACTTCCATGTTCACCCACATAATGCAAGAAAGAAAAAATCATTAGAACCACAACCTTTTGTCTTAATCTCATAATTTCTAGAAACCTTTATTAAGAATCCAATCAAAGAGAAATTCTTGTGTCATTTGAGGATACCTCACACTTAGTACATGTCTTTGTCTGTGCCATGGCCAAATTGTTCTATGCCCTTTATTTGGAAAAAATGACGTGAGTGGTTGTTATGATATCATGTTGTTGCTTAAATGTGCATTCCTATTAAACTCAAGTAGGAGTGTGGGGGACCCTGTTGAGAATCGAACTCAACTTCCCATAGAGACAGTGTTCACACTAGCTAGTGGACATCATAGTAGGCTAGATTTGTAATTAGTAGAAAGGGCACTTGCCCTAGATCAGTTGGTATTGAAACCAACCTTTTGTAACTTAGTTACTGTTGGATGTAATATACAGTTTCTTGTCTAGATCTCTCTCTCCCTCCCTCCCTCCCTCTCTCTCTCTCTCTCATTCTCTCTTGTCTCACGTGCGCGCACACACACACACACACACACACACACACACACACACACACACACACTCCTTCCGTTGCACAGAATCACTCTCGATTCTTTACATGGTATTAGAGCGCACTGTTGTGAAGATTCTAGGCCATTGGGGGAAACATCGCCAAATGCATGGGAACGTGGGTGTGCACAAGTGCACCCCTTTTTTTTTGTACTAATTCATGTAAGTACTAGGTGTCGGTAGGTTTTGTGGATTACTAGGAAGTTAGGCACTATTAGAGGATTTAATATTGCATGGGTAGGGGCACGGAAACAAAGGTGAGATAACGAGAGCACATCAAGAAGAGAATCTAGGAGAGAATATTGAGGAGTCATTAAACCTGATGTAACTACTACTCCTTGTGCTATAAAAGGGGTGGCCTTAGACTATTTGAGGGTTCTTTTTTTTTGAGAAGCAGAGGACGTTACCGAATAGGAAGAAGTAGCTCGTTCACTCGTTCTCTTCCGACCCTCTACGACCAAACCCTGGGAGGAACCCTCGGCATGCGTCAAATGCCCGTGCGCTCCCTGCCAGATGTCCCCTTTCTTCCGTGTGTTTGCTCTAGAGCTCGAAGTTCGGTTCCCGGCTCTAACCGGCTGTATTCCCTGCACTTCACGCGCGCGTCCTAACTACTATTGACAATCTATTCCTTTACTTTACGTTGTTTTTTTTCCCCTTGTGTTGTTCTTGCGTTGCTATTCTCTCGTACTGCATTGAGTACGAAACCTACGACCACCTCCTTCCTACCCCTCTTTGTCTGATTCACAGTGTTTGTGTGTACACAACTCGCGAGTCTCTTCCTCCTTTCTCGATTCCTTGGTTCAAGACTCCCATGATCCTGCCTCGTTTCTACGCATCCGCGCGGAATACCGCGACATATTTGGTGAACCCGATGTGAAACAGGGGCGGCAAAGGAATCTGAAGATGAGAGGGAGCGAACTCACCGAAGCGATGGCGGTGGCTGTAGACCGCCTATTTAGCGCTTGTGAGGGCACGAGTGCCCTTGACAGGGCCATAGAGGTGACGGTCGACAAGATAGGCCGGTTCGGTGGGAAAGATGCCACAAGTTACCTTGAGGCCTACAAGTCCGAGATGCAGATGAGGAACATTCCGGAGGATAGAAGACTGCCTGGGTTTCCTCGGGTCGTGACGCCAAGCATCCATGCGGAAGTGCTCGAAGTACAAGCGGGCTACCGTGATTGGGTGGACTTCGCGGGGCGGATTCTCGAACGGTACAACTTCGATGACTCGCTCCGGCTATCGAAGAAGGCTTTCATGAATTGGGTTGATAGCCCTGGCAAAGGTCGGAACGCATCGACGCTCCTTCATGAGTTTGAGTCACGGTTCGTGCGGTTCTCCACATTGGACCGGACTGTGCTTGACACGAGCAAGGTCTTGCTCTTTGATAAGTCGTTTGACTTGCTCGACCGCAATAATGTGGGTCTCCTTTTAGAGACGAACGACGGACTCACGGTCGACAGGGCCGTGGTCAAAGGGGTGTGTGGCCGGATTGACAAGCGCAGAGACTGGAAAGAAAAGGGGTCCTCGATAGTCGGACCGATCGTCGAAATGAGGGCCGAGCCGACGCCAACCCGAATGGAACAAACGAGAAGGTGGCTGAAGTCAGGCCCAGCCCCGGGAAACGTAGTCATGGGACCATCCGGGGGCGCGACTCTATAAGAGCTAACAAAAATGGTGTGCGATCTCCAGATCCCTTAGGCCCAAAGGGGCAACGAAGGCCAGCCCCGCGACCGGCGATCGGCGTCCAACCAAAGGTGCATATGGTGTGATGCTCTCGGCCATGCTCGGAGAGATTGTGCCGACTTCGGCGAAGCACTCAGGAGCAACGTGGTGTACCTTTCGAATGGCAGGGTGCACGCGAGCGACACATGGAGGATGCTCGAAGTAAACCCCGGATGAGGTGGCATGAAGAGGTTGATGGAGGAGGCCACGACACGGCACATCCAAGCCATCTACTACTCGGCCTCGGCCGGCATTCACGTAGGTGGAAAGGTGACTAACACCGATACAAACCCCGAGTTTTGGCCGGTGGTACCGGAAACCTTCTCTAAAAGGAGGTTGAAGAAGGAAGAAGCTAACTGTTGGAAAAATGAGTACGCAATGTCACTGGATGGAGCGACCCGGTTGAGAAAGTACCGGCTTTGTGGAAGCCGCGTGCCAGAACTATGAGGTTTTGGTCGATGATAAGCGGGCCGGAAAGACCGGAGGAGCGGGCCCTTTGGGGAGGTATGACACCCGGAGCGGACCCATTCAGGAGAACGAGAAGGCCAAGGTTCCGAGCTTCTGGTTAATCTCAGAAATCGTGAAAACAACGGACCTACGAAAGGTCCTGGAGGAGCGAGTCCTCGATAGTCGCGTAGAACTCACACTGAGAGAAGTGCTAGGCACAACAAGGAGAGAGTTCCATGACAGCATCGTGGATCTCGTAAAAAGGAAGCGTCTCGCGACGGAGCCAGAACCAGAGAAGTTGGTTGAAGTAAGGGTGGCACTGCTCGACGAAGTGGCCACGGAGGACAAGCTTGCAGAAAGCCACTGTACAAGGCCGCACTGGGCAAGAGCAACGACAAAAACCCCGGTTCGTATCAGGGATGTGAAGGAACCAGTGGTGGCGTTGATCGACCAAGGGTCGGAAATTAACCTAATGTCCATGGACTTCTATAAGAAGGGGAAATGGCCCATCCACACCAAGCATAGGTGGAAGATATGCGCGGCTACGAGGGCCACAGAGAGTTGCACAGGGCATGTCCGAATGTCAGAGTAAGTGTCGGGGACGTCGAGATAGACCAACACTTTTTCGTGCAAGAGACATCTTCCCATTTGGTCATCCTTGGCGAGCCATACATCATGGCAACTCGAATGGAGACCAAAGTGCTAGACAATGGTTTGGCCTACGCAAGGGTAAAGAGTCAGGACGACCGTCACTCTGTCCAGTTTTTGACAGTGTGGCAGAATCATGAGCGTAATAAGGAGACCCTCGGCAATAATGGCAGAGAGGCTATTTAGAAAGGACTATCAAGGCGTGGGGCCGCAGTAGTCCGGACGACCGGAACAAACCCCACACTTGTACAATAGGAAGGAATATTTTGTTCTCCAATAACGGAGGTTGTACCATAACCGGCATTAGCGGTCGAGAAAGGAAACATGCCGAGGCGCGCTTAAAGGTGTGCGGAGCCTTGGGCCACAACGAGGGGATTGACAATGCCGTGGAGGCGGTCTCAGTTGATGACACCCTTGGAGAAATCGAGAGGGTAGTCGAAGGTTTTGTAAGTGAGGACCGGGTCATACCGGTTAACTTAGTCGAGATGTACGAAGTCATTGCGGACTTCAAAGGGGAAATCGGGGTGCATCGGACCACTCACGCGGACACCAAGTACAAGACTGTGGACTGGAAGGTGAAGCTAGTTGCGGCTCCCTTGCCAGAGGGCCGTTGGGAACGAATAAAGAGGGTCACTACCAACCCAAGCTTTCGAGATCTGGCCAGCATAGGACACCGGTTCCCCGACAAGACGCTACGAGTGCTGAAGATAGGTGGGGGTGGCTTCCTACTGTCGGCAGAAGAGGACCGGTTCAGGAGGATGCTCGAGAGGCACGGTAAAGCCTTCACATTCTTGCTGGGAGAGATCGGGTGCGCCGACCCAACTGTTGTCGAACCAATGGTAATCTTTACGGTGCCGCACGTGCCATGGAGTCTCAAGCCAATTCAGGTGCCAAGAGCTCACATTCCGATGTTGATGGAACTTCTTAAGCAGAAAGTGGAGTTGGGCATCCTCGAACCATTGGTTGTCCCTTACTCCAACCGGTGGTTTACAATACCAAAAAAGAATGGCATGCTACGCTTCATTCAGGACTTGCAGCTGTTGATGGAGCTTCTTAAGAAGAAAGTGGAGCTGGGCATCCTCGAACCATCGGTTGTCCCTTACTCCAACCAGTGGTTTACAATACCAAAAAAGAATGGCACGCTACGCTTCATTCAGGACTTGCAGCCGGTCAATAAGGTGACCATTTTCAATACTGGAATTGGACCGCCAATCGACAAGTTTGTGGAAGCCTTCGCAGGGAGGTCCATATACTCGATCGGAGACCTATACTTGGGGTGCGATCAATTCTAGCTAGCCGTCGAAAGCAGGGACATCATGACGATGCGAACCCCTCTCAACTTAGTTTGGATGTGTACCCTACCGCAAGGAGGGACCAACTCGGTGGCACACATGGTGAATGTGATGAACAAAAGTACTGAGGGACTGCATCCTAGACATCACCATGCCATTCCTGGATGATATTCCTATGAAGGGGTGTTTGGAGGACACGAAGGATGAGTCGACTGGAGCAAACGGATACTATAGGTTTCTCATGGACCACATCTCCGATTGCGAAAAGATACTATAGAGGCTTGATGGCGGTTGACTTACCTTCTGCAGGGAGAAGTTGGTTTTCGGACAACGAGAGATCTTAGTGGTCGGCCACCTGTGCAGGCCGTATGGTCAAAGGCCATCCTCGGCAAAGGTAGAGGCCATCTCGGTAATGAAAGAGGAGTGCAGATCCATTATGGAGGTTCGGCGTTTCTTGGGAGCATGCGCCTTCTACCACATTTGGATACCGCACTACACGCATGTCGCCGAGCCACTCTACGGCTTGCTGAAGAAAGGCAGGAATTTCGAATGGGCCGAAGAGCACATGGAGATAGTCCGGAGACTAAAACAAATGCTTACAACTACACCGGCTTTACGGAGAGTTGTATACAAACCGGACACTCCGGTTTACATCATGGTAGACACCAGCCCGACCAGAATAGGATGGGTCGTAAATTAGGAAGATGAGAACGACACGTGTGTCCCCATCTGGTTCGGCAGGAAGGTATTGAACGAGCGGCAGCGAGGATACGCCTAGGTCAAGCGTGAACTATGGGGTATCGTTTCGACGGTTAAGGTCGACAAGGACTACTTAATCAGGACAGAAGTGATTGTAGAAATGGACTGCCTACCGATCCTCGATATGATTTCCAGATGCGCAACTCCTGACCTAGCCATGCTTAGATGGATTGCATACAATAAGTCCCTGAACCCAGAAATACGGCACATTTCTGGAAAAGACAACGCCATGGTCGATATGCTTTCCAAAGCGAGGTTCGAGAACAAGGATGGCATGGTCTCAGACGACGAAGAGGTCGGCACATACTTCTTCAAATCAACATGGATGAAGGTAAATAGGAGAAGCACTCCGCCCCTAAATGAGTTCGACGACGACGACTACGACGGGGAGTGGCTTCTAATCGGAAGGTTCCTAAGAACGATGACGGTGGACGCATCATGGACAAGGGAGGAAGCGAGTCAACTCTGGAAGAGGGCGTACAGGTGCTTCCTACGAAATGGGAAAATATGGAGGCATTCGAAGAAGCGGAACGACGCGCCACTCCAGGTAGTAATGGGAACCGGGGATCAAGTGAAGCTAATATCGGAGTTCCAAAAAGCCCTTGGTCTGGGCATCGGGGTACATGGGCCACGTTTGAGAACCTAAAGGATAAGTACTGGTGGCCGGGAATGTATAAAGGCGTACACCACTTCGTGTGGACATGCGAGAGCTGTCGGATGCACTCGGTGGTTCGACACCACGATGAGCTGCACCCGACTTACTCGCGAGCCATACACTTCAAGTGCGATGCTGATGGGAGTAGGACAGATGTGATACCTGGTGCTAGCAAGGGAAGACCTGACAAACTAGGTGGAGGGCCGAGTGTTGACAAACAAGCCCACCACGGCTGTGTGTAAGTTTTTGATTGAAGATGTCGTCTATTGGTACGGGTGTGTAGGAAAGATTGTGGTTGATTGAGGAGAGCTGGATGCGGGGGAGGCCAAGGAACTGTTTGACTGACTAGGGGTGAAGTTGACCCTCACAATGGCGTACAACCCAGAAGCGAACGGGAAGGTCAAGCGGGGCCATGGACTGATCGTAAAGGCCATAGTACGCGCATGCAAAGGACGAGTCAGCAACTGGCCGAGACTACTCCCTTAAGCGCTATGGGTGGACCAGACTACTCACAGTTCAGGCAAAAACCCATCATGGCTGCGGAGCTCATGTTCGGGCAAAAACCCATCATGCTAGTGGAACAAACAATTACCTCCTGGATGGCGGTCAATTGGGCCGATGAAATGAGCCGAGAAGAGTTGTTGGTGGCACGTATCTGACAACTCGAGCGAAGGCCAGAAGACGTGGAACGGGCGATAGCGAGGGTAAAATAGGTACGGAGTAGAAACAAGGCCAAGTTTGACCGGACGCACCGACTTTGGCCAAAGAAGATTGAGGAAGGCGACTAGGTGCTGGTCTATGACAACCGTCTTGACAACCAACATCGGTCTACGCGTAAGTTCGCAAAACGGTGGTTCAGGCCGTATGTGGTGACTTGGGCAAATGATAGCGCGACATACCATCTCGCGGAGCTCGACGGGACCCAGATGATGACACTGGTAGCAGGGAAGCGGATAAAGGCCTTCAAAAGGGGGAATGAAGCGGAACCGAACCCGACGATGGGAATCGAAAGCGATGACTCGGACCGGGAGGACGAGTAACGGTTGGCCCTGGAATCCTACACTAAACTCGCGACCTGGCACATACCAGAGGATGTGCGGTTTGGTGGGGGTGGATGTTGTCAAGATTCTAGGCCATCGTGGGAAACGTCGCCAAATGCATGGGAACATGGGTGTGCACAAGTGCACCCTTTTTCTTTGTACTAATTCATGTAAGTACTAGGTGTCGATAGGTTTTGTGGATTACTAGGAAGTTAGGCACTGTTAGAGGATTTAATATCGTGTGGGTAGGGGTGCAAATACAAAGGTGAGATAACGAGAGCACATCAAGAAGAGAATCTAGGAGAGAATATTGAGGAGTCATTAAACCTGATGTAACAACGACTCCTTGTGCTATAAAAGGGGCGGCCTCAGACTGTTTGAGGGATTGTTTTTTTTTTGAGAAGTAGAGGACGCTACCGAACAGGAAGAAGTAGCTCGTTCACTCATTCTCTTCTGACCCTCTACGACCAAACCCTGGGAGGAACCCTCAGCTTGCGTCAAACGCCCGCGCGCTCTCAGCCAGATGCCCCCTTTCTTCCATGTGTTTGCTCTAGAGCTTGAAGCTCTGTTACCGGCTCTGACCGGTTGTATTCCCTACGCTTCACGCGCGCGTCCTACCTACTATTGACAATCTATTCCGTTGCTTTACGTTGGTTTTTTCCCCCCTTGTGTCGTTCTTGTGTTGTATTCTCTCGTACTACATTGAGTCCGAAACCTACGACCACCTCCTTCCTACCCCTCTTTGTCTGATTCACGGTGTTTGTGTGTACACGACTCGCGAGCCTCTTCCTCCTTTCTCGATTCCTTGGTTCAAGACCGTCGTGGTCCTGCCCCGTTTCTACGCATCCACACGGAATACGGAGACAACGCGGTAGCTTGATCCAAGCCCATCGCCTTTATGTGTGTTTTGCTCAAGCTCGTAAAGAACCAGTTGATCACTGTAGCAACCATTTCTGCACAACTCGCATCAAGAGTAGAAAAAGTTCGACAATGAACACCTACATGGGAATCGCTCTTCCTACCGAGAAGCTCGATAGAACAAACTTCACATCTTGGGAGTACAAGATGCCTCAGTACCTTGTCAAACAAGGTTACTGGAGCTACATCGAGGGAGCTCACAAAACGCAACCCAACCCGACACACGCCGACTACCTATCTAATAGAGAGATGATAGAAAGAAGAGAGAAGGAAGATATATAGATCCAAAACCACAAAGGTCTATTGATAATGAATAATCATGATGGAAGGAAGAGAGAAAGATGATACATAAATCCAAGTCTACAAAGATATATGGATAACAACACAACCACACTACATGAATAGGCAAGAAAAAACACCACAAGAAGTAAACTCCCCACCACCACCTTACTCTTCTTGCTTTATATGAAGTTCTCCTCTACTAGATAAGTTTCCCTTGCTTTCTTTTTTATGCTTTTTTTAGAGTTTTTCATCAACTTGTCCTATTCTTATCTATGACACAACATCTTCAAATAGTCATATCTCCCTCTTCCGAGCTCCAAATTTAGAGCTTTAAAAAGCTATGGATAGCTAGATTCACAAGAGTTCTTACCAATATTAGCACATTATATTTGGCTTCCAAACGAATGAGTTATGAGAGTTCTTTGTAGACTATGTTTTGGTGGCCCGCTTTTTTCTTCTTTTACTTTTCTCCATCTTTCTTGCATTTAGTTTGACTTATCCTTGAGACCTTGGTTCATGATCTTGCCCTCCGGATGTGAACGCACCATACCTTATATTCTTGTAGACTTCAATACCTTGAATTCTAAAAACACTTTCACACTATCGTGGGAGCAGGTAGCGAGCCGTGTGTTGTACTGCCTTGTGTCATGCGTTCATGACGACATGTTGGGCTATATTCGTGACTCGAAATGTCAAGAATAGTACTAAAACAGAGAGAGAATGATGATAACATATGATATATTATGTGAAGAGTAAATACAAAATATCTATAATGCCTTGTGCCTCCTTTATAGTGTTCTCAAGACTAGTCCTGAAGCTTCTAGAATGTTCTAGAGAAATCTAGGATATACCTTAATGTTCTATAGTAAAACTTAAATGAAAATAATATTCTACGTATTACAATAGATAGTGTAATGGTCAAGAGCTCGACCCATATAGCATAAGGTCATGGGTTCGAGTCTTGCCATATCATGACATTATTCCCCCTTAAAATGACGAGTGTTACAAGTAGGCGTTGATTGGGGACCAGGTTTGTCCGGATACTATCGGTGGAAATCAGCAAGAAGATCCAAAGCATTGGCAACATGCTTGACGGGTTCCCAAGTACGTTCGCTCAGACTATAGCCGAGCCAATCGACCAAATAACAAAGTTTGTTGCAAACAAACTTGGAGTCGAGGACGACAACAACTTCATACTCCAGGCTGGCTGTGGCGGTGTAACACGATTGGGAATAGTGTTGGCCTGATACACGGTTCGAGAAGAGAACTATGGAAGACCGGATGTATCTGAAGGTGCGGAGGAAAGATCAAGGCGGAACGTGACATCATTAATCTTGGCGGTAATACGGAAAGGACCGAGTCGTTGATAATCCAATTTGTCATGATGTGACGACGTAAGAGCCATACTCGATCTCTGATGGCAAATGAGGAGGGAAGCTAATGACGATTTGCATAAGTCTTCCATGTGTGTTGAGCATGACGAAGATGAGTAGATAGATCCGTCTGAATTTGGTAGCTGGAGTGTCGATCACAGACCAACGAGGATGAGAACTGGTATAAGCGTAAAATGGGGAGACCCGAGTGGAGGAGTGAATAGCGTTATTATAAGAAAACTCCGCAAAGTGGAGAATATCAACCCAATCATGTTGATAACTCAGAAAACACCGGAGGTATTGTTCCAGCATTTGATTTGTTCATTCTGCCTGCCCATCGGTCTGGGGATGGTAGCCAGAGGAGAGGTTACAAGAGACCTTGAGCATCTTGAAGAGATGCTTCCAAAATTTGGAGAAGAATTGAGGTCCTCGATCATTGATGATACTGTCTAGGAGGCCATGATGCCGAAATACCTCATGCATGACAAGGGCGGCGGTTTCCTCACTAGTGATGGCCTTAGTACAAGGCACAAAATGTGCCATCTTAGTATATGGGTCAACGACGGTTAAGATAGCATTGAAGCCCTTCGAGACTGGAAGATCTGTGATAAAATCAAGACAAATGGATTGCCACAGCTTACTTGGAATTGGTAAGGACTCCAACAAGCCATGTGGATGATGTCGTGACATCTTTGCTCGGCAACAAGCATCATAGGTCCGAACGTACTCGTCCACAAAACGTCGCATATGGGGCCACCAAAAAGATCGTCGGACTAGATCCAACCTCTTAGTATTAACGAAACGTCCGGCTATACGGGTGTCGTGACAATTTTGGACGATTTGAAGGAGACAAGAGCAATCGGGAACATACATGAGCTTTTTAAAGAATAATAAACCATCATGATATTCAAATTGTTGGTAGTCCATACTTGGTTGTTGAGACTGGGAACAGGATGCCCGAGAGGCATCCATTTGCGCTAGAATGGCTTGAGCAAAACTGTCTGTCTTCAAATTGGCACGTATGGCATCGATAATCCAAGAATCCAGTGGAGTGTGAAAAATTCGCGTTGTGTGCAAATGTGTTGATCCCAAGATTACCTGCTTTTGATTATCAAATGTTGGATCACTAGGACGAGGTGCAAGATATGAGTGTTGCGATAGTGCATCTACTTTTCCTTGTTGCAACTTGCTTCCCCGACCGATATCTGATTTTGAAGTCAAAATGCGTGAGGAATTGGGCCCACTGAGCTTGCCGTTGATTTAGTATGCGAGCATTTTGGAAATAAGCAAGTTTTTTGTGATCACTGAAGACGATGACCTGATGAGGAGAGCCCTCTAAGAAGTGCCACCATTGCACAAACGAATCCACGATGGCTAATAACTCCTTGTCATGTATCTCGTAGTTGATTTTCGCGGCATCAAATTTGCGCGAATGGAAAGCCACATGATGTAACACTTGTTTATCTCCTTGTTGTGAAAGGATGCTACCGAGGGCGAAATCCAATGTGTCGGCCTCCATGATGAATGGTTTGTTTGTATCCACATGAGTTAGAATAGGAGCTGATGTAAAGGCTTTCTTAAGATGCACAAAAGCCATGACGGCTTCATTGGACCAAAGAAATGACTGTCCCTTCTTGGTAAGTTGTGTGAGAGGCAAAATAATCTTCGAGTAATCTTGTATAAACTTGTAGTAGAAGTTAGCGAAGCCTAGGAAACATTTCACATCTCGTAACGAACATGGAGTTTGCCACTCTAGCACAGTTTTGACTTTAGCTGGATCCATGGAGATGCCTTTTGAGGAGATGACGTAGCCTAGAAATTCCACTTGCTTGTAGTCAAAGCTACATTTTTCTATTTTGGCATAAAGACCATGTTGTCAGAGTCGTTTTAGTACTAATAGTACATGAGAATCATGCTCTTCCTGGGTCTTCGAATAAATCAATATATCATCCAGATAGATGATCAAACAGATATCCAAGAGGTCTTTGAAAATATCATTTGCCATGTGCTGGAAGATTGCGGGCGCATTGGTTAGACCGAACGGCATAACGGTATACTCGAAGTGCCCATATTGGGTGCGAAAAGAGGTCTTCCATTCGTCTCCCGGTCGGATCCGCATGAGGTTATATGCTCCTCGTAAGTCGATTTTTGTAAAAAATTTAGCACCATTTACACGTTCTAAAAGACTTGATATAAGGGGAAGTGCATACCTATTCCTGATGGTGATCTTATTCAATCTGCGATAATCAACGATGAGACAAAGGGATCCATCTTTCTTCTTGACAAAGAAAATGGGTGCACCGGCCGGAGATTTCGAATGACGAATAAACCTGCTTGCCAAATTCTCCTCTATGTAGGCTCGAAGGACTTCCAACTCAATTGGTGACAAGTTGTAAATCGGTCCCCACGGTGGCTCTTTTTTATTGTAAATCAATGGGACAATCATAGGGACGATGATAAGGAAGAGTACCAGATTTTACCTTGTCAAATACATCGGCATAAGGATGATATTTTGGGGGAAGTTGAACTAAGGATTCCTTCTTAATAGTGCTAGAAGGATGTACTAATATTGCAAATAGAAACATTAACTCTTTGTGTCCTTCTTCATGTAATTGATGGAGTGAAATGGTCGAAACTCGATGAGTAGATTCTCAGGGTTGTCGATACCAAACTTATCTTGTTCTCCAATCTATATCTGGATTATGTAATTCAAACCAAGGTAATCCTAGGACAATGGGATGCTCTGGACTACTAATTATATTAAATGATACCATAGACACAAAGCTATCTAGGACAACCTGAATGGGTTTTGACTCTTCTACGATATTCCCAGAAGCAATGGGACGACCATCAATGACTACTATAGATGCGGGGCAAGGAAGTTTTCTTAAGGATATTTGAAATGCTTGGGTAAAATTCCGATACATGAAATAGGAATGGGCTCCAGAATCTAAAAGTGCTAAGACGTGTACTTGAGGGGTACTTCTAGTACTAACCATGACTTGGGCTAAGAACACATTTCTAACTTGCTTAGAGGGAATGGAACCACTAATGGGCTGCATAGATCTAGGGTTGTCCAACCAAGCGGCTCCTATTTTGGCTGGACTTAGTCGTTTAACTCTTCCTCTAATTGACTAAGGATTTCAAATTTGTTTGAGATACTTGGGCTATTAGTACTATTAATACTATCAAACACTCCTAAGGGAATTGACTCAGGTTTAGTACATGCTACGATTTGATTTACTTGTCTTCTTGGCCTATGGGGACAATTGATTGCGATATGCCCTGGTCCACCGTAATAAAGACATAATCGATTTTCACGTCGTCGTTGCTTTTCTTCTTCCGATAACGGGCCACATCGATGCATGGTGTCGATTTCCATTGGTGTTGGAGTATTTGCTTGAGATACATCTTGTGCAAACGGTTTAGGTGCGATTGAGGCATATGTGGGCTCTGGCCTAGTCCATGGTATTTGTAATTGTCATTCCTAACGTTGTTCAAAAAGGCGGTTGTCGCATCGAACCGCTCGACTGATTGCCTCTGTAAGAGATTTTGGTTCTTCGGGGAAGGTTAAAAGTAAATCTTTGACGAGTAGACGGAAATCCGCCGTGTAGGTAGAGGCTGGAGATTGCTTTGATGCAATCGTCGGATCTTGTTGATCACTGTCCTGATGTTGTCGGTATCTCCAAAGCAGGCTTTAAACTCCCTGATAAAGTCTTCAAAGTTATTAAGCAAGGGAGATTTTTTTCTAAAAGCGGAGCGAACCATGCCAAGGCTGAGCCGCTGAGCAACGTGCCTATTAAGTCTACTCGGGATGCATCAGTGGGGTATCGGGAAGGATGCATCTGAATGACTAAACATACCTGATTAAGGAATCCTCTGAATTGTGATCATGTTCCATCGAATTTCACAGGAAGTCCAATCTTGGGCTCCTTATGAAGTCCTTGGGGACTTGATCCCTGTTGTGGCAATGCTACGATGGTTGCTTCGAGTTGTTGCACACGTAACACTAACTCCCCATGTTGCTGTTGCAACTCCCCATGTTGTTGCTGTGTTTGCTGTTTTTCTAAAGCAATTTGTTGAAGATCCCCTAACAATCTTTGGTTTTCTTGTTCCAATGCAATGAAATTTTCTTTTAGACACTGAAGCTTGGAAAAAACGGATTGATAGTCTTGGGTGCTAACAATAGCCATAGTATTGGAAAAAGGGGTAAGAGGATGAGGGAAATCGAAAAGAAGACTAGAGGGAGGAAATTGGTTCAAACTGTCAGGAATAGTACTAAAACAGAGAGAGAATGATGATAACAGATGATATATTATGTGAAGAGTAAAATACAAAATAGTTATGAGGCTTAAGACTAGCGTTGAACCAATTTGGTTCGAAATAATGCCTTGTGGCTCCTTTTATAGTGTTCTCAGGAGTAGTCCTGAAGCTTCTAGAATGTTCCAAAGAAATTTACAATATACCTTAATTTTCTATAGTAAAACTATATCTTATGTATTACAATAGATAGTGTAATGGTCAAGAGTTTGACCTATATAACATAAAGTCATGGGTTCAAGTCTTGCCATATTATGACACGAAAACGCCGAAAGAAGCTTGGGGAAATCTGAAGTCTAGGATTTTTGCGGTCAATACGGTTGCACAAAAGCTCCAACTTCGACAAGAGCTAAACAACATGCAACAGAGGGACATGTCGATCACCGGCTATACCTTGAAGATCAAGGAGTTATGCGATGCCTTCAGTTCGGTTAATGCCGTCATTGACGATGACGAAATGGTGCAAATATGCCTCGGTGACTTGGCACCTAGATTCGACACGATCAGATCGGCCATTCTTGCGAGGAGAACCTTCCCTCCTTTTTCGACCTTCAATCGATTCTTTTGGTTGAGGAAAATTACGTTTGACAAACGAACAATAAGCCTGATGGTCAGATGCTCTACTCACAGTCGGATGATAGAAGAGGATTTGGCCGTGGAAATAGAAGTCGGTTCGGATGAGGCGGACACGGTCAGGCGACCCAAGAGTGTAACTCCCAACAATGGCAAGAGGACAGGAACAGTACCAAAGAGTTCGGCAGAAGGGGGAGCCAACCTGCCGGACCAAGCAATTGTAACAACCCAATCAAATGCAGGAATTGTGGAAAACAAAGCCACTATAAAGAGGAGTGCTGAAAAAAGATACGAGACTTGTTTTTGACTAGTTGACAACTCACGAACTACGATTCGAATTCCGACTATGACGATCAAACACATTCGATGTCGGCACAAGCCCCGACTAGTACCTCTTCTTCAGATAGGATATGGTTTGTTGTCTTGGGAACATCCAATCACATGATGTCCCATGAAGATTGGTTCCAAGAATTACGAAAGCCCGATTGAACCGACTATGTCGAAATCGGAGATGATACAACTCACCCAATTTGGCATGTCAAAAATGTTCCATTCGGAAATGACGGCAAAAAAACCTACCTCAAGAACGTCTTGCATGTCCCAACCATCACAAAAAACCTGGTCTCGGTCGGCTAGATTGTCGAACAAGGTATGCAAGTACAATTCAATAATGAAGGGTGCTTCATTGAAAAGGACGATCAAATCATAGTGCATGGTCGCCGAGAAGGCCAAATGTTCATCCTCAAATCAAAGGAGGTGAAATCGACTATGTTCGCAAAAGGCCTCAAAATTGAAACAAACTTGAAACTGTGGCACAAGAGAATCGGCCACATCAATCTCCAAAAGCTCCGGAATGTGCAATTGAAAGGAGTCGTAATCAGACTCCCGACATTTATGGAGAAAGAGATTACGAGCATATGCGGGGCATGCCAATTTGGGAAACAACACCGACATCCATTCTCAGAAGAGAGGAACGTCAGTAAAGGGATCCTGGATGTAGTACATTCATATGTGTTGGGACCAACCCAGACTGCAACATTTGGAGGTTGCCGCTACTATGTCATGTTCAACGACGACTTCTCCAAGCACACCTGGATCTACCCTATGCGGCAGAAGAGCGAAGTGTTCGGACACTTCCAAAAGTTTAAAAATGAAGTCGAAAAAGCCACGGGTCAACACGTACGATGCCTTTGATCAGATGGAGCAAAGGAGTATTTCTCGGACGAATTTATGGCATATCTCCAAAAGGAAGGAATTCGATGAGAGTTCTCGTGTCGATATACACCTCAGCAAAATGGTGTAGTCGAACGGAAGAATCGGCACATAGTAGAGGTTGCACGGGCAATGATGAATGAGAAGAACCTGCCGAAATCATATTGGGAAGAAGCGACGAACACGACCGTATATCTCATGAACAAGTGTACAATCTTTGGGGTACACGACGTAACCCCTCATGAGTCGATAAAGGGAAGGCCAAGATGTCCGCATATGAAGATTCAATTGATAATGAGTCAACTCACTCCCTTAACAGTGAGTTCGAAGTCTTGGACATCCCGATCATCCAGACGAATGGAGTGAAGAAAGTATTAGTCTCCGCGAACGAGAAGCTACGCCGGTCCACCCGTGAAAAGAACCCCCCGTAAGCCGATTTGGCTACGATGAGTACATGGTGTATCATTATGCCTTTATGATGAAGGTAGCAACTGTCCGAGAGCCGGAAACACTTTCCGAAGTCATGAAGGAGTCGCGATGGGTTGACGCGATGAATGAAGAAATGCAAACCTTGTGCGAAAACGAGACATGGGATCTTGTTCCCCATTCACCTCACAGGAAAGTGATTGGTTGTAGATGGATCTATAATGTCAAATACAATGCTGAGGGCTCTGTAAATCACTTCAAAGCAGACTCATTGCAAAAGGATACGCACAAATGCACGGAGTCGATTATGAGGAGACCTTTGCCTCGGTGGCAAAAGTGATGACTGTGCGGACTGTAATTGCACTCGCAACTGCGAAAGGGTGGCATCTCCACCAAATGGACGTTAAGAACACCTTTCTTCAAGGAGAATTAGAAGAGGAGGTGTACATGGTACAAACCACCTAGATTTGAATCGAAAAATCATCCGAAAGCAGTGTGTAGACTAAAGAAGCACCACGTGCTTGACATTCGAAGATCACTCAATATCTTGATCAAATTGACTTTCGAGTGTCGAAATCGGACAACTCCATGTACATCTGAAATGAGTTGAACAACCCAATGGTCATCATCTTGTACATGGATGATCTAGTAATCGGTGGAAAGGATCTCGCCAAGATTAATAAGGTAAAATCACTCCTATTCGGCATATTCGAAATGAAAGATATGCACGAGCTCCATTACTTCCTTGGTATCGGGATATAGATCACTCAACGCCACTACGTTCTGATCTTACACTACATGTTCGGAATGACCGAGTGCAAACCTGTGTCTACCTCTCTCGACCGAAATCTCAAGCTTGATGTTGATTCGGCCACGGCCAAGTGTGAACCAACTCAGTATCAGCAATTGATCGGCAACCTAATCTATCTAACCGTCACACGATCTGATCTTAAATATTCAGTCGGCCTACTTAGCCAATTCATCTAGAACCCACGAAATGATCATCACGATTGTGCTAAGAGGATACTTTGGTATGTCCGTACAATGATGGATTACGACATCATGTATAAGTCGAATACGCTTATTCGACTCAAAGGGTACACGGATGCAGACTGGGCCAGTTATAAGGCCGATAGACGATCCACTTCGGATTCGTCTTCTCCTAGAGCAACAAGAAACATCCGACAATCGCACTGTCGAGCACGGAGACCGAATGCAGGGGCATGGATACTTTGGTATGTCCGTACAACGATGGATTACGACATCATGTATAAGTCGAATACACTTATTTGACTCGAAGGGTACACAGATGTAGACTGGGCCAGTTATAAGGTCGATAGACGATCCACTTCCGGATTCGTCTTCTCCTGGAGCAACAAGAAACATCCGACAATCGCACTGTCGAGCACGGAGACTGAATGCAGGGGCATGGCAGTCGCCGCGTGCGAATCTGTCTAGCTCAAATGCATCATGAAGGACCTGGGCGTTCCCATCACGGTGTCGGGTTGTTATGTGTGCGCACAAGAAACTAAGGCAGAACCGCGGAGGCTCTGAACCAAGGAGTGTGCGAAAAAAGAGAAGGAAGAGAACGGAAGCGATGGATCGGCAAGTACTGGTTCCTGGCAAGCACCATGCTCACCGGTTCAGACGAAAACACAACTACACGCGAGTTAGATAGAGGTCCTTTGCATGCTCGTACTATTGCCTTCATGATCAACTCGTGTCTGCACTCCACCTTTCCGTTCGCCTTCGGATTATACGCCGTTGTGAGAGAGAGCTTAACCCCTAATCGGCCGAAAAGTTCCCCGGCTTCCTGTGTGTCCAGCTCTCCTCGGTCAGCCACAATCTTCCCCACGCACCTATACCGGCATATCACCTCCTCGATCAGGAACCAGCACACGGCCGCGGTTGTTTGTTCTGCAATGCATGACCGTCCACTCAGTTTGTTAGGTCCTCTCGGGCAAGCACCAGGTACCACATCTGCCCTACCCCCATTGACATCGTCACTAAGTCCACCATCCACTTGTAATGGATGGTCGGCGGGTAGGTCGGGTGCAACTCGTCTCGGTGTCAGATCGTGGAATGCATCTGGCAGCTCTTACAGGTCATCACGAATTGGTGCACGTCCCGATACATTCCCGACCACCAATACCTTTCCTTCAGCTTCTCGATTGTGGCCCACGTTCCACTATGTCCGACCCAAGGACTCTCGTGATACGCCAATAACAATGCCTTTTGTTCCTCTACTCTTGCCGCTACGCGGAATGGGACACAGTTTCGCTTTTTCAAATGCCTCCATAAGCTCTCGTCCCGTAGGAAGAACCGGTACACCTTCTTCCGAATCCGGTTTGCCTCGTCCATCGTCCATGCCGCGTCTAGTGTCAACGTCCTCAAGTACTTGCCGATCTGGAGCCACTCCCCCTTGTATTCGTCCTCGTTAAATTCGTTAAGTGCCGGAGTGCTCCCCTCCCTTGCCGCTATGCGAGCCGACTCGAAGAAGTCCACGCCGACTTCTTCGTCCTCAGAAACCATGCCACCCTCGTCATCAAACCGTGCTCTCGAGTGCATGTCGGCTATGGCATTGTCCTTTCCGGAGATATGCCATATCTCCGGATTCAGGGAATTAATGTAGGCGATCCACCTTAGTATTGCCAAGTCCAGTGTCGCGCAACCGGAAACCATACCTGCTATGTACACATAACGTTCGTGAGGGTAGGTCACCAATATTTACATTAGTGAAGGGCATGTTCACTAATCTTAAAAAGGGATTAATGATTGGATAGAAGGAATGATAGGTGCATGCACTATCATGATTTGGACAACCAATGAATGGAGAGCCTTTTCATCTCGATGATCGTGTTTATCTCTTCCAAGGTATTAGTCATCCTAATATCCGGCGGTATGGGACGTCGGTGGTAGGTTGGCTATGTCTAGATCATAGCTCGGGGGTGGTCGGGTGGAACGAGTTATTTTATCCATTCTATTTTCCTTCTTTTACTTTACTTTGGTCTATTGATTAGTAATAGAATCTTAACAATACCGAGGATCGGTAGGCGGTTTGACTCGATTATTACATCTGTCCCAATAAGATAGTCTTTGTCGGCCTTGACTGCCGAAACGATACCCCAAAGTTCGCACTTAACCTGGGTGTACCCTCGCTGCCGCTCGCTTAGTACCTTCGCTCCGAATTGGATGGGGAACCTTGTGCCACTCTCATCCTCCTGGTTGACCACCCATCTGATTCCGGTCGGGCTCGTGTCAATGGTCACGTAGATCGGAACCTCGTTGCCATAAACTGCTTTCTAAAGTGCCGGTCCCGCAGTTAGTGCTTCCTTCAACCTCTAAACTGACTTTGTATGTTCCTTTGTCCACCTGAACCTACGCCCTTTGTTCAACAATCCGTAGAGTGGCCCCGCAACGTGTGCGTAATGTGGGACCTAAATGTGGTAGAATGCGCACGCGCCCAAGAACCTCTGAACCTTCGTAACCGACTTGCATTCTTTCTTCATCGCGGAGATGGCTTCCACTTTCGCCGGAGACGGTTTCCGGCTGTAAGGCCCGCACAAGTGTCCGACCACCATGATTTTAGACTGCCCGAAAGCTGATTTCTCTCTGGAGAAGGTGAGCCACGCGCTCTCGAGCCTCTATAGCACCTTTTTGCAGTCTTCGATGTGGTCCGCCACAAACTTACGGCACCCGTCCGGTCCGACCGATTTGTCCATATCCTCCACTGGACATCCTTTGATTAGGATGTCATCCAAAAACAGCATGGTAACGTTTGGGATGCGGTCCCTTAGCACTTTATTCATTGCGTTCACCATGTGCGTCATCGAGTTGGTCCCTCCTTGCGGGAGGGTACTTATCAACACCAAACACAGAGGAGTCCGCATTGTCGTAATATCCGTGCTCTCTACGGCTAGTTGGAATTGATCATATCCCAAGTATAGATCACAAATCGAATAGACCGACCTTCCAGCGAAGACCTCTGCAAACTCGTCAATCGTCGGCCTGATCCCTACGTTTCTTATAGTCACTTTGTTGACCGACTGCAAATCTTGAATGAAGCGCAACGTGTCGTTCTTCTTCAGTATTGTAAACCACCGATTCGAATACGGGGCACTCGACGGCTCGAGGATGCCCATCTCCACCTTCTGCTTCAGTAGCTCCATCAATTTCGGCATGTGAGCTCTTGGTATTGGAATCGGTTTGAGGTTCCATGGCACATGCGGTACCGTGAAGATAACCATTGGTTCAACTATCGTCGGGTCCACGCACCTGATCTTATCCGGCAAGAATGCGAAAGCCTTCCGATGCATTTTCCGAAACCGGTCCTCCTCCGCCGGTAGTAGAAAGCCACCCCCACCGACCTTGAGATCCCGTAGCGTTTTATTGATGAACCGATGTCCTATGCCGGCCGGATTCCGTAAACTTAGGTCCGACACGACCCCCTTTATCTGTTCCTTGCTGCCCTCCGGAAAGGGAGCCGCCACCAGCCTCAACTTCTAGTCCAGAGTCTTGTATTTCGTGTTTACGCGGGCCGTCCGATCCGACCCGACCTCTTCCCCGAAGCCCGCAATGACTTCGTACATTTCCACGGAATTAACAGGAATCACCCGGCTTCCTTCGAACAACTTCCTTATCTCTTCGAGGGTGTCGTCGAAAGAGACCGCCTCAATAGCACCGCCAATCTCTTCGTCGGGGCGGAGGGCTCCGTACACCCTGAGGCGCTTCTCTACTCACTTCCTTTCCCGGTCGCTGATGCCATTTAGCATACAACCTCCGTTATCGGAGAACCAAAACTTCCTACCTATGGTACACGTGTGGGGTTCTTCCAGGGTGTCCAGACTATCATGGCCCCACGCCTTGATAGCCCTCTCTAGAAATCCTCTCAGCCATAACTGCCGAGAGTCTCACGGTTGTGCTCATGGTTCGGTCGTACCATCAAAAATTGGACAGAGTGACGCCCATCTTGGCTTTTCACCCACGCGTACGCAGAACCGTTGTCCAACACCTTGGTCTCCATACGAGCCGCCGTAATGTATGGCTTTCCAAGTATAACCGGGTGTGAGGATGTTTCCTACATGAAGAAATGCTGGTCTATTTCGATGCCGCCGATCTTTACATGCACATTCGGGCACGCTCTGTGCAACTCCTCCGTAACGCGTGTAGCCGCGAGTATTTTCCACCCTTGCTTGGTGTTGATTGGCTATTTCCCCTTCCTGTAGAAGTCCATGGACATCAGGTTGATTTCGGATCCATGGTCTATCAATGCTACCACAGGCTCCTCGACGTTCCCGATCCAGACCGGGGTCTCCGTAGTAGCTCTTGCCCAATGTATCTTTGAGTAGTGGCTCTCTGCCAACTCATCCTCCAAGGCTTCCTCCTCCAGGTGCGTTGTCCGTACTTCCACGGGCTTCTCCGGTTCCGGCTCCATCGAGAGTCGTTTGCGCTTTACCAAATCCATGATGGAATCGTGGAATTCCCTCTTCGCAATTCCGAGCACTTCTCTCAATGACAACTCCACCTTGTTGTTGAGGATCCGCTCTTCAAGGACCTTCCGCAAGCTCGTCGATCTCTCAATCTTCGTGCTCAGTCGGTAGCCAGCCTGCTTCGTTTTGTCCGGTATGCTAGGATTACCAGCATCGTTCTTCCTCGGTCCGAACCCAGTCTCATACCGATTCAGGGGTCCGGTCCACTAGCCTTTCCCGCACGCTTGTCCTCTACCAGAACTTCATAGATCTGGCACATTGCTTCCACAAACCCGGTCTTCTCCTCAACCGGATCGGACCACCCTGTGACTTCCCGGATCCACTTCTCCGCGTGGTCCAGTTCCTCCCTCTTCAGCCGTACTCTAGAGTGGCCTCTTAGTACCGACGACCAAAATGCAGAATCCTTCGTCCTTTGGCCTCTGTCGCCTCTGACATGCATCCCAGTCGACGCAGAATAGTGAACGGCCTCCTCGTGGCACGCCGCAGCTTCCTCCATCACTCGCTTCCTTCCGCTGCGTCCGCTATTCATCTCCCGGGATCTCCGGTTGTCATTAGCGTGTACCCGCCCGTTCAACAGGTAAACCACATTACTTCTGAGCACTTCCGTAAATTTTGCGCAGTCTCTTTTGTTGTGGCCGACCGCGTCGCACCACATGCACCGCTGTCTCTCCGGCTTGTGCGATCTGAAGATCACGCACCATCTGTGTCAGATCTTCCAGACCCGCTCCTCCGGATGGGCCCTTGACCACGCCGGTTGGGGCCGAGCCTGTCTCAAGCCAACTTCGGGTCTCCTCCTTTCACGGTAGCAACGACTCTTCAAACTTCCTTGCCGTGACTGGTCCCGTAGTCGACGAACCCTCGTCGCTCCACTTGGGTTGCTTATCGAAATGGTTGCAGAGTCTCTTTACCACAGCCCAATCGGCCTTCAACTTGTCATCCATCTCTAGCAGGAGACCCACCTACTCTCGATCTTGCACGTTGTTGCGAAGATTTCTGGTTACGGTGTGAAACCGGGATGGAATGGGCAAGTCGATGGTGTGCAACATGTGCACACCTACAATGTAAATGGTGTATAGAATAAAGAGGGGACATTTATCCCACATTGTAAGGTCCCTGCCTCCTTGGGCTATAAAAGGAAGCAAGGGGTCACTTGTGAAGGAGTTGCCTATTTTGAGGGAGAGAGGTATACCACTTAGGTCGAGGGTTCCTATTCGGTTTTAGGGTTTCGGTTAGGGTTTCTTCTAGGGTTTTCTTCTTGGGTTTCCTTTAGGGTTTTACTATACTTCTCCATTTGCTTATCCGGTTAGGGTTTTCTTGTAGTCATTGGGTGCGGCCTATGCGGCCATAGTTGTAATGCGTGTGGTGTTCTTCTTAATACAAACCATTTGTGTATCTTGCCTCCATCATTTTCTCGTTCAATGTTAATGTTTTATTCCTTCTCCTCTTGAGCTAAGCTTCCATTTCTTGTCTTACTCTTTCTCTTATACTCCCTAGTCCAAGAACCCCGTGGTCCCGCCTTGGATCCTACATGCGCTTGCGGAATATCGCGACATATTTGGTGAACCTGATGTGAAGAGGCGGCAAGGGAGGACGAAGATGGAAGACAAAGACTTTGACTTTGCGGAGATAATGGCAAAGATCGTGATGGATGTCGAACTGAAGAAGGCGAAGCGAGATGCGGCTCAACAAGCCGTTGAAAGGGTGGTCAGTCGAGTGGGCCGGTTTAACGGGGATGATGCTCCAAAATTTTTGGGAGCTTACAATGCTGAAATGACGGAGAGGGGCGTGGACGAAGCGATGCGACTAGATTTTTTTGGTCGAGTGGCAGCCATATCGACGCGCGAAGAGGTCAAGGAGCTTCGAGAAGCTCATGAGTCATGGGAGTCCTTCGAGGGAGCTATATTGGATGCATACGGGTATGAGAAACCGGAGGGGGGAAGTCAGCAAGAGTTCGATCGGTGGGTGGCATCGGCGAAGCCCCATCGGAGCGTGATGGACGCATTCCGAGAGTTCGAGCATCGTTTCTCTCAACTCTCGGAGCAAGATTCCTCCTATTTTTGAAGACGGTCCATCAAGAGAAAAGAATGGACCTCGTATTTGAGCTTCAAGATGATTACGGAGCACACAGTCTCACTGAGGAGTGGTCTGAAGTGGAATGGGTATGCGAGTGACACGATGAGATCCGATCGGCCTCAACACGGCCCGCGAACGATGGAGAAGAGAGAGCGGTGAGTGACTACGCACTACCGCCGGAAGAGGGCTCGACGCGTAATGATATGGAGGAGTACGACCAAGAGGCATTGGTATGGGAGGCGTGCGAGAGCGTGAAGGCGAAGTTCGAAGCCGAAGAAGGGCTTATTATGGAGTTAGGCCGAAGACGATCGGAGGATGCGGAGGAAGAAGCCTCCCTATGCGTGGACAATGGGACCTATGCGGAGGCCGGAAGAGCGTGCAACGACGATGACGTGGGAGAGGGTGCAGAGCAAGCGACTCTCTCATTTTCCGGAAAAGGGACGACCATGGATGAGGCCGGTGACTACAAAGCGGGTAGCGCCACTTCGAGAGTGGGCGGAGGATTCGGGAGACGGTGGCCCGAAACATCAAGCGGGGAGAAGACGAGCGGTGGTGCTGGGGCAGTACCCACACCGGTTCTAGAGACTCTGGCATCCAGCCCGAGAGCCAGTGTGAGAGCTAGAGTGACGAACGGTGGTGGCTGCAAGACGAGCAACCAAGACGACGGCAAGGAGATCGAGAAAGAGGAGGCGGCAAGCATAATCGAGGCTTCCGCGATTGGAGACGAGCCACGAACAACGACTTCCGGATGGAGGTGGCTACAGACATAATGAGTGGCGGTGCCGGGATCTTACCCACACCAGTTCTAGAGATTCCGGCATCCGGCCCGAGAGCTGGTGTGAGACCTAGAGTGACGGATAGTGGCGGCCGCAAGGCGGGTGGCCGAAACGAAGAGGAGGATGCGAGGCCCGGAACGAGCATATACAAAAGGACCGAAGGGGAGGCCGAGAGTGGCAACAAGGAGAGGGTCGGGAACCGACCCGATTGGAAGGCGAACCGGGAAAAGAATGATGCGGGGGCCGGTCAACCGGGCTTGAACCGAAGAAGAGCTGGCAAGATCGGAAGTTTTCGGCCGATCCCTTATCGGTCGGTTATGGTTATGGAAGGAAGCCAACCAAACCGGAACATGATTGGTCGGGACCGAACCGGGTAAGGACCAAGCCGGCATGATTGGAGATCGGGGAGGACGAGTTGCAACACATGGTGGGAGCTGGTGAGCGCGAGAAGGAGGCCGAGCAAGCATGACGACTACGGTTCCGTGAAAGACTGGAAACGAGCGGGACCCTCCACACCTACTCTAGAGACTTTGGGAGTTGCGGATCAACATAAGACTGGAGAGATGGCAGGTGGCAGCGAGGAGTTGGTTACCGGAGCGGACAAGGTGATCGGAGCGGGTATCCGGTATGAAATAATGGACGAGCGGGGCCAAGATGGCAAGCCCGAGTCAGAACGGGCTATGGCAACAAAGGGAGAAGAGGCCGGCATGGAGGCCGGGTCTACGGCGAGTAAAGGGCGTAAAACGGAGCATGCACTACGGCCGACGAAGGGCCAAGAAGCAAGCATGCACCCTGAAGAGCGGCAACGAGTGACTGGCAACGACGGACCAGTTAAGCCTTTGAGAGGCAAGCACGCGGCAAGAGATGGAGCGGTAAGGTGCCGTGATCGGAGGATGAACGGTGGGAGAGAAGGATGGTGCGCAGAGAACAAAGGGGTACACACCGGGAAGAAAAAGCACGGCTTTTTGGAGGGTATGCAAAGCCAAGCGGGTGCGAGTCGAGACGAAGTGGTAATGAGAGCCGCAAAGGATGCCGAAACGGGGTACACTGACGCGGAGGTCGGTATGATGGTACGCTCTTCGACGAGAGAGCATGACAAGCAAGGGGGAAGCAAGGAGTGTGTAATGGGGATGCCTAAGGACCGAAGAACGAGCGCACATTTGGGGAATGATAATGGCACACGAGAAGAGCCTACGGAAGGCAAGCGCGGAGCGGAGAGAGTTGGCACGCAGAGGTGTCTAGGACGCAGAGACGATTGACCGACGGAGGGACATACGCAGCACGCAAGGCACGGAATCTGGCGTACAACCGAAGTGACCGGAGGTCCAATCGAAGGGCATACATGGCGGACAAAGTCGGAGTGGCCGGTTCGACAATCGCATCTGGGAGGACCGATCGGGGAGGAAGGCGCAAACGTCGGATATGGCAGATCGGATGGAGCCACCGGATCGGGGCCGGAAGTAGCCGACAAGGCGGTCGGGTGCCGGGACGGCGGAGGACCCGGTTGATCACCGTCGCCAAAATCTCTCACCTTTTCCCTCTTGGCACATACCAGTGGATGTGTGGTTTGGTGGGGGTGGATGTCATGAAGATTTCTGGCTACGGTGTGAACCGGGATGGAATGGGCAAGTCGACGGTGTGCAACATGTGCACACCTACAATGTAAATGGTGTATAGAATAAAGAGGGGACATTTATCCCACATTGTAAGGTCCCAACCTCCTTGGGCTATAAAAGGAAGTGAGGGGTCACTTGTGAAGGAGTTGCCTATTTTGAGGGAGAGAGGTATACCACTTAGGTCGAGGGTTCCTATTCGGTTTTAGGGTTTCGGTTAGGGTTTCTTCTAGGGTTTTCTTCTTGGGTTTCCTTTAGGGTTTTACTATACTTCTCCATTTGCTTATCCGGTTAGGGTTTTCTTGTAGTCATTGGGTGCGGCCTATGCGGCCATAGTTGTAATGCGTGTGGTGTTCTTCTTAATACAAACCATTTGTGTATCTTGCCTCCATCATTTTCTCGTTCAATGTTAATGTTTTATTCCTTCTCCTCTTGAGCTAAGCTTCCATTTCTTGTCTTACTCTTTCTCTTATACTCCCTAGTCCAAGAACCCCGTGGTCCCGCCTTGGATCCTACATGCGCTTGCGGAATATCGCGACATATTTGGTGAACCTGACGTGAAGAGGCGGCAAGGGAGGACGAAGATGGAAGACAAAGACTTTGACTTTGCGGAGATAATGGCAAAGATCGTGATGGATGCCGAACTGAAGAAGGCGAAGCGAGATGCGGCTCAACAAGCCGTTGAAAGGGTGGTCAGTCGAGTGGGCCGGTTTAACGGGGATGATGCTCCAAAATTTTTGGGAGCTTACAATGCTGAAATGACGGAGAGGGGCGTGGACGAAGCGATGCGACTAGATTTTTTTGGTCGAGTGGCAGCCATATCGACGCGCGAAGAGGTCAAGGAGCTTCGAGAAGCTCATGAGTCATGGGAGTCCTTCGAGGGAGCTATATTGGATGCATACGGGTACGAGAAACCGGAGGGGGGAAGTCAGCAAGAGTTCGATCGGTGGGTGGCGTCGGGGAAGCCCCATCGGAGCGTGATGGACGCATTCCGAGAGTTCGAGCATCGTTTCTCTCAACTCTCGGAGCAGGATTCCTCCTATTTTTGAAGACGGTCCATCAAGAGAAAAGAATGGACCTCGTATTTGAGCTTCAAGATGATTACTATTAGAGATTAGGTACTAAAGTAAGCATAAAATAAGGATATATCAATTATAGATCTAGAAAGAATAGAGAGAAAAGAGAGAAAGAAGGGTGCCGATCCACCCGACAACCCCCGAGCGAAGGGATCGAGACGGACTCGAGCCTCGATCAGCGTCCCATACCATCGCATTGGCGTCGAGTCGTACCTGGATGATAGCGCGCTTGCTACAAGAGTCGTTCCACTCACGGACAGAGTCTCGACGTAGTCAATGCATGCCCAAATGAGGGTAGCTAGGCCTCTTATTTATAGTAATTCTCAAGGCCCCCAGCCATGTTCACACTTGGCCTCATGGGTTGTCTCAATCCCGAGGATTAAAAGTAATCCTCCCCTTCTTTAGACTCTTTGTTTAACCCTCACACTTATCCACGTGTATAGAATACTACGACTATTCTCACCACGGGATATTATATGGTCATGCCCGTAACATACTCCCCCTCTTTAAAACATTGCACTCTTGCAATGGAAAGTTAGGGAAGTTAGTTCTTAGTGTCGTTTCGCGTTCCCATGTGGCATCTTTGATTGATTTATCCATCCATTTTATTTTAAATTCTCGGATTTCCTTAGCACGTAATTTTTTTGTTTTAACATCGAGAATTCTTTCTGGTACATGTGGTTTAGACGATACTTCTTCAGAAGTAACCAGAGTTTCAGTTGTAACTGTATTGTCGCCAGAACCTAGAAGTTCTTTTAGACGACTTACATGAAAGACTGGATGGATTCCAACACCATCGGGAAGAGCGAGACGATAGGCTGATGATCCAATGCGTTTGAGGACTGTAAAAGGTCCACAAAACCGTGGGGCTAACTTAGCGCACTTACCCGTAGACAATGTCTTAGAATTGTGAGGTACACGTAAAAATACCTTCTGTCCAGGGCTGAATACACGAGGTTGCCTGTGATGATCGGCATAAAAACGCGCTCTATCTTGAGCTGTTTTTATATTATCCCATGCAATATGCAACATATCTTGCATATCCCGAAGAAAGTTTTGCGTACTTCGCAACTCATCATGATGTATATTAACATCAATCGGGGCTCGTGGCTGAAATCCATACATCAACATAAAAGGACTATATCCCGTCGACGTATGCTTGGAGCTGTTATAAGCAAACTCCAAAATTGGGAGGTAACGTTCCCATTTTGTTGGTTTTGCACCAACGTATGCTCGAAGCATGTCCTCAATAATTTGATTTACTCGTTCTGTCTGTCCATCGGATTGAGGATGATCCGTGGAGCTCATGCTCAACGTGGTTTCTAACTTCTTAAAGACTTGCGTCCAGAAGTCACTAGTAAACTTCGGATCTCGGTCACTCACGATATCCATCGGTAACCCGTAAAAACGAAATAACTCATCAACGAATTGGTAAGCCAATTCAGGAGCTGTTACCGTGGTTTTAGTAGCAATAAATGTGGCCATTTTAGTTAGTCTGTCAACCACAACCCATATGGCATCATGACCTTTTTGGGTGCGAGGAAGGCTAACAATAAAATCCATGGATATACTTTCCCACTTATTATTGGGAATGTCCAAGGGATGTAAAAGTCTTGCGGCTTTAAGTCGCTCGGCTTTGTTAACCTGACATTGGTGACATTTAGTCACATAGCTATGTATGTCAGGACGCATCTTAGGCCAATAAAATTGAGTGGAGATGAGAACGAGTGTACGATGTATTCCAGGGTGCCCTGCTGAGGGTGCATCATGGCATTCAAAAAGAATTCTCTTTTTGACCTCAGGTAAATCTGGAACACAAACCTTCCCATTACGGTAGAGCAGACCGTTAGCAATGTGGAAGTATTCTTTCGAGGGTGTGGTGGTGTCTGTTCCAGACTCGACTCTTGCCCAGTATTTTGCAAAATAATTGTCATCAGGATACTTTCCTCGAAGGTGATCATAAAGATCTGATGTTATTTCAGTGAAGCTAAGCATGTTAACTTCACGGATGCGACTTAGTGCATCAGCGACAGTATTCATGGAACCTTTACGATATCGTATGGAAAAATCAAAGTCCTGGATGAGATCAGCCCATCGTGCCTTACGACCTTTCAGGTCTTGTTGGTCACAAAAATATTTCAAGGACTCGTGGTCCGTAGTTACCACAAAGCGATTTCCATAAAGATAATGGCGCCATGTTTTGAGCGCATGTATAACCGCAAATAATTCCTTTTCTTGAACGGTATACCGACATTGAATGAGAATTGTCGTAGTATTCTATACACGTGGATAAGTGTGAGGGTTAAACAAAGAGTCTAAAGAAGGGGAGGATTACTTTTAATCCTCGGGATTGAGACAACCCATGAGGCCAAGTGTGAACATGGCTGGGGGCCTTGAGAATTACTATAAATAAGAGGCCTAGCTACCCTCATTTGGGCATGCATTGACTACGTCGAGACTCTGTCCGTGAGTGGAACGACTCTTGTAGCAAGCGCGCTATCGTCCAGGTACGACTCGACGCCAAGGCGGTGGTATGGGACGCTGATCGAGGCTCGAGTCCGTCTCGATCCCTTCGCTCGGGGGTGGTCGGGTGGATCGGCACCCTTCTTTCTCTCTTTTCTCTCTATTCTTTCTAGATCTATCATTGATATATCCTTATTTTATGCTTACTTTAGTACCTAATCTCTAATATTTGGTATCGGAGCCTATGTACTAACGTTTCTTTTGATTTTCTTTTTGTCTTCGCGTGGGATGGCGATTGATCGTTGTGCGGTCGCCTTCATGCAGACAAGGATTAGCGAAAGAACTTCGGTAAATTTTCCTTAATTTTTTATCTAATTTTTCTTCTCCCTTCTATACATGTGTATACTTAATATGTAGTTTTTTTTTTCATATATTCAATGATGTTGACGTGGTATTTAATTGGTTATCTTAAACGTTTACATATGTCCACGAGGTCAATACCTCGTTTGACATATAAATCATATGTGATGAGTGTCGTATGCGTACGAGGTTATTACCTCAATTGCGTATTACGTTCACGAACATATGTTACGTTCGCGTACGAGGTCAATACCTCGCTTCGTTCGAAATGATATGCGTTGGATTTACTATGCGTAAGAGGTCAATACCTCAATTGCGAATTACGCTTAACCTTATTTTCGGATGTTTCGTGTT